>NW_009647685.1:874999-903836 GCF_000708025.1 Charadrius vociferus
CGCCGGCTGCCTCTCCCGTGGCCCGAGCAGCCCCCACCAATGGCTTCAGGACTTGCGGGAGGAGGGGAGAGGAAGAGCTGGTGCGGGGGATTCTTATTCTTCGGGAAAATCCGGCAGCTGATACACCCTGGTGCCCAGGGGGTTAAATCAGTCCGTGCTTCCCCAGCAGGGCTGGGTACCACCGGGCTCTCAGTGGGGTGTCCCCCTAATGACATAGGACACTGATGTCACCGGTGTTGGTGGCCATGACACACCCCCCTCCACACACTGCCCTCCACGGCCAAAAAAAACAACCCCAAACCAGTTTCATCCTGGCTGCTGGATCCCAGCAAGTTTTGGCCCCACATTCTGGGAATCTGGCAACCAACTTCAGATAGTGGCAATAAGGCACAGGGTGCACAGCCACCCTGGGACCTGCAGACCAAGTGGGTTTGTTCCTAGTCCAGCTGGTCACTCCCCAACAAGATAATGCAAGTGGCCGCAAGGGCTCACCAGAAGGGGAATAACTTTTGTTGAGCCTTGAGCTCAGGTTTGGGATCATCTGCATTGTGCCCTGGCTGGCAGATAGAGTAGGGGTGAAACAAAATAACCCTGAGCTCCAGCTGGACACTGGGCTGAGAACGGACTAGCAGAGCAATGGCATGTGCATGGCAGGGACAGTCACCACTTACTCGATTCCCAGGGGCAGGTATCTGCCTGCTCTGCACTGCCAGGGACCAGTCCCCTGCCCCACATCACTCTTGGAAAGGCACCAGAGCATCCCACCAGCTTCAGGGTCCAAAACTGTACGGCCAGGATGCAAGAAAGCAAAAGGGGTGACTTGGGCTCACCCACTTGTACTACTGCCTCGTGAAATCTCAGTTCTCCCCAGGCACAAAAATTCAAACTAAACTGACCCCAAATTAGAGCTCAATCCCTCAATCCCAATTTCATTTTTCCATCTAAACATGAATCCTCTTTCCAACACAAGACACGACAGTTCATCTCCAGTTCCAGGTAAAGTCATTTCCTAATCCAATTTCCTAGTCATATCCAATCTGAGATCAACTGCAAGTCTGAGGTGATTTCCTAATCCCAGGGTTGTTTCTGCTCATTTCAGGCACCGTGCTACTTCCCGTGTAGTGTTTAGAGTAGCAGATGAGGGACTGGGACCCCAAATATACTGCACGTGGGATTTCAGGCTTGTGTTTCCATCGGACAGCAAAACAATTATTTTTCTATGCTGTTAAGAGGTTACAGATACAGTCCTGAGGCAGGCGCTGGGGAGATTCTCAGAGAAGACAGTAATTCAGCTTCATTGTAAATCATTTGTAATGCATATTATCTTGAAATCTTGCTCTGCTGTTACAGGGAAAATATTTTTTGTACAGATCCTGCTTCTTGAATAAAAACTTTTGTCAGTATATATGCAATGTGTCAGGCCATTTTTTTTGATCCTTCCCCAACTCTGATCATCAAAAGTTGTATTTCAATTTTGCAAGATGAATTATTGAGCACTGGTCTGACCCTGTGGGGACAGATGTGCACTCCTAACAGAACAGGTTTCGCTGTTACTTCAGTCTGGTAGTAAGGAGGAAAGTTTATTGCTCTTAACCTTGCTTCCAATAAGTGCTGGGTTCCCAAAGGGTTTTGTCCTTTATCTGGAAGGAAATCAGACCTGGATTGAGCTGGAAAACTCTTTTCTTTGAAACCTGACACATCAGATTTGCCAGATAATGTTTTCTGAAGTTAACTTGGGAGGTCAACAGCAACATAAAAAGCTCAGTTATAGCTTACACTGGAGACCACAGAAGGGGCCAGTCGATGCCAAGGGCACTTTGCCTCGGGCAAGCCCAATGCTCAGATCTTACCACCAGCAACCACAGGGCTCAGCTGCAGGAGGGTTATTGCAGAGGTGAAACATGAGGGTCACTTGTAGAGCATATAAAGTTGTCTTTGCTGGTGAACAAACTCAACCGAGCATTTATTGAAGAGTTTCAGAAAATACAGTTAGGCATCTGCAAGTGTTAACAGACATGTAAAATAGCTGCACTTAGGAGGCTGACAGCTACTGAACTACAGAACTTGGTTGGATGGAGCGACCACACACCAGAGTGAGCAAAGAGGTAGGAATGAAACCTGTCAGCCACCACTCATTTGGCAGCTGCCTGGATTTCTCATACTCTTCTCTCATGTAAATCCTAAAAAAAAAAAAATTACACTAGGCAAGAACTTAGTGTCTGAAATATACAGCCGTTTTAGTGGAATAAATTGGATGATATTTTACCAACTTAAATAGGCTTAGTTTCCTTAAAATGGTGCAAACAGGGGAGAAAGGCACAAGGCAAGGTGAATGATTATTCATTCTTTCTCATATCACAGGGAATCAAACATACAGATCAGGCAGAAATTTTAAAACAGAGGAAAAGCTGCACATATTTCATACAGCACCTAATTATTCTGTGGCACTCATCACAGGACACCACAGAGGCCAAAAATAAATACCAGTTCAAAAAGAGATTAGAGAAGCTAACGGGGAAAAAGCCCATCGAGGGCTGCTGAACACAGAGCTGGGGAAATAACCTTTAACTCAGGAAGTCCCTGAACAGCAGCTTGCTGGGAAGGTGGAGCCACAGAATGATTACTCTGCATTTGCCAGAATCCTCCATTTTTCCCTAAACCAAGCATCTGTTACTGACTGTCACTGGAGGTGGAATCCCAAGTGAGATGGTCCTTCGGTCTGACCCACTATGGCCGTTTCAGGTTCTCGTTACAACAGCTGACAGTACCAGCCTGCCGTCTTAGCTTTGTCATTCAAGTAGGGACAGCTGTTCCTCCAAAGCATCCCCCCATGCCTTGGCTTCTATAAACTTCTTTAGGAGGGGGTTACCACTGGAGTAGATGTGTGATCAGCATTTGATCCCTTTTGCACTGTGGAGGAACCCAGTGGAGCAGCACTTGCCATTGCCCAGGAGAGAGAGAGGAGATGGATGTGTGATGAGAGGAGGCTGCACATTCTCCCAGCTCTGGCGGTGCCACCACAGGGAGCACACTACAGGATGTCTTCCTATTGTAGCTCCCCCATGACCAACAGCATCTTAAACGGACTATCCCAGATCTCCTGCCCATAGCTCAGAGAGGGCTTGCCCTCTCCAGGGCACACACCTGGACTTTCTGTGCAGGAATTGAACTCACATCTCCTGTAGGGAAGAAATCCCAAGGGGATCATGTACTGAGATGGGATTGAAAATGGCTTGCTCAGCATCAGGGAGGGTGAAATCAAAAGTTTGCAAACTCTATTTGTCAGAAAAAAAAAGCCACAAAAATTAAACAGGCTGCAGGATCAATTGCCATTGCACCTCAGTGATAAGCAGAAAACCAACCTGGATAAATCAAGATCAGATATGCTGTGTTTGCCTGTATTCCCTTCAGCCCTATATCTCCTTCTATTCGCCTGGCTAATCCTCTGTAGATCAAGTAACATCGTATGAGTCGGACTGATGTGGGATGACTGATGGGGTCTGTGGTTTTGGCTGTGCTGCTCCACGCTCTCTCTCAAGTCATTAATTATGCCATCTGACATGAGCAGTGCTCTCAAGTTGATATTTGTGAGGTAAGTGATGAATTTCCTCTCCTCTTGATAGCTCATTAGGACATGCTTTATTATGGGAAAAATTGCTGAGGAATTAATTATTCAGGCAAAAATATTTTTGTGAGCAACCTTATTTATTTATACATTTATTTTACCTTGGATATATCATTTCTGTGGTCCAAGAAAAATAATGGCTGCATGTCTAGATGGTGGCTACCATCTTGATACCACTAATGCGCTGTGTATTTCTGGAGAGGAGGCACAGAGTCACAATGGTATCTCTGTAGAAGGATACCTGGGGAGCAATATGTCTGTATTCTAGGCAGAGAAAACCAGTCTAAGTGGCTGCTTTTGAGTCAGCCCTTCAGTCACCCAAAGGCAACTTCTCCCTGATTTACTTGAGCTCAAACGGCTGCCTCAGCCCTTTTTACCAAACGGTTTAGCAAATGCAGTTTGCCCATTTAATGCAGCAAACCAGCTCCAGGCTCTGCAGTCTATTTTATTCAGACTCTCTTGTCTGTGTTATTATTATTTTAATCCTTTATTATTATTCCACAGGTCTTGACCAATGGTGTTTGCCCTCTGAAACTAATAGAAAGTATCCAGGCATTTCGCATATCATCTTATGGTAGCTATTGCAACTACCACTTTTTGGGAGAGGCTTCTCATGGTAATCACTGTCTTTAAGAAGGTGTCTGCCACTAGTTCAGAGGGATTATAGACAAAGTGCCTAACTGTCAGCCACCTGTCACATCTGCATTTCTTCACAGCTACTACTGCGTCATGAATCTCTCAGGGCATCTCATCTGGGAACATCTTGACATTTTGCCTTTTTTTTTTTTTGTGCAAGCTTTTTTTTTTTTTTAAGTATCTCCATTGTGCTGGGAAAGCTGTCTTGTCTGTGAGGAGGTCATGGTCAGAGAAGGTGCCATGACAGACATTAACGGAGCAGTTATCAGGAAGCAACTGAATGTCGTTAATATGTCCAGATACAATAACCTCTGCATTTTGATACCCAAAGAAAAATGAACATATTCAAACCTATTCACACCCTGAACTGAACAAGGCCAGGCTTTGACTAAAATATAATTATGTTTTTTTTAAAAAAAAAGGTGCTTGAGCTTTTCAGAGCATCATTAACCTTAAGCTCTGAGTGAGTAGTGCACACAGCACCTTACAGCCTGTGAGAGCTATAACAGCTAGCAGGGGCACGGCCCCAAAATAGCACATTATTTGCTCATCTGCCTCTCCTGTCCTCTTTCAAGGAGGACAGAGGTAATGACAAGGGTAGGACAAACTCTGGCAAGGCTCTGATCCCAAGTTCTGCACAGGTGAAGAGTGCATGGAAAGAACAAGCTTCAGGAGCAAATGGATATTTTCCTCTGGCGCCAAAAATATGCTAGAAAAGCATGGGAGAGTTGGAGACTGCTTAAAGGAATGAAAGGAATGAAAAGGAGGGAAAGATGACAGAAGAGAGATGAGCGAATTAGGAACCCAAAGAGTCCGAACAATCAAAACCCAGCCTGAGGATAAATGTAAGTCTGCCCTGCTTTAGATTAAACGGGGTCACTACATATTACATCAATATCTTATATCTGCAGCCTAACCTGTGGCTACCAAAGACTGTGATGTCGCCAGATCCAGAAGTCAAGCAGTCACTGAGGTCTTGTGCTTCGAAACAGCGCTGGATCTGCTCAAAACGCTGCACTTCAGAGCCTGTGCTTTCTGTACTGACAGATACTCGGCATCCAAAAGCCCTCGTGTGCATGTAACAAAGCTTGTCGCAGCGTTCTGCTCTATTTCAACTGCTTTTTTCTGCCTGGAGAATTACTGGGAGCCACTAAAATGGCTATCCTGTGCCTCTTTCTCATGCCTTTGCCTGCTCTGTAGCAGAAGAGGCAGTGGCAGAACCTGCAGGGAAGGTTGTGGCCTCACCAACCACACAGCAGCAAAGTCCCTTGTGCTGCCCACATCCCCTTCTCTGTTTCTACCTCTTGCAGGAAGGTGTGTTTAACAGGGGTGATTATTACGACATGCAGAAATCTAGCAGCAGTTTTGGGAAAGACCTCTGTACTCTTTTATCCTCATGACAAAACTGCCTTTACTGGTGACTGACACTTTGCAGAAGTGAGTCTGGTGCCCAGAGCCTGGTGTCGGGGTGCCTGGCACACGCAGCGCTGCCACTCCGACTCTGAGCCTTCTGAAAATCATGCTCTTTTTTTTTTCTGAAGATCACTCAAACATTTCCCAGCCCTAATATGGCTTTGAAAAAGAACTTCAGCCTTTGCTTTCTACACACACACACACACCCCTCCCCGTTTTCATTGTAAAACCATTTTTATGTGCAGCCACTAACTAATTTGTATCTTGACATCCAGTCATTTCCCTGGGAAATTTTCAAGGTCAGTAATCAATGATCCACCACAAAGACAGATGAAAAGAAACAAAACAAAACAAAAAAATGCCTCTGTAAACCAAATCATGCTTTTAAATGAGTTTTCATTGTGATTAAAAAGGTTTTAGGTTACAGGGGGAGATGTATCACAGAGTATCTCTGCTGTTTATTCTAATTAAACACAAGTTGAATCACATTTTAGGAAAAAAAAAAAAAAGGCATCACAAACCCTTATCCAAGTAACTGGGTGCTACAAATCAGCATATCTCAATTAGTTCCAACACTGCTGCACTACTTTACACCAAAGGAGGTTCTGACCCACCTGTCTTCACCAGTTTCTGTTCCACACACATAGACATATATGCTAAGAGCAGCTAATGGGTAGCATGCCAATTAATAGCATGTAGTTGCTTTATGTGTGACATATTGTACCACGCATTGATTTTTAATCTGCTCAAACAAGCATTTGTCATGCAGGGTGAAAGTCTGATGTGAGAAATAGCCTCTTCATTTTCCCTGACAACCATTAACACCGAGCTAGTCTTCACTGCTCGTGCCGCAGGCAACTGCTCCTGCCAAAAATAAATGCAAAGACTGAGGAGAGAGCCGGTTTGCAAAATTAAACTCTGTCTTAAAAGTGAATAAATCAAGACAGAGAAGCACATCCTTAATTCCTGGAGACAGGAGGAACTTCACAGTGACTGTTTACCTCTGCTGAGGCAGTGAGAAAAAAAAAAACAAACCACAAAACATTAAGACGGGACTTTGCTACTGCCTGTGGATGGGACAATGCAGCTGTAATGGGGGAAAGTGGACTTAAACTGCTTCTGGAGCCATGGATTAAGGGTAAAGTACAAGGCTCTGGTGGCTTCCCCACCACACATTCATGTCACAGCTCACACTCAGCATCTTAAAGACTATCAGCCTGAGTAAAATCCCACCACCAAAATGCACACTGGGCAGGTAGCTGTGAAAGCTGAGAGCCAGCCCCAATAAAACACAAGATACGAAGATGTAGAGGGAAATGAGATGACTATCTCCCTCAAATAGCTCTGAAGTGTATTGTGGCCTCATTAGTCACATTGCTCATATGTGAGATAGAGACAAATTTTCCTCAGCTCAGTTCCTCAGCTGATCGCACTGGTACTAACCTAATTACAGCCAGCAGGAGGTCTGACCTGGTACATCATCTCTTGAGGCTACTGAGGAAGAAGTGAAAATAAATAAAATTAAAAAAAATAGAGCCCCACATCATCATATTCCTGGCTTGCCGCAGTTTTCAACTCAGCAGATGAAACCCCATAAAACCAGGTGGTTTTGCAGAGCTCCTTTTCCATATTTCAGTTCAAGGCAAAAGTACTTATCGGCTAACATGCGCTGGCTGGCCTCAGCTTATTCCGTGCATGGATGTCGGGTATGCATCAGTTGCTCTCATTGGATTTAGTTATTGGTAATCAACAGAAAATTGGATAGACCTATTTGGTTTCGAAAACAATAAACCCATAGGCTTTCTGAAGGTCAGAGGACTCCCAAATGTTTCACGTCATTATTGCTCTCTTATCATTAGCCTCTCTTGTAATGCTACGAGTTGTTTGCAAAATGTAGTCTCTCTGAGGCTTTAGAAACATTAAAGGTTCACCTATTTATTCCCCTTCTCCTTAGGGTGTTACTTGTTTGTAATGTACAGGGATCAGTTATAAAATGATGTGGTGGACTTTGTATTTAAAGGGCAGTGCAGGGAAGATAACACCCACTGCTTGGGTAAATCCTGAGGTCCCCAGAAGTTACTGCGTCGCTGAGATGCAGCTGCATTATGCAGCATCATTGCCAAGGGCCTCAAAAGTTCTGTAGGATGCGATCAAAAAAAAAAAAGCAGATAAAAATGGACTAAAATAATGATTAGCAAATCAGAGATTCACATGTGAGCTCAAAATTAACTACTTTGTAGGTTCAAACAGAGGTCCCACCTTGTGTCAGGGACACGTGCATTTTACATTGATCAAAGCAGAGCTTTGAATACTTGACATAGGAGATGAAATATAGATCTGTGATTTGCAAAGTAAAAAGACAACAACAACAATAATGAGACATCAAAATAGATCTGAATGTCACACTCCTGGGTGCAACCATAGTGATACCTTATCTTGTGGCAGAGATGAAAAGACAGGGAACACAAGCTCATTGCTGTAACAATTACTTTAATAAGCATGTAAAAAGGGAATATGGTGGGGGTTTTGCTGTTCCTTGTCATATTTGGTATTCATTTTGCTTGTGATTGATCAACAATTGACAAATAATGCCTTTTACTAAAATGCACAGTATGAGCAAGATTTTCAGAGATGCCTTGTGATGTTTGAATGTCCCACTGACACTGTCTCTACAGACAGTAATAGACAGTCACATTAGACTCTGTCTGTACTTTGAGCTTGCCGTAACTAGGACAAATTCAGCTAATATGTTCATTTAAGAGTCTCCTGCTGAGAGATGCAGGACCTACTAGCCAGGACACGTTGTCACCTGGCTTGCAGAGCAGAGACAGACTGTGTCCAGCCTGCCTGGCAGGGGAATTCCTGTCTGCCTGCATCCTTCTCTGCAGCTATATCCCAATACCTACCCCTCTTCACAAAGGGCAACCAAACAATCTCCAAAAATAACCCGTTCAAGAAAACACAGATTGAGAATGGAAAAATGCAACACTCCAAAAATCAATAATCTTGACCAAAAGATTTCTCTCCACTCCTTCACTAGCTACCGACAACAGTGCAACCCATCTTCTGTGGGATGTCCGATCCCTACCTCTCCCCAAATGCACATGTCACGGTCAAAATGACAAAATAGTGAAGGAAACACAACAAACTATTAGTGATGGTGCTGAAGGAGGTCTAAAAAATTCACTTAACATCAATTTGTCCTGCTGCAAAGGCCAGAAATGTCCATTGACAGTACCTGGGTGAACTCACAGGGCTATTCTTTTCCTGACCAACTCCCATGTGCATTCTTGTTGTTACAGAAAATGCTCTGTACCCTCAATAAGTATAAAATCTGTCTCTTAATTAGGAAGTTTCTGCATTCTGAAAAACGCTATATAAATGTGAAATATTTTTATTAACATTTAATGGAGAATTGAGTGCCATATTGACACTAGAAAATGGACTGTATTATTTTTATACTGCGATATGCAAATATACTCATTGTTATTGCAGATCAGAAGACTGAATTTGCTAATGTTTTTTAATAATGTTTATTATATTTCTGTGACAAAAATAGCCATTGAAATACCACTTAAAGAGCATGAAGACTGCAGACATCTGAAATTAATTCTGATTTTTTTTTAAAAAGCAAGTTTTAAAAATTCAAATCTGCATTTTTCTGGTTTTACAAATAGCCCACCAAATCAATATTTCAGGAGAGTGAATCAATATTTCAGTACACTGTGATATAAAGTGAAAAAAATTGGTCTATTAACATCTTTTTATTAGAGTGTCAATTGCAGTGCACAAAATTTGCACATATGGGTAAAGAAATTGTTTCCTGAAAATGTGCAAATTGCTACTTCACTGAATGTAAATGAAGTGCTAATTGCTCTTTGCAAACAATATTTATGCAAATTATGCCCTAGTATTACATAGCAGTGTGGAGTTTACATTTACATTTGTCGCATTTTTTTCTCCATCCATTTGACAGTGCCTGGACATCAGGACTTGGGCTATTACTCACTTTCTCTTCAAGACATTTTATGGAGACGTGAAAGGGTGAAGAATGGGAAAGGACCCACAGACAGTAATATATCATGACCTAGAGGGGCAGAAGATCTAAATCTGTTCTGTTATTCTGGTTCATCATTCACTAAGCAAAGTATTTGCAATAAATGATTTGTAAAAAATTTGCCTTTTATTCTGTTTGTCTTTTGACCTATGATATGTTGAGAAATTCTCTAGAAAAGCCATTTTAAAAAACCCTCTGCTCTCCAAAATATATAGAAAATAACTTAAAGTAGCAGACACCATCAGACCAAACATTGATTTCAAATGGATATATTTGGACTTTGGTTTTCTTTTATTTTTTACTGATGTTAACCTAGTTTTAAGAGTTTTTTCCTTTCTTTTTTTTTTCCCCCCCATTAATGTGTCATTAATTGGTAGAAGTCAGCACATCTTATCTAGAATTTCCCAGTCAAGAAGAACCTTTAATTACTTAAAAATCTGTTTGGTAATATCCATGAACATCGACTGGAAATTTTCATTCTGAAACCTTGAAAATTCCCTGTACACTTATCAATATTGTATTTCCTGAGGTGAAATCCTTGATATTATTAGTTTTCCTGCCAACTTCAGTGGCATTCAGATTAGCCTTTCATAGTTTGGTTTCCTAAAATTTATTCTCTAATATAAAACATGTCTTTTTTTCTTTTTACAGTGTTTTTTATTGGCTACCAGAACTTCAAGATCTCAAGGCTTCAAACCCTGCTGGCAACTTGCTCCCAAAAAAAAAAACAGAAGACAAAAATTCAGTGGAATGGATTGGTTTTATTTCTTTCCAGGTTGAACGGATGGGGCACATCACTCTACCACTGAGACGTCAGACACAATGCAATTTTAAAATAAGTATTGCTGGACAAAGGGAACAAACATGCCTGGACAAGCTGGCCAGGACTCTCAAAAATGATAAAGATTAGCTTTTATTGCTCTTCAGAAGCAGGTGAGTTGCCTTCCCTGGGCACTGCCCGGTGGCCTGGATTACTCTTTCTAGCTCCACTGCTATTCCTGGCTGCGAGAGCTGCCATATCACTCATGCTAACAGAGTAAAATGTCAAATCCTTCCTCATTTTGTAGCATCAAGGGGTCATGCTGCATCTCGTGGCCATAGGGTTCACCCCAGCCCAGCCAGCCTTTGGGGACCCACTTTCACAGCCATGGGTTTTCAGCAAGATTCACCTTCCTGTGCCAAGGGCAGGGCAAAGCGGTAGCACATCATGAGACCCTGTCTCGCAGGACAGAAGACAAAAAGAAACAGAAAAAACAATACAAAACCCCAAAGCCAGCCTTGAGTCTGCTTTTAATTTTGGAAGAATTCTTCAAAACAGAGAGGATGCGTCAGGCACAACCCAACGTGAGTGGTGGGGCTGCAGGCTTGGAGCAGGGAGCGGAACAAAGGCAAGTGGGGTGCAACAGCATGTGGGGACACAGCTGTGCAATGACCAAAGGGCAGAGTACAACTATTTCCAATCCCAGGGAAAAGGCACAATACGCCATCAGCAGATGTGAAGATAAGCACCCGACTGAAGAGAAAATTCACACAAGAAGCAAGGTACACCAGTTCACGGGAACAGATTGTGCTGGTGGGAGATCTCACAGCTTTTCATTTTGGAGCACGTCTGAAGGTTTCTCGCTTTGAAAAGCCCTCCCTCTGTCAGTGCTTTCACACCCAGTCACTTCTTTCTCTCAGGAGAGATGGGAAACAGCAGTCTTCTTTCGTTTCCACAGAGCTTTCCAGGATGGGATACTTGAACTTCCCTAAGTATCGGGAAATATTGTATCTTTTTCTATATTGCTGGTAGGCGGAGTCTGTGAAGTACAGATCTCGTAAGAGAAGCATGAATCCTCTTCCTTCAGTCTTAGGGATTGCTTCTCTATCTCCAGGGCTATCCAGTCCTCGAGTACTTGCCAGGGAAATTCTCAAACATCCCTCCAATTCAGCTCTAGCTCAACAATCGGAATTTCTTAAGGCTGGGAATCATAACTGAGTTCCTCTGGCTCAGGGAGTTACCTCACCCCAGCTGAGCTGCAGCAGCTGTTTCTGTCTTAATTCGAACTCCCTAAAATGTTTTAATTCAAACTTTTTTGAGAGAGTTTTAAGTTAAGGCAAAACAAGTCTCCTTTCTTCTTCCCAGCGCTCTGTTTTCCGATGCTGAACACAAACTGCTTCACTTTTCTCTGCATTTGGGACCACAGGTGGGTGCTTGCCTCTTTAGCACTGGCTTGACTTCAATTTTCCATAGCTGCCTCCAGCAAAACCAATCTGTACAGGTTCTTCATAGTGACAAAGTATAAACAGACTTCCTTGCATCTCATCAAACGTATCTTGCATGAATATGAAAAAAAGGAGTTAAAATGCTGCAGTTTAACTCACACTTGAAAGGGGCTTGGCAGCCCCCAAAGAGTTTTCCAATTCCTATTTCCTTAACTTTCTCCAAAGATGCTGCCCTGCCCCTGGAGGTGGGTGCCCTGGTAACACATTCTACCTTCAGTGAGTCAGACTATGTTTGTGATCACATTTTTAATTACTCCAGAGAACATATGTTAATGCTCATTTACCTTCTGATTGAGGAACATTGTGAAAGTCGGGAGCCATATGGCTTCCATCTACAGAGAGGAAAAAGGTGTGTCAAATTCCTCACTCCGTTAGCTCCCAACAAGATTAAATTTACATCCACGGCTGGGCACAGCTTTGGTGCCAGCAAGACAAGGGCTGGGACACGCAGCCAGCACAGCGCGTGCATCCCTTCGAGCTGCACAGCTCTCCCAGCGCACAGCAGAGCTGAAGGGCACCACAAGCCCCATCTGCAACCCCTGGCGACGCAGGCACAGTCCTGTCTGCCCGTAGGACCTGTTTCAATAAATGCTTCAATTTGAGCATGTCATGTGTCAAACGCTCGTCAGCTGCTTAAGCGCTCTGTATAATCAGGGTCAGCAATAGCCTGTTTTCTGCATGGGTATGTCCTCTTTGGGTCGGGAAAGATTTTGGGTTTAAAGTCCTCGGGTTTAAAGCTGTGGCTTAGAGGCTTCAGAGTTAGTTTCCTCTACTCCCCATACATAAAAGAGACTTGTCAGGGACAGTAACAGTAACATCAGACTTTGACATTTGTCAGTCCAAGTGCCCTGAAGTACACGTCTTGTCCACAAAGGCAAAATCACCACCTTTTCAACAGACAAATATCGATGCAACATCACATCAAGTGACAGTGAGGTAATATTACATGTAATCACATCCCTATCCCTTCCATTTTAAAAGTAGTTGTTATACTCTTGGTTTTCTTTTGCTGTTGAGGAAGATACAAAGAGCAATCTGATTTCAGCCCTTCCTCAGGCACCCAGGACAGAAGTGCTGGCAGGACTCCTACCAAGGGTTGACCACTTACAGATAAAGTGGTTGTAGAGGTGTCACCAAGGGCACACTTTGATCTTCAGGTTTTTATTACCGGTGATGATATGTGAGAAGACAATGATGTTGTCTGTTCTCAGACTTGAGATTGAATATCTAGTGCTGGCAGTTCGGGAGGAAAAAAACCCAAACATATCCTTGGGAACACACGGTACCTCATATGGCAACCAGGGGAATACAAAGATATTGCTATTTTTAAAGCAGATTTTCTGAGTACAATTGCCATTTAAAATATATGTATAAATAGCAATTCCTAGAGCCTGCTAATGCCACTCTCCTCCTGAACCAACAGCTTCCAAATAGTTTTGGTACAGGGCGTCAGATTCCCTAATACCTCTCACAGTGGTGTAAAACCAGTCCCACACACACAGACAGACACTCACGCCGATGTCAAAGGAGCTGTTTGGGATTTGCACCGCAGTCACTGAAAACAAGCTCTGACCCACAGTGCCCAAGTGCGAGGCAAATACATGTCTCTCAGACACATGAATATTTTATTATCCCATGACAGGGCATCCGCTCTCATCAGCCGGGAGCAGGGGGGATGCTGCCAGCTCCGCTCGAAGAGCTGGCTGTCAGTCTCCCAGCATATGCCAGCTCTCAGCATCATCACCCCGCTGCTGCAAACCTCCAGTACAGAGACAGGAAAGGGCTCAGAGATGAGGGAGCATAAAACAGGTCCACTCCAGAGGCTATTTGATGGTGCTTCACAATTAGGATTCCTTAATTCACTCTCTCTCTGCTCTCTGAGGGCTACCTGGGCAAGGTGCTCTCCCTCGCCTGAATTGCCGTCTGCTCCCTCCAGCGCAACAGAAGAGCAACTTCAAACCGAAGCAGCCTTGCGTTCTGTCTTGTTTTGTTAAAGTGATTCAAGAGAAATCAAGAGCAGGAACTAGTTATACCAAAGCAGTCCCTAGTGACCCAGGCATTGCGAGGGAGGTGTTCGATGCCCGGACAGCAGTGGGATTACCTAGTCCACAGAGGAGCCAGCGCTCAGTGCTGGGGGATAATTAAGCAGGGAGGAATGGGATTCCTGAAAGCTGAGAGCCATGAGTGAGAAGGTGTCTAAATGCAGGAAAAGAAAATGCCCTGCATTTGGTTGCTGTTGTGTTACTTCCTGACCACTGGGAGAAGAATTATCTGGTGGGGTAAAAGCCTCTGGTCTCCTTGATCGGGTTTGTGCTTAATGGATAGCGTGGGTGCTGCAGAGGTTGTTTGCACGGCCTTTCTTTCCCCTCTCAGGCTGCAATTGTACTGCTTTGTTTGACTTTGCAACATAAGTCATTAACAAAAACGTGTTGCGAGGAGTGCTGCTTTGCTGATGTGACTCAGGGTCTTCAATCTAGTGGTAACTTCTCCAGCGTAGGATATAATTTGGAGGCCCACCCTGACAAAACCCAGCATGCAAAATTCCAAGACATTGTGTAATTAATATAATTTATTCAAATGACAAATTAGACTGCACGGTTTTATTTATTCCAATAAAGTCTGCCTCTTTTCTCCATTTCCATTTCTAGGCTGTAATCCTGGAGATTTTTTAAAACAAATATATAACCTATTCATCACTGTTCACAGACATCCATCAAAAGCCAAAGTTAGCCTTGGTTTTAGTCCTAGAGCAAATGTAAAAATGAAACCTTTCCAAAGGAAGGTGTAGTTTTAATTAGCCTCAACTTCTAACATTTTACAGGACATTATTTTCCAAAAGCCTTTTAAGTTTAATTTCTAGCCAATGATCACAGGCTAAACCATTTGCTCAAGCTCATAAACTTTGTCTTTTCCCCAGTGTATTTAGTGAAGCTTGGCCAGGGTCCCATATTGTTCCTTTAGAGGAAAGTTTGTTCTTCTCTTCCGAGCACCTCCAGGAGAGGTGTGCTGTGACTGGCAAGAACCAGAAAACTACACAGAGCATCTCTTCCCAGAGTGCTTCCTTAGCCATCAAATCAACTCCATTGTCTTTCAGCATCCCAGGTGCTGTCTCCTCAACCAAACTTTTCAGAGGTCATTTTTTCTCTTTGTTGGAGGGGAAAAAAGTGGAAGGAGGGAAAAATACATAAGCTAAATGGACTCTCAATGGCTAAGGGCCAACTTGTAAAGATGTACAATAGATAATTTGCCTCATAAAATCATATTGGCCATAGACAGAAACTTTAAAAAATTACTGGATTTCTCTTTCACTTACCATCCTGCCTGACTGTGTGTTTTTCTTTTCCCCATAACTGTACATAGCTGCACTTTGCTCCCACATATGGAGCATTTAAAACAATTTCAGAGATGATTTCTATTGGTTGAATAAGCTTTTCAATCTCTGTAGTCAACTGCTTGTGGAAGAGACCACATTACTCAAACCACAATGATGTATTCAATTAAAAATATCTCCCAATTGACACATCTAGGGTTTTTGTTAGTTTGTTTTATATAAGGTAATCCAGGTAGGTAGATGTCAATCAGTGATCTGTTTTCCATGCTAAAGATCTCCAGTCTATTTAATTGTTTCTCTATTTGCCCCTTTTTTTTTTTTTTTTGTATTTATCTTCCTTGCTCCCTTGGATGCAGGGCACAAATATAAAAGCTTTCATGCCAAGTAAGACAGCCTTGAGGCTCATTTCCACCCTAGATTTCCCAGCAGCGTGACAGTAAAAGCCCCCAGCCAGGAGACAGAGGAAGGGAAAAGATATGAACAAGAGAATTCCATTTCCAGAATCTCCCTCACCTTCCCCATTTTCAAAGAAAACTTCAGAGACTTCAGTTGCGCACTCTTTCAGAACAGAAAGGTTGTGAATGAGAGTGAGCACCCTTTTCCAACCTGCTCTAATAAGCAGCTGTGAGGTAACTACTTTTGCTAGAGGGGGACTGGCTTCCTGAAGTCCCTTCTGGTACTCCTGGAAAAGCAGCAATTTTGCTTTCTTTGTTCCTGCAGCAGAGATCATATAAGAAATGCTCAGCAGGCTGCCTCTGGCTGAGTTTGATTTTGTACTTTTTATGGTGCTGAGTGTCTTAATTTCAAATAAAAGCCATTTTAGCTGAAAACATGTAACTGTTCTTTGTGTCTAGAAAACATGATGCTACAGTGCAGTCCTTGGCTCTAAATGTGCACCTATAAATATCTTAACCAGGCACTCAGCAACGCGCTATTGTTCCTCCCGCAACAGCAGAAACTGCCTCAAATTTGAACCTTGGAAGCAAGGGAAATGTGAAGTGGATACAGTGTATTCCTCTCCAGCTGACAACTCAAGGTTGCTTCAGAAGTAAATAAAGTGTTGTTAAATAGATTTCTCTCTCTTTTCTGATAATAAAGTTGCGACATGCTGAATCTGACTGCTTTTCATTACAGAAGAGCCGAACAGGTCAGAGGGTGGGCAGGTTCAATTTGTTGTTTCAGTGTACGAGTGCCAAACGGCTTTCTGTTACGCTGAGGGAGTTAAACTAACTTTCGATCTCGCCTAAGTGCAGACCATACAGGCAAGGTTTAGCAGAAGGCAGGCAGATTCTGCAGGCTTCCCTTTCTACAAAATACCTCCCTATTTTCATGGGTTATAGAAGTCAAAAAAGGGGCTGAATATCAAAATTTCAATACGCTAAGAGCTGTGGCATCTTTACAGGATGAAGAAAAGCACTCAGGGCCAAGGTCATCTCTGCTACAACAGGACAGCTTCAACAGACTGTTCAAGTGTAGCTGAGAGCAGCTGAAGACCCCGGGTCCTGTTTTGAACAGCTGGTCAGCATCTGTCTGACTGACATACGCCATTTACTGATGTCCAGATCTACAGAACAATTTTTCCCTTTTGCATCTTACAGGCTTTTACTGTAAAAGAAGGACTATATAACCTTTCGGGTTGCGGTGTCATACCATCCTCTCCCACACAGAGTGCCAGGAAGGTACTAAAGGTGAACATTTATCTAAGAGATCATTTGGTAGCTGCACAGAGCGGCAGAGAGCGTTGCACATGCAGAAGGGCCTCCCATGAAGGAGTTTGTATTGCCTCTATGTGTTGATAGGGAATAAGTAAAAGTGGCTTTCTCTGGTACTTGAGGCATTCATCAGGTGTCACTCTCCTACTTTTCTTCTTTCCAGTTGAATTTGAAAGAAAATTAAAATTAGCTTGATTAATTGATTTTGCCCTCTAGGTCTAAGTACCAACCCTCCAGGTGGGTACGGAATTGCCCGTTACAGCAACAACAAATTGCTGCTTGCCCTTCAGCTGACTTTCCTAGCTTCATGTTAAGTTTCCCTGTATTGTACCTGTATCCTTCAATGACTATGCAAAGGTACAGTTGGAGCACTCATTGGCTCACTGTCTTGGGAAGGGGTGGTCCTGCTCTCTCTACCCCATTACTTCTTTTTCCCCATTCTCCTTTCCATTCTCCTCCTGTTTCCCATCAATTGCCCTGGTCCTCAGAGGACCTCTCACTGATCTCCTACAACTGGCAGAAAATTAAGGTAGTTAAAAATTCAGTTAATTTGTGTGTATATATGTATAATTTTTTTTTTTCTTCCAGATGAGTGAGTCAAATTGTCTCAGTGAAGAGTCAGAGAAGCACTAGACCTAGCACAAGGGAGGAGGCAAGGCCACAGCACTAAGCCTGAGGACAGAGGAAGTGGAGTAGGACTGGCTCTGCCAGTCTTTCGGTCAGTTCAGCCCTATTGACAAGCCATGCAGAAAAAGTCCTTCTTTAGGTAGGCTGAGGGAGCCAGGAGTGAAAGGCAAGAAGAGGCCCATAAGGAGCTAAGCCACTGGCTAGAAATAGATGCCTCTCTCTTGGCAGGCAGCTGCCTTCTCCAGCAAAGATCTTCAATCATTGTACTCCTACAGCCTGGTCCTGTGATGTGGCTCACTCAGCAAGGTCTGGTGATAACCAAAGCTTGGGGGCTAAAGGTCTGAAATGGGATAATTGCACCCTATTGCCACACCAAGGAAATGCAGAATTGCCCTCTCCTGGGAGGACAATGAGATTTTCTGTGTAATGCAGGGGTCATGTCTCATGTGGGAGTCATCATCTGGGAAAAGAGGGCCAGAGAAGAGTGCAGCCATAAGGTCAACACATCCCCACATTGCAGATGTTGCTACAGCCCTGGCAATGCCAGAGTCACCAAAAAAGACTCTGTCCTCTGGGCTTCCCTCCCCAAGAGTCCCAGTCCTCAGCTCCAGCACTGGAGGGGGCGAAGGACTTTACCACTACTAAAAGGGCAGACCAGGAATGACTATTAAAATTATGGATTACAGTGAAATGGGGAAAGGCAGGATCACTGGAGGTCAAAGACGTGGAATGAACAATTCCTAAGTGAATTTTTTTAGAGCATTCCTAAGTTGCATGGAAAAAACAATTAAGTGGTATACTTGCAGTATCTAATATTTTAAGTTTGCTTTAATAGTCCTTTACATCATTATGATCAGTGCTGTGAGTGCATAAATATCTCCATCTCTTCAACATTTTCTTCTTGACAGGTTAGTTTTCTACCCACAGAGATATTGATGAGACACTTTTGTGCTCCAGATATGTGCATTTTTCTGCATTTTCAAATAGAAACCACCATTATCTTTTTGCAAGCTGAATATTTTTTATACATCATTTACTTGTGACTAATGTGTGCTTCAGCCATGGGCTCCAAGGACTGTCATTTATCTTCCATAATGACCACAAGTTCTTAAACAACCAGCAACATACTGGCTGCAAAAGACGATCACAGAAGACTCTTAGTTACAGCAAACAGAATCAGAGCAAAATGTATATTGATACATTTCACTTTGGAAAAAAAAAAAAATACCCCTTCTTTCTCTTGTGTGAAGTGCAATATAAAGTAAAAGAATTTTTATTTCTGTTTCTGAAGTCAGTTCATCATCTGGAAAAAGCCAGTGTAGCTTCAGTGAAAATCAAGAAAGCCTACAACAATGAACTTTCTACTGTGATGGCTATCTGTGATTTCTTAATGCCACTGAATATTTTCTATATAAAGATTTTAGGCAACAATATTTGTACGTATATTTAGGACAATGTCACTGTAGCAACAGGACACAAAACAGGAATGTTAAGGCAATATTTCCATATGAAAGCAAATTGGATGCAGTTTTCCAGAGCAAAATATGTGTCCTTTTAAGAAGTCAGGTGAGCCATACAGCTTTTTAAGGCACTGCAATGCAGAAGATGACCAAGTTTGTGCCAGAGCATGCAGCCCCATCTCCAGGATGGAATTTAACGAGCAATGAAATCTCTCCTTGGGTTAAACATAAGCAAGACCGATGGTATTACAGACAGAGCTCACGCTTCAGGCCACACAGGTTGAACTTTGGGAACTCTGCCTAAGCTATGCCAGCCACTGTGCTCAAGAAATAAATTCTGAGAAGTTCCCTGAGTGGTAGGAAGCTATTGGGTCCTTACAAACACGTTGTATTTCCAACCCTTGTCCGAGTCATTCCCGGTGACAATGTGGGCTCATTTTTCACGTGTTCCTAATGATTTCAAGTGCTCTATTTGGCCTTGATTTTCATGGGAAGGAAGCTCAGTGATTGTTTGGATGTCTTCTTATAAGTATTTCCTCTTCTACAGTTTTACTGGCAGCTCAACAAATAGTTTCCCTAGTGCCAAATAAGTTCCAGCTATGCAACAATTTTTCCACATGCTTTCAGATGCTATAAAACAGCTTTATCTCCACTCTGTGTCTTGGGGTTGAGTTATTTTTTAGTATCTTTCTTCCTATTAATAAAGAGCAATGGAGTGATAAATGTATATTTTACACAATACACACCACTAAATATGTATATTGCTGCTTCCATTGGTGCAGCCACCTTCTCCTATATGCAGGCTCTATACAACCTACTCCAGTAAACAGGCAAACCTACAGAAAACATAGCCCAGGGAGCCTTTCATCAGCACCATCAGTCAGCTGATGGGCAGACTGTCTGCAGGGACCACCCAGAGCCAAATCTAAAGAGAAATCTCTTTACCTTCTTTGGCAACAATGCCCTTTACTAATGTTCACAGAAGTGCAGCATATATTTCCCAGTTAGGTGTGCCTAGAATCAATAGTATTATAGATAATATTGACATCATCTGATTACATTAATGGTCACACTTTAACATGCGTGAACTTGGCCAGTTGCTAGCTTAATTCCTGATGTCCCTAAATGCTTCCCATTGCACCTTTTCATACCTGTCTGCACAAGCCTGTCCGTACTCAGGAAGTGTCTAATAAAGACTCTGTTTTTTCCTACCTACAGAGACACCTTTCATTGCTTTTGCATGCAGAGGCCAACAGCGGTAGATTAAGATGAACATTTTCTAAGCTGATTAATAACTCAGAATGATTCCTTTATGGTTTATATACCCATGATTTCTTTAAGAGATCAAAGAGATCTGATTTTCAGAGACTGAGAATTTGGAAACTGAAAACCATGGAAATTCAAAGTCCCTGAGATAAACTTTTCCCACCTTTAAAAGTTACTAATTGAAAAACATAATTGCAATGAACCATGTTTTCATACTACAGCTTGTGAGTGTGTTTACCCAGGTATGCTTCTTTTGCTCCTCTAAAATACTGTCACTGATAAAGATGTATGGCTTTCGACAAGAAACATCAGTCATTTTCAGAAATCTGATGAGGCAACTGTGTGCTCAAATGGTTTTGCATGAGCCCAACAAATGCTGAGCTTGGAGAAGAATATCCTTGTCTGCATGTGTGTTTTGTAGCATCAGTAATACGTACCTTGGGAGCATTTAATCTATAGTATCAAAACTATTTATGGTGTCTGGAGTTTTACATGGCTAAAGTAATTACTGTGATAAATGCCAGCAATATTTTAAAATTAACATTGAAGCTTCCTTCGATTTAGAAGCAGAAGACACTTAATTGGCAAAGATGGGATTGCAGTAAATTCCTTTGCTATTTAGGGTCTGATTCTGCATAGCTGATGCACAGAGGGATCTGTACTTTCATCCTGAAGTCAGTAGGTTTTCTTGGCTTCTCATGTGCTGGAGTAGCCACAAGATCAGGTCTGGTGATTGTTTTCCCCATTCACTTCCTGAGGGATTCCAGCTTCATCTTTTCCTCCTGGTGTAGGAGTCAACAAGTTTTCTGTGCCTCAGAGCATAACCTACAGTTTAAGTGCCAGATGGGCAAGTAAGTCCAACTCCATCTATTCCTCCTCCACTGTGGTAACATCACAAGACCAGTATCAGCAGAAAGGCCAAAGAAGGGTCCCCAGCTTCCTTCAAACCACTTCCAAAGCACAGGAATGTAGACCTAACTCTTGTCAAGAAAGGTTTTTACCACTTGGAGGTCACCAAAGGATTGGGGCAAGTCATGGGCAGCTTGGAAACTATCACCACTGTCAATAAAAGAGCATAACTGAACGATAGTCTCCAAAGGAGCAGGTTCAGCCTCTGCCAAGGACTGCTCTGATGTTGCAACAGATCATTTGCAGAGCAGGAGAGTTTTGACTGAGAAAAGATTACATTATCACATTCTAATTTTTATGTGGCACCCCAGTAGATGAAAACACTATCCAAGATGATGATAACGCTTCCTCTGAACTGGTAAAGGAGTATCTCAATTGTTGTGCTATTAGAAAGTTGTCTGAGAAGAGAAACATTATCTAAAACCTTTGGATCACATAGGTGAGCCAGTCTAATGGTCACTGCATTAAGAGAGGTCAGTTCTTGTCCCTCCAGCCTCCCTGCTTTCATTTTCCCTTGATCCCAGCTGTGTGTTTCTGCTTCTCTCTTTGCTCCTGGGGTGGTTTTCCTGGTCCTTGTTGAACTGACCGAACTCCCTAACCTGGCAGAAAACTAACTCGGCAAAAGAGTTGCATTGTCTCATGCAAGAGTCAGACTGGCAGACCAGGGCTGCTGCTGGAGTGCAGGTGAGGGCAAGGAGGAAAGAAAGAGAGAGGAAGAAGGGACAGCTCTTTTTTTAGTGAAAGTCAATCACTGGGTCAGCTTCACTGTGTTGTGTGGTCATGTCCTCCACCGGCGAAGGGAAATTTCTGTGTTTCTGAGAGCAGCCAAGGGATGCAAAGTCTCTTCCACATTCATACTTTCAAATCTACTGCAAAGTCAAATGAGCTAAGAACAATTTCTTGGCAGTAAGATAATTTTTCGCACTACTCCATTTTAGTAGTTATCTCTGCAGAAGATACAGATATTCATGCTGGAAAAGCAGGACAGGGAACTCTCCACTGGTCTTAGTTCATCTCTTTCCACAAACAGCTACGGTTGTTTAAACTCAGAAAAAAACAATGGTTTCTTTATTTTGCCAAACACCTGATCCCACCTGTAGTACAGCCCTGCCCCATCCTTCAGGATCGCAGCCTGTAAGCACCAACTATTCCTTGCAATCATGGGATTATCGCTAACATATGAACTGCATTATAAAGTGAATACTAAATTATATACAGGGAGAATTTCCCCTTCCCCCTCGTTACCACCAGTGAGTAAAAGGAGCCCATCTTTCATCGGCATGCCAAAGAGCTATAGTTTGTGCCTGGGAGAAAATTACAGGACAGTTTTTATAGCAATACAGGCAAGGGATCCCTGCTAGGCAAATAAAATACAGCACATCCATGCAACATTTCATGACTGCCTTGCTCAGTAGATCATAGCAAGGATGGGTGGTGGGTGTTTTTGGGGAGTCCTTCAGCTCCTGCAGAGCCATCAACAGGCTGCAGGTCTCCTGTGTCCTCTTACATCGGTTCCTTCAGCACAGGGGAGAAGGTAGGCTGCAAACAACAGGAAGGAGAGGGCACCTGTCATGTCCATCCCTCGACCTCTCTCTCTGTGGTATGGTGCCTGAGCTCAACCAAGGTTTTTAGACATTGAATTGGTTAGGTTATGGACTATGCTTTCTACTCGGTCAGTGTACTCTACTTCTGAGTCCTGCTCACAGCCCCTGGGGGGGGGCTATGATATTCATAGAATCATAGAATGGTTTGGGTTGGAAGGGACCTTAAAGATCATTGAGTTCCAACACCTCTGACATGGGCAGTGACATCTCCCACAAGACCAGGTTGCTCAAAGCCCCATCCAACCTGGCCTTGAACACCTCCAGGGATGGGGCATCCAGAACTTCCCTGGGCAACCTGTTCAGTGCCTCATCACCCTCATAGTGAAAAATTTCTTCCTGATACCTAATCTAAATCTACCCTATTCTAGTTTGAAGCCATTATCCCTTGTCTTATCACTACATGCCCTTGTAAAAAGTCCCTCTCCAGATTTCTTGTAGGCCCCCTTCAGATAGTGGAAGGCCACTATAAGGTCTCCCCGGAGTCTTCTCTTCTCCAGGCTGAACAACCCCAACTCTCTCTGTATTGCTAATAAAAAGCTGCCCATGCTCTTTTAAAATGAGCAAAAGTTTCAGGCATTGAACGGATCAGCAGATACCTGATATAATCATATATTCAGCTACAAGGTCTTCATTTAACCTGAACACGAACTGCAGGGCCTTTCCCTTTTTTCCTCAGGAATTACTCCTGTTTTGCATTCCAGAACACTTGTCACCCTGGTGAATATTAATTAAAAGTTGTAATTAATTAAAATGTCAATTAATTCCTTTATTTTATTCTTCAGGGTAATCTTGTATTCTGTGCAAGAGAAAGCAGTAAGTGAGCTTACCAGAATGAAATAAAGCAAATCTCAGTGTAAGTTCTGCATTGTGGATCCTGAAAGAAGGGATTGTCTGCCCAGCATTTGGTCAAGGGAGAGAGAGAGGGTTAGGGAGCACATCGACGAAGGCAGACAGAGCAGCACATTGCGACAGTTTGGGGACCACCTATGGCCAGTTTATGAATTCCAGCTGTGATTTTATGAGCTCTCTCAGTATTTATAAGTTGTGATAGTCATTTGTTGTAGGCTCACAGCTTATGTTAAAGAGAGATGCGATTGCGGCTCAATGACCATCTCTGTAATAGGAGGTTGTCAGGACTATAAGGAGTGAGCAGCCATGCTTTAACTGAACAACATCTGGTTATGGCCTCAGCAAAACTATTTTTCTAAACCTCCTCAGCAAAACTATTTTTCTAAACCTAAATACTACCAGGATAGAAACCAAGCAGGAAATCACTGTTTTGGTCACAATGATCACAAGGAAGGAAGGAGATGGAAGGTGAAATAAGATGTCTTTTTCACTGGAGCTGAAAGCTTTTTGAATCAATGCAAACATGAATGCAGGATAAAACTGCAAGAGTCAGCAGAAGTGCAGTAGTTACCATGACAAGCATGTGCAAAGGAGTTCATTTTGGGATAGCAACAGCTTTGCTCTGTGGCATAAACTTATCCCAGGTGTTGCTGAAACAAAAAAAGACGTGTTGGTATATTTTCACATGGAAATTGAAAAGAAGTGAACTTTCTATCCAGAATGTCACCAAAAGAATCGTTAGTTTTTCACGCATAATATGGGAATTCTTATCAATCCCTTCCATGGACACTGCAGCTAATCTCTAACTTGTTTTGGAAGGAGAAAACTAATCACAGCATTAGCCGTGGGAGTTTAATAATGTAAGGATGAAAATTCCCATACATGTAAAGTCAACATATTGGCATGTTGTTTACCTGGAATTGTTGATCTTCTACTCTGTTATTGTTTCATTTCCTTGTAAAGTTTCTCAGAAACCACAGTTATTGTATCTTGCTTCCTCCTCTTCCTCTCCAGGGGCAGTTCTTTCCAGATCAAGGCAAACACAGCATCCTCACCAGACGTTATGAAATAGTGCTTTGTAGACCTTTCCTGTCAGCTCACAAAGATGATTCTATTGAGGGACCTATATTGCTTTTTAAACTGTGCATTTACCTTTAATAATAAGTCGGTACAAAATGCTATGCCATATAAATATAGCCTTTCCTTCTCTGTTTTGTGTTTTTCTGCAATATTTTTCTAAACCCAGTAACATCATCACCACAGGCAGGATTTATCTGACTGAAAGGAGAAGTCAGCAACGTGCCTTCTGTATGTAAGTAAGTTACCTTGACTCCATCTACAGGCACAGAAGCACATCCAAAGCATCATTCATCTCATTCTAAAATAGATGAGATGAACCATGACCTTAAATACCTTCTTCCCATTCACTGTGGAAGGGCCTTGCATGACCAGCTCAGAGGCAGACATAGATGTTGCAAGCCAGGTGACAGGCAGCTATTTCTATACGTATTGGACAAACAAAGTCTAATTCTAATTTTCCATCTGTGATGTCAGTTCTGTAATGGTACCATAATATAGGAATATTAATTAGGGTAAAAATACATAACTATTTTTCTTTCTGCTAGTCTGAGATTTTATTTAAAAATTGCAGAGAAAAAAATAATCTGAGATTTCTAAGGAGCTTTGCCAGACTGTACAAACTCTATGATATTTAGAAATTCAGACTGTCCAATGATGTGATTACAGGTAAGCATGCAGAAATTATGTGTTGAATTTGTCCATGTACAAATTCACTCAAGAGTTACACACTCATCTAGCAGAGAAACAAGGGGACATCTTCCCATAGTCCCAAAGACCACCAGCAGGAGTTCAGCCAGTTAGTTTCTCTTAGCAAGACCAGCTCTGCGTGTTTCCAGATCATAAAGAGGGAAGACCCTGTTCAAGGTGGGGACTGCAGACCTCTTAAGTTTCAAAGACTGACTTGGAAGATCTGCTAAAACCAGCCCTGCTCCTGAGAGGGAGGCATATGAAACTGGGCTACATTAGATGCTTCTTCTGAGTTTGAGTTTTAGTTGTCTGAGCGCGAGAAAACACTGTCTCCAAAGCTCCGACTGCGATGTCAAAGGACAGCATGAGAGCCTGGATTTTGTAAGCAGCTAGCCCTGTGGGTTGGCTGGTGGATCCTCTCGTGTATACTCAAAGGCATAAGGTACATCTCACATAGAAAGGACACGGTATTTGCAAGGTGTGCTGCAATTTACACCGATCTGCTTGTAAGCTGGATCAGGCCCTTCGCATAGCTGGGGAGCGTGGCTCAGGCAGTGTGTTGCTTTTGCTGTCACCTCCAAACAGGTCCCCACAGGTTTGTTCCCTGCTCTTTTGAGACAATCCACCCTGACAATGCACACAGAGCAGTGGGAAAGGAAAGCATGAAATGGATGTCTTGGCAGGACTCTGTAAATAAGGTCAATTGAGTGGAAAAGTTAGCACCTGCCTAAGGCTCCTTGCTCCGGAAGGACCCACACTACTTTGCTGCACATTCTTATAACAGTATTTGTCAAGCTTCCTCCTGTGATAGCAACAAATGACTGTCTAATTGGGGAGGGCAGAGCAGCAGATTAGCACACAGTACACTGAATAACATCCCAACATCTGTTGTCACAGGTTTGCTGACAGCTGTTTCTGCAGAGTAGCTGGAAAATCTGATAATCCTACACATGAAATTTCTTGTTATCTGTGCAAAGGCAAGTGCCAGTCTCTAATACGACTCTAAAGGACGATCTGCGGCTGTGAGCAAATGCTGCCAGCTACACCTGGACATCTCCTCCTCTGAGAACACACAGCTGGACACAGCTGCACCTGGACTGCCTCCCACAAGATGACACACAGGGAGTCACTTTGGGTCCCCAAAGGGTGTTTTTCGTACTCCATGGTTTAATTCAATTTGCAGCTTTAGAGAGGGTCCAGGTTGAACACCTCTGCCACAGTGAACCCAGGAAGGAATCATGAGCAGTGTGGAGACTCCATAAAAGCTCTAAAGACTGTGGAATAAGGACAAAAAATTTCCCTTCACTGGGTTCCAATTAGCCTGGGTGGAAACTGAGCCACCGCACTCCTGTGTTCTCTGCTCCATGAACCAGTGCCCACCTGGCCCATAAAGAACAGTGCTGCCTAGCACAAACCTACAGCTGGGGTGTTTTTTGCAATGAAGACCCACTGTTGCAGGCACTCAGTGGAATCATGTGTGCAGGGATGGAAACCAGGCACAGGGCTGCATGAAGACGACTGAATTCTGCTGTCCCCAGTCTATGTTTAGCAGAGATACGCCAATGGAGTTTACCAGTTCTGTCAAACACTTGCTTTCTAATGAGCCCAGCCCTATACTGAGGCCTGATATAATATTTAGTGGCTATAACTTATTTTAACTTCATTGGTTAAGAATGAGAGCAGGCCAGAACTGTGCAGCTTTTCCCTTAATTACCTTTTAAAACCTGCTCTCACTGTAAATGACACGCAAACACGGATAATAGCAAGAGTCAATCCTAATAACAATTGTGCGTTTTTGCAAATCGCAGTTATCTGCATGGCGGCCCACAATCAGCGGTAACGCCAGAAATGTGTGAAATCCTGAGTACATGCATTACTTAAAAGGCCCATTAAACACAATTCTCATTCTTGGTTTCACAGGTTAGCGAGTAGCTGCTATGCCCAAATGCTATTTCATGGCCAGATAAGACTGAGGGAGAAGCAGAAGTTCCTTCTGTGATGGGTGAACTGGGGCCTGTCTGACAATGGGGATCACGTGTAGCCCTTTAAAACACAAAAATCCTAAAGAAAAATATTTAATCTCTGTGAAAAGCAGTATTAAAAATTACCGAGCACTGCTGTAGCAGGTCTGCCAGGTGAGTAGACAATGGGATTATTTCTACTCTCGGTGTTTCGCCAGGTAAGGGCACAGTTCTGTGGTGCTGCCTGTTCCCACACTGCTTTAGATTTTGGATTCACCACTGGTAAATCATGGGGATACTGCTTTGGACGCAACTTTAGCAAACAGGTTGATGCTTCGGTCGCTTCTAAGTTTTCTCTTAAAGACACGATTTTGCATGTTACAGATCCAATTTATGCCTCTTCATGACACACCTGTTGGGTGGAGACTGCTGGTGTTCTGGCAACCGGTGGTTCTGTTTCCCCAAACATCTTAGCTTCTGTCAACAAGGCAACTTTAGCACTGCTTGACTGCATTGTTGATGAAAACTGCTGTCCTCATGACATTTAATATACATCCTATTGATGCAAAAGAGACACCAAATCTCATATTTGGTTGCCCCAAGGAAAAAAAAACAGGTGGTGATTTCAGCAGGTTAAATGCCGATTTTAGAAGTCAAATGCATGTGGCTGATGTCTTAAAGCCTGCATTTCAAAGCCAAAAAAATGCAAGTGAATTAAAACATTACCTGTTTCAGATGCCTGGGTGTCCATGTTATCTTTGCATCCACAAGCAAATTCCTCACTCCCTCCTTTTGCCACCAGCTCTCCAGCATTCAGTGGATGGGGTGGGGTGCGAGACAAAACAACTCATATAGGAGTCTCCTTCAAAGAGCAGGGAACTAAAAAATAGAAGGGAATTGCACTTCAGTGTTTACATACAGAAATTATCACCATCCCCAAACACACCTGAGTATCGCCCATTCATGTTCGTGCTATAGCAACAGCAGCACAGACTAACTCACAAGCTCCGTGTGGATGCTTCTGGAAAATGTCCTATTGCAAGGTGGCCTATATGGTCCTCTGCAGAGACCTCCTCCTATGGCCTTACAGTCACAGTGACAACATGTTCTACAAGTGACCTGGGGAATCAATGCCATACAGTGCCCCATGGTCACCAGCACCGCAGAGCTCAGCTCCAAAGATCTCATCACACAGCTTGTTTTGACAAGACAAAAGAAGAGAACGAATCAGCCCTGAATCATAGAATCACAGAATAGTTTAGGTTGGAAAGGACCTTGAAGATCATCAAGTTCCAACCCCCCTGCCATAGGCAGGGACCCCCCCCACTAGCACAAGGTGCCCCAGGCCCCACCCA
>NW_009647685.1:903853-923535 GCF_000708025.1 Charadrius vociferus
GGCCTTGAACACCTCCAGGGATGGGGCCTCAACAACCTCTCTGTGCAACCTGTGCCAGTGCCTTACCACCCTCAAAGTGAAAAACTTCTCCCTAGTGTTTAATCTAAACCTGCCCTCTTCCAGTTTATAGCCATTCCCCCTCATTCTGTCACTACGTGACCTGGTAAAAAGTCCTTCCCCAGCTCTCCTGTAGGCCCCCTTTAGGTACTGGAAGGCCGCAATAAGATCTCCCGGCAGCCTTCTCTTCTCCAGGCTGAACAGCCCCAACTCTCTCAGCCTCTCCTCATAGGAGACGTGCTCCAACCCTCGGGAAGGCACAGAAGTGCTGATATCCATGCAGCAAATGAGCTTGCACGGAATCTCTGCTCTTTCCCATGTCTAGTTCATTGCAAACTGTGCAAATATCCCACAGCAATGTGGAAATGGGGGGTACGTTTCTGGTTTTCAGTGACAAATAAATCTGCTGGAAGTGTTATACAAACATGAGGACATATTCCCCATACAATGAAGATCTGATCTTGGAAGCAGAGCAGTCTGACAGAAGTCATCATTAGAGTCACCTACCTTAGACTGTAATTAGTCCCTAAGCACAGGTTAATGTTTGGACCTTTCAGTATGGACAGAGATTTTTTTTAATTTCAGCAAAACATAGGTTATTTCATTATTTTATTATAGCAATTATTTTTGTTATTTCACATTTTTAGTGCTTTGTAATTAAGCCAGGAGCTGTGACAGAGCGTGAGTTACAGTGCAGCGAGTCACGCTTGTGTGTTGTTAACCAGGAGCCCGAAGGCCGTGTGCCACCAAATGCACGAGGTATGAATTTACTGGGCTGTAAATGATACCCTCGTGTGCCTTATTGAGAAGATAAACCAGCTCACAAAGCAGACGATTTCAGGACTAAGGATAAAAAGCTGTGCTGATCCCCGCACTGAACTCAGGAGCAGTGCAGGAACAAAGTTAGAATATATTAAAAGGCTGCTACTACTTCCCTGCTACCCCAGAAACACTACCACAAACTCCTGTTTCCTCCATAATTTCAGCAGCATACACAAGATAGTCTGCAGGTGTAAAATAATGAAGTTTCAAGACACCAGGTCTTACTTATTGAGGTCTGCAGCTTTCCATCAGCAGAAATCAAGAGTGGCTCTGGGCCATCCAGTTGGGAGGAATACAGGAACAATCTTTCCAGCTGTGAAGTTAGCCTGATTTCATAATCACAGTCTCACAGACCTGAGAGAAGCCAAAGCAAATAAGCTTCTGAGGCTCATGGACACTTAAATCCCATTTTAAGCATAATTAAGGTGTTAGTGCTTGAGCCTCTCTGGCCTCGCTGGCTTTCACAGGCAGTTTCAGTTGAGGATCCTGATAGAGCGATCACCACTTTATGTGTTCCCTTTTTATTTATGCAACTGGAGGTGTGTTTAGCCATAATAATAATAAAAGGTATATTTTACTCTGTTGATTTAGGAAGATGGATCTCGGTTTCAAAATCAAATCAGTGCTCAGTAGTTCAGCTTAATGACTTTGCAAAGGTCAGGAAGCAATGCAAACTGACCCCTTGTCTGCTTTAACCCATTGCTTACATAAGATAAAAGGAACCAGTTTATACCTCTTTCAAGGGTGCCTGTGTTAGTATGTTTGTCCCAGTTAAGAGCACACACACACTCAGGTAGACCTTGGTTCCCCATGGCCACAGCAAATTCGTTCCACCAACAGCCTCTGGGTGCCCAAACCATCACTTGGAGATGAGGTTTAACCTCCAAGCTGATCCCAGCAGCAAATCATTATATTGTTCTAAATGAAAAGAGAAATAACATTAATAAAGGGGATGGGGTGGGAGATAGGCATCTTTGGAGTTTTGGCCACTTGTGTAACTACCAAGCCAAATTTCACAACACACCTAAGTGTTGTCCCTTTGCTGTGTCTCACTAGGAGGCTGTCAACACTCCTCCTTACCACAGAACTGTCTTTGTGGCTCTGGGAAACAAACCCATCCTTTATGTTCTTATGAAGTATTCCTCTTTTATATATGATGCATTCAGACCAATCAATCTTCTATCTTGGTGGCCTGTTTAGAGACTTAGGGAGCTGGCATTGATTAAATGCCTATAATAGAGAGCATTAATTTAACCGTCAGTGGAAAAATCACCATTGTAAATTGTCCCAGTCGGTTTGTGTATCACCAAATGATACACAGCGTGTTCTGGATCTACGTACTGAACTGCAGTCATACATAAAGCACACTCAATTAGTAGCACCAGTATTGCTTCAGACGGCCATAGGCAAGAGGTCTGGGTTTGATTTTGCTGCCCTCTTTAGGATTTGTGCCTGGGACTCCCCAGTCTAATAAGAAATTAAGTGCAAGATCACTCGGTGTCTGAAGTCGAGTAGGGAGCCCACAGCATCCCATGGGACCAGGAAAAATTGGCATATTCCTTTCTTTTGCTCAGCATGCTACACTGTTTGTAACATAGTTGAGATGAATTTTTTTTTTCCATAAAGGGGAGACAAAAACTCTCTGTTTATGAAGGTTCTGGAGGAGCCTTCCTCTGTTGAGTGCATGATCCCATAGAATCATAGAATGATTCCCAGCTGAAATATCACATATTATTTGCATATTTTGCCCTTGGAGCACAAAGAAGATCACAATGCCTTAAGGGGAGGCAGAAACTAGTTTCTCTGAGCAGTGGAGCAACATTAGATTTGCACTGCCCTAATAAAAGATGTTCAGACCCAGACTATAGGTAGATATCCCAAGAGAAGATAGCCAGCTCCTTACTGTGGCTGTAGAGGAGAGCATGAGGGTGAGAGAGGGATGACCTGAGTGAGGAATAACTGGTTTTGGTAGAAGGAAAAGTAAGGAAATGCCCTGTATATGCGACCTGGGCCACTGAGGATCAAGATGCTCAGGAGCGGGTGTGGGGGTAAAGGCAGGAAGAATGGGTGAACCACAGCAGCAAGGAGGAGGTGAGGAGTAAAAGGAAATCTCACATACTTAAGGCTTAAAAACCTCACCCTGAGGCTTTGTCCAGCCATTACTCCACTTCATGCTTGGTTGATGCCCCCTGTGGTACTCGTGGCACCCCCTAGATGCTGCAGTCTGCCCCCCTCCTCCCCAGCCATGGCACAGCCGTAGCAGCCCCTGGGGCACAAACCTCCATCTCTCAAACTAGTAAACACCTAGCAAAAGAGAGATCAAATCCATTCTGCCTTTTTTTTTTTAACAAACATCCCACAGACACAAAGGAGATTCTTCCTGTGAGCAAAATGGTCTGCTCCTGCCTTGATATTTCCTTTACCAAGCTAATGACTTCAGATACATCAGTATTTCTCTTCTCAGTCTGACAGCACAAGCGTGGTTTCCCCAAGCCTGCCAGCTTAGCTGCGTGCCCATTTCCCAGCCTCGGGCATGTAGGAGCCATGGGAGCTCAAGGTTTGGGTATTGGAAATGTAAAGTTGCCACGCAGACCTCCCAAGGACTCCCTTACTCAAACCTCTGAGTGCAAGAGTCAAGATGTGTTCTTTCTAACTGTCAGCCTTACACAATTAATCAAAGAGATGAAAACCCCCTCTGCCATTCATCACCGCTGATAAAGGTCCTGCCACCAGAACTGTTTTGCTGCTGATGCAGAAGGTGGGAGGTGATCCGGTTCACTCTTGCAGAGCCGCTGTGGCTCTGCCGCGTGGGTGCTACATAAAGCATGTACACATCAGGGACCTGCACAGACATGGCTTGAAGTTACATATGTCTGGTAGGATTGCCTGAGTCATGCAGAAAGTAGCATCCTGTTAGAGATTAAGGTCAAAGTTTTGAAAAACAATTCCTGATGCCAAGCAGGTCTCTTTCTGCATGGCCATCTGAGCTATTTTTAAAGGCTCATATTTTCAAAGGACAAAAGAGTATTTGTAGCTTCTGGAAAGCAAGTCTTTTCAAGGGTAGAGTATACCTTTGGGTACAAACACTACTAACCTCCACAATGCTAAGCAGGCAGGTGTAAACCCAGCTCAGGGCTGGAAGCTGTTGAGCGTCATTAGTTGCTGGGAAGCAAAGTAATTGGTTCAGTCACAGTCCAGCATTGATATAACAGCTTCCAGGCTGGGGCTGGTCTCATCCCATCTCTAGCTCTGACCTCTCATCTGTCTGGGTCCAGCTAGGGAGAAGTGGAATATCCAAAGCTCGAGGCACACAGTATCAGCTGCCAGGTTTCCACAAACCCAGCCCAAAATTTGAGGAGTCTAACATTAAGTGCCCAGCATCTGCTTCACGCTAGCTGCAGTCCTTACACAAAGGGTTTAATTTTATTTGCAGACCTCTGTGCTATGCACAAGTAAATCCCAGTGCATTTTTACCAGCATGATTTATAAGCCAGGTTTAGAAAACTCTGGTCTCAGAAGTCTGTTGTCAGAGGTAATGGAGCAACAATATGAACTGCAGCATCTTAGGGTTACAGTCACCTCTCCGATAGCATCCTCTGGAGAGTTTCAGATCCAGCTCTCTGCTGTGTCTTTCCAGGCTGCCGACACACCTTCAGCTGCAATGTGGAAATGTCTTTCCTTATGGTCTGCAGGGCCAAGATGGGATGAAGATTTCTTCTTGAACTTTCCATCAAAAGGCTGAATCAGTTGCAGCAGCCTGAGGTCTGCATGACTGTCCCCTTTCCTATCATCCTGCAGAAATGGAGCAAACACAGCTCCTCCATCTGTAAACTGCACATTGCTACCCAAAATGAAGGAATCGAGGTGATGGGCACAGAAAGAGAAAGGAGTGTGGTGTTTTGCACAGCCATGTCTTGTTTGCACCCATGGAGAGCAGCATGGGCATTGCCAGCCCTCCCAGAGCAAGACCAAATGCTATGCTACTAGACGAAGACACTCATGTTGTATCTGTGTCCTTGAAAGTGGCTTAAATTACTTCATAGAAACCCACTTAGACAAGATCGTTTCATCAGCTGACAAATTCCCTGAGCTACTAAAGGATCCTTTACTTGCTTTCCATAATAAGGAAAAAAAAAAAAGAAAAATTAAAGAAGAGCTCTGTATCAGAAGGAAAGGAAAGGAAAGGAAGAACTGGAAAAATCTGTATTATCCCCCAACTTTGCTCTTTAGCCCCAAGAAGTACAGACAATATATAAGCAACAAGACAAAATGAAACAACAGCGTCAAAAAAGCCACCCAAGTACCAAGAATGGAAAATGTGTAAAAGGTAAAATCCTAGCTGATAATTAAGTCATTGATATGTCATTTTCTGAATTATCTGGAGCAAAAAGAACGAGAAATGTGCCAGCTTGCACACTGTGGTCCATATCAGGAAGCAGGGGCAGGGCCTCCATCATCATATGTTGGTGCTCTCCCTTCCGTGTCAAGATCAAGAAGCTGACCATGTCCTGCACTTTAAAATCAATTCAGTCTCCATCCAGCAGCAGTAATAAAATGAGTACATAATGCCACCTTCTGGCTATAGTCGAGGACACAATAAAAACATTGGCGGAAAGATAGTGTTCTGTCCCTCTTGCACTTGGGTGGATGATATATATCACTTGATTGTGGAAGTCAAATTTCTTTTGCTGACTTAATCCCAGAGCCAAAATTAATCAGACATCCTAGCTAACAGGATCAGGAAATGCCATAAATTATGCTGCCTGCAACCTAACAACAGCATTAACAGCACGAAGAAGGTGGAGGCTTTTTTTGATTAATCACTGTTTAAGTTGCCTAAAGGACCTATGAAACCTCCTGCTGGCTGACACAATGAACAACATTTTATATTAACCGATATAAGGAAATGTCTTTAAAAGTGATGGATTATGCAGATACGAGAAGGGGACTGTGTGATGTGGTTACCTAAGAGCTGCAAGCTGCGTGACGGGTCCCTCTGCTGCCCCCAACCCACAGCAGCCCTCCCCACCATCTCCAGCCTACCCCAGAGAGGACACTTGTCACCCCAGTAGCTGAGCACCCTCAGAAAAAGCCACACAACACAATGGGATGAATTGAGTTGGCTCCAGGCAGAGCTAGAAAGTTTACGCAAACAAAACCACTGGCAAATTTTGTCTTTTTTTTTTCTTTGGGGGGGTGGGGTGGGGGTGTAAATAAACCAGCAAGCTCAGAACCTAAGGGAGGGGTAGGACATGGACGTCTCATCTAGCAGGTTTTTGTGGCACCCTGCAGAGCAATGACCCTCTTTTTTTTGTGCACAGAGATGTTGACAAGTCACCACAGCTTCCCTTAGCCCCAGTCGGGTGCCACTGTGCTGGTAGCACATCCTGCGCTGGGGCATAGAGAGTGGACAGGCTGAATGGAGGGTCATAACAACCCAGCCCCAAGCACATGAACATCCCCTTTCTAGAGCTGTAAATACAGCATCCCCCATCAAACCTGTTGTTTTCTCTATTTTACAGAAACATCTATACAGAAGAAACTCTGGTTCCTGCTGCGGGGTGTGTGTTGAGGTTCCCATTTTCTTTGGTCAGGATTTTTCAGAGCAGTTAGCATCAGCCTAGCTCCGTTCCCACCAAAGTGAGCAGCCTCCCATCCACTGCTCCTACTATATGCTCTCCTGAGAAGCCTCAGCACTTAGAAAATACACTTTTATTTTCACTCTCTTGCTTAAAAAGATCTACTTCTTGGGGTGATGGATTTTCAGAGCATCATCCACTGTGCTGCATTGCACATCATTTTAAATCTACTTGAAATGGGTAACCAGCCCTTCTCGAGTGGGAAAAGCTGCATTTTACACTCCTTTTCCTCCAGTACTATCAAATATAACATACACAAAGCAGCTGAGGATAAAGTCCCAGAGTCGAGACAAGCTGTTATTGTTGCCAAAACCCCACTGCCAGGTGAGATCATGGCTGGACAGATCCTCTAGGGATCTGCATAATTTTAGGTGCACACTGATCAACTGGTCAGCCAAGCAGTTTTGTCATTGCTCCTCATCACTGAGTGTTTCTACACAGGCTGAAAATTTCCACCTTTTGATGGTAATTCATCCAAAGTGGCAGAGGGAGAGTTTCACAGCAGAGGTAGAGATCATCAGTGGACCTGAACTCAGAAAAATGTTTCAGAAAAACAACTTCTTGTTAAACTTCATGATCCTTTGATGAAGGAAGTACCTCAGTCTCCTTCCTAACCTCCCAGGCTCATGCACATCTCCCCATCCCCACCGGACACAAGGCATTACTAGTAACTTCTTGCTCACTGATTTAATTCCATTTCCATGTAGTCAGGGGCTCCTGAAAGACATGTTCCTTTACTTGTCACTTTTCTGGTATGATGTCCAGACGGTTATTTACACCTTGATGCCAAGGTTCCTGCTTGACACAACTGCCATGTTCATGCCAGCCTTGTCTGATGGGCAGTCCCTCACCCAGCCCCAGCTTTCCCCCTGCCTCTTCCAGCCACCTTGAGTCCTGCACCCACCTCCTGCACTTCCACCTGTTCTACCACTGGGACCATCTTCAAATGCCTGTGCTGGTTTTCACTTACCAGAAAAAGGAGGATATAATTATCCATCACTCCTGTGCTGTCTCGGGGCCTTGGTGAAGGTTCAGGCTTAGACACGTGTAGAGCAACAAGACCTTCCTCCTAGAGCTGAAGGCAATAGCTCTGGGGACAGCCAGCAGGATCAAGACAAAAAAAAGAAACTATGTCACTTGAAGCCTGGCTGAGAACTTCCCTGCAAGAATTTAACTGGCCTGAAGTGATGCGCACCTGCTTCAGACCTGACTCACCTTCACTTTCCTGAGTGCAGACAAACCCAGGAGGCTGCATCCTCCACAGAGAAGTGTCTGCTTCCCTTTGAGGCTGAGAATGCCCCAAGCCTGCCAAGAAGGCAAAGAAAGTAAATAAATCAGTGATAAAACAACTTACACCTTGCACTAGCATTGCCAGGGGAAAGGAAGTGCCTTTTGTTTAAAAGGCTGACCTTTCTCTTCTGGAGCCTTGATTTCTAAACCACATATTTCACTGTGCATATTCACCAGCTTCAAATGAGACTTTCCAGACCCCATGGCCAAGGACTGCGTGGATCTCAGCTGCTCCTGTCACAGGAGCTGCTTTTAAGTGCAATAACACATCAGTGTGAAGGTGCCAAGTTCTGCTGCAACACCTCTCCTGCAACTTCAGAGTCATTTGGGCTTGCCTTGGCCCCGGGGAGGCTGAGGGTGCCCATGTCAGATGCCCTCCTCACTAGCTCTGCCAATTAAATTAGACAGGCCAATGCTTTTGCCTTTACTAATTGATGCAGCAAGCACATAATTAAAGGACTCCCCATCGCTTTGCAATCTTATCTGGCTATTTGACCAGGTGGAGCCCTATCATGCACCTTCCTCTCAGCCTGCTACCTGCTTTTCCAGCTGCCAGTCATTAAATGTCACCCCTCTACCAGGCTGCAGGATGATGAATGCTCTCTCTGCTACTCTGCATATCAACCATGCAGGAGGTCAGATACCCCCTCTGCTGCCGTCTCCCGGTTTGTCTGATCCGGCAGATGGATCCCTCAGTGTCTTTGTCTGCTCTGACCTACTTCTCCTTTTCATCATCTGCTGGCTGAATCTCTGGGGTGTCTGACTCACCACAGATGTGGGGATGCCGTGCCTGCCCACACACACCTCTTCTCTCCTGGCAGTGAATTAGCCCTTCATTTTAGGTATGGGGGTGGTCTGCACTGATTTCCCCAGCCAAGCTGTGATCTCTTCCTCACTGACGCCAACATGAGAACCACCTGCCCTCAGACCACCTCCAGCATGCTAGCAATGGCTCTCCCATGTTTCTCTGCATGATGGGAATCCCAGGGCAAACAGGGCCAGTTGTCTGCGAACACTGCTGGCTGAGGAGTCCCTGGGGTACTGGGATGGACATCCACTTGTCCTTCTCCTCTCTGGTTGACAGATGGGATCAATTTGGATGGACACACTTCTCATATCCTGCAAGACTCTCTGGTGTCCTGGAAGGTGACAACGAGGTGCAGGGGGAACTCAAGACAGTTACGATGGCAGATTCAGGCTGACCTAAGCAGCTCTGACCAGAAGGACACCAGGTAGCTAGTGTGGAGCAGAGGGTCCCAGGCTGAGCCTGGGGCGTTGTGGAGGGGCTCGAGCTGTGCTGGCACTGCTGGAAGCACCCAGGGCCAAGCCACCAGCCCTGCCTTATGGCTATGAAAGACTGAGTTGCACACACGGCTGGGGCTTTTCTGAGGTCTGCCAGAAGGGTCATGATTGTCCATCCTGTTGTGACACCTACAGGAACCCACTCATCCCCTCTTTTGCAGCCGGCAGACAGAGGTGACGGCAAGCAAACTGTTGCTATCAACTTCTTGCTGCAGCTGCACCGAGACCAAGGATTGAGCATGCAAAACATGCACTGAACTCACCAGCTGCTTTTAAACTGTCCCTAGCTGGCAACAGGGAGTGTTGGAGGAAGGAAATAATTTTTACTGCGTTACTGACTGTCTTTGATTCATGCCACAAAGTTATATTTGGGAACTACGGAACTGAGGAGCTGTGTAAGTAACTGTGCAGCTACAGCAAATGCACATCCGCTGCCCTACACAAGCGTACTCTGTCTAGACACGGCTTTAGAGGAGACACTGCTAGGCGGCCCCTGAGCTGTGTGTTGCAGGAAGGGGGACCCATGGAAATCCTTTTTTCCTTGCAAAATCCCCCATGATAGGAGCTATTCCCAGCAGCAGAGTTGAGCCTGGACTCTCTGTACAGAGAGGTGGGAGGGGAGCCGGGGGGGGGAAAGAAGGAGATTTCTTTCCAAGGCACTCATATAAAAATTCGAGAGATGGCTCTGAAATGCTACGTGATGATATATCCTAATAGAGAGAGAATCCATAGAGAAGGTTTTACCAGGAGTCTCTGGGTCTTTGCACAGGTAGCATTAAGGGCCGGACGCTGACAGGTACATATTAGAGGAGCTGCAGGCGCCGAGCCGGGGCTCTGCAGGATTCAGCCTGAGCCCAGGCTTCATTTCTGCTTGCTGAGAAGTGCTCGTGTCGAGTCTTAGCAGAGTCACATTTAACAGGAGAACAACCAGGCGCTCCAAGACTTAATGCAAGAGTACATGCACAGAGAAAGCGAGTGAGAAGAATTTTGATTAATTGCTGTGTATTAATTTGCCGCTGCAGCAGATGGAATGTTTGCTTCAAGCTTTTCAGAGAGACAACATGAAAATGTTTTACACAGCTGACTGGCTTTGCAGTCAAGCCCATTTGCTGTTGGTTACCTCTCAGCCCCACCTCAGTGAATAAACAGGACAAGCAAAAGCATCTTTTCACTTCCTAAGGCAGCAAAGCTGGCTGATCCAGCATAAAAAGAAGTGGTCTATAACATTCGCTAGTTTAGATAGACTCGGAGGACATACAACCCCCCCTTTAAAAGCCTGGCTATTCCACAAATCCTCATTTTGGGCTTTTTTTCAGGGAACGTTCTCATAATTTATACGCAAACAACCTAATCAGAGATAGCGTCAGCTCTGGTGAAGGAAATGCAGAAACCCAGACCTGAGCACAGGCAGGTACTCTGAAAACAAACACTTTCATCTTGTCAGGAGTGGTTTGTTTGCGTCTTATCCAGAACTGCGAGGAACCATAACCACAAATACTTCACACGGTACTTTGAATTTAATAGCTCACATGGGCTACTGTCTGAATTACTGCCTTTTATTTTATGACTAAATTAATATTATATACACAGGAGCACATTTAAAATACCCAACAGAGTAAAAGAAATGATTGCTGTGTTGAAAAATATAAATTTTTATGCACAGAAGTTATTAGTAAAGCCACATTCCCCAGTCCATTAATGTGCACACATTTAAATTTTCCTTTTTTTTTCCTTTTGACCTTTATTTTCAGATACTACAGCATGTTATCTCAAAGCTTTAATAAAACAGTAATTCACTCATGCTTTTTATGGCCTACTAATTTGTCTGTTGTGCCATATATTGGGTTTCATAACTTTTATATGCAAATCAATAAAAACTCCTTTGATATTTCAGTTAAATCATTGAATAATTAACACATCCCAGCCCCCAAGTCAGCTAAACAGTGAAACAGAGAGCTAGCCCTCACAAAACTTCAAGTAAAAGAGAGTAAAACTTAAGATTGGGAGAGATCCATCTTTTTTAAAAAAACAGATAATTAGAAAAACTGTGCTTATGAAAAGGGAAAAAGGGGGAGAAAAAATCTCATGCCTGGTAAAGAATAGCCCTGGGTGTGTATAGTAGCTGCAAATGGAAAAAAAAGGGAAATGGAAGGAGACAAAAATATTGGTATAAACCTCTTTGAATATGTTATCTGAGCTCAAAGAAATGGAAAATGCAGTACAATGTTCGTGGTTCGGGATTTCACAGCTCCATCCATCACACCAGGGTTGTACCTGGGCTTTGCAAGGGCTTTGCAGTGCCCCCTGAGCTTACAGCAGTGGCATGCACCCAGGCTCGAGGTGTGCTGCTCTTTCCTGGCTTTACCTCTCTTCCCCAAATCTGTGGGACTGTTCCCGACACCTCCAGGCATCACAGCGCTCCTGGATTCCTTTTTAGGCTGGTTTCTCACAGAAACAAGAAGGCTGCAATCCTATCACTGCGTATAGGTCTTCTCCTGGCAGCCGCTAAACCCACGGGCCAGGTCTACATTTCGTAGAGAGGTAAGATCTCAAAAATATGCAAGTTCCTGCAAGTGTGATGAAAAATAAGAGATCAAGCAAAGGCAAGAGAGGCAATGTGTCCTAAATGCAAAGGCTGAAGTCTGAGCCCACAGAGAAGCTGAACAGTCCATGTGAGAAAGGGACTCTGGTTTAGGTGTGACTCAGTGCTGGGCTCGTATCAGCTGTCAGCCTTGTTCCACAGATCTGCAATTAAGAAAAAACTCCTGGTTAGTAACGCCCCACTAGTTCTGAAGATGACCCTATGACTGTGAAGGCTGTGTGAAGGAGCCCTTGGGACACACCAGAGTTTGCAGGTAGCCTAAATCCCAAACTTCAGGAAGGGGCTCTCCGGTATCCTCCTTGCACAGATGTTATGCTGCCTGCACCACTGCACAACAAAAAGCTCAGAGGTTATGGGACAGGGTTTAGGTGTATGGTGTATATTTTACTAAAGAGAGAGAAGATGTGACGGACGCTAAGCCTCAGCCACTTGGGAATTTTTATCTGAGTCAGGGACAAAACCTCTTTTGCACTGATCGAAGTAGTTAAAAGGTGTTTCCATCCTCTGCTCCCCAGACTGCCTGCAACAGCCAGAACCAAATATGTACGCAGGAAAGGAGACAGCAGAATTTGGCAGCACCGTGGCTCATTGCTCTAAGCCTTGTTGGGAGTCACATAGTAAGGAGAGAGCTTTAATCTCACCGCCTGAAGGATGGAGGACTCAGTTCTGCGAACACCTGCTCACAGCTGGCCTGGCTGCACAGGCATCAGTTTGGGCATTAGTGTTTCATTGCACGAGATTGCATTCACTTTGTTGTATATTTAAAGGTCCTTGCCACTCAGCCTGGTGTTTGGCTGTGCCAATCCAAAACTGCCTGGGAAATCCAAAAACCAACCCAAGATCACTGTACAGTCATTAGAACACAGAAATATTTTGAACTTTGCACATCGGCGTTGTTATTGTCTCCTGATTTTTGCCTGTTGTAGATGCAGAGCAAAGAATTAACTGAAAAGAAATTAAGGACAGACTTTAACTTTGCCTTTGCTTAAATAATGAGTATTTATTTAATTAAGATCTGTAACATCACATTAAAACGAGAGCTCCATACTGAAATAAAGATTTGGATCAATGAAGGGTGCATGGCAATGCCATAGCATTTTCTATTTGTTTATGACAGAGAAAAGCCATTCTCCAAAAGAGCAGTGGTGTACTCAGGGAATGCTGATTTAGTTCTCTGTCCATCGAGAGTTTTGCCCATGATATCAGGAGGAGCAGAGACAGAGCAAACCCCATGTTCACCTGCCATTTCATCACCTAATAGTGAGGCCAAGGACAAGGAAAAAACCTAACGTAAACAGGCTGGTCCACACATTACCCAGTGCTTATATTGCCTACAGAGAGCCGGGATGGAGGGCTAATCGTTAAGCAGATGCATTCAAGGTTGAGGGTGCACTGTTAAAGCTGCTGGATTTTACATGGGCATTAGAAGAGTGCTTGACTACTTTCATCGCTATCTTGGAATAATTTTATGTTAATTCTTTAAATGTCAATTATTCAGATATTTCTATGCCACACTTCTAACTTCCAAGTTATTTCTTCTAAATTGTTGCATACACCATTTAACAAGGTTCTGTGCTAAAGGTCCCATTTTTTTTTAATATTGATTTTCTTTTATATCTTTGCAGTACAGAATTAGCCAGGGCTCCTGCTCAGAGTCCTATCACTGGTTTATCTTTATTACTTCTGGTACATTTTCAGTGTTTTACATTTAAATTTGTGCACTTCGTTTCATTGTGCTTGTAACCATCTTAATTTATTTTCTGTCTCTGATTGTTCCTTCTCGTTAAAATGGACACGCTCAAAGGCCATCCACTGTTACTGAACCAAAGAGCACACATCATCCAGGGGAGTTCATTGGGGAGATATCTGGGGTTATTGCATAGAAGCCTAAATCATGCATTTGATTTTTGAGACCTTACAGATTGCTAATCTCTGAATTTTGGGTGAAACCTGGCTGGTTCTAACCAACTCATATCTTCATATGTTCCGTCAATCTCAAAATGGGTAAGAAAATTGCTTATTAACTTCTTTAACCAGTAGTGTCCCTGTAATTAAATGAAGGCCAAGATAAGAGTACTGCAATAAATGTTTTATCTGCTCCCCGTCCTTATTAATGCCCTGAGCTTTCAAAAGCTTACACAGGTGCATCCTGGTGAGCACTGGGACTCATCTCACTCAGTTCCAAGACCATAGCTACAACAGTCCATGGGGTCAGGGGATCATAGTGGGACTGTACCAGGAGGCAGCCCCTGACTTCCCGCAAAGATTAAATGGCCTGACGTGCTTTATTCAGGGTTTGTCTCACCAGCTTTAGTCTGTAATTACTGGCTTAAAAGAAGAAAGCTCCCGAGCACAAATCCACACCCACACCAGACCACAACTGGACCTCCCTGACCCCTCCAGAGCAGGGATGCACCCTGGGCGGTACCACCAACAGTTTGCGTGAGATTACACGGAACGCCAGAGCTCTCTTTTTGCCTTGAATCTTTTTTTTTTCCCCCCTTTAAAATCTCATAGATACCTATAAAGCACATTCTACCCAAAGGTGCATTCATTTCTTAGAGCATCTTAGGTCTATTTACCCCTTAGACGCTTGCTGCACCACTTGGCAACTTCCCCTCACGATACTCCACCCGAGCTCAAGTGCTGCTGAAGCTACAGCTCAGCAAAATTACCCCTTTCCGGGCTGTACCACCAGCTGTATCCTCTAGTCGCAGGCCCCTGACGTTGAGAGCCGCTTCGCCTGCTCCCCTCTCTTGAGCCTAAAGAAGCCGCAGCCCAGGGGCTGCAAGGCTCCAGCAAGAGCTGCGTGGGAACCAGGAGAGCACCAGCTTGCCTGGATCGCAAGGGGACAACACCTTGTTTAACCACGGCATGGGGAAACACTCGCAAGCGCCCCAGAGAGGTGAGAAGACACGCAACCAAAACGGCAGCAAAGGGAGCAGGCGGTGAAGCGGTGGGAGACACCGCAGGGAAGGCTCGGAGCTGAGCCACGGCTCTGCGGGGACTCACCGGCTTCTCACCCTCATTCTCTTTGCGGAGGGGGAAAGCTCATCTCTGAAAACCTCCTTCCGAGGTGGATTTAGCAACACACACCAAAAAGTGATAAACAGCTCCGTTATGGACTTAGAGACCCAAGATGTTAATATAAAAGGGCTCACAGTAGCCTGCAAAAATGGCAATTTCAGGTGAGCCTTCAGGAACATAAATGCTAATCTACTACCACAGGCCAGAGAACCACCTGGTCTAAATGAGTACAGCTACTGCAGCCAGCAGAGCTGTGCTGACTACCTGAGAATCCATCCTCCTCCTCTTTGTATTGGAAATCAGTCAAAAATGTAGCCGGGATGCACAACTGGGAGTACAGCGATGCCCCGGTTTTGCCGAGGGCTCTTTTTAAATTTGTTATCATCTCCTCATGGGAGGGGGAAAAAAAGAAAAAGAAATTAATTCATCTTCTCTTTGAGCAAGTGCAATCAAAGCAAAAATCAAGATTAACCCAGGTTGCCTCTTGCTCTAAAATTGTATTCTTGTCATTGCTTGACCAGAGTCCCAAACAAACCCAATTCTCCAAACAAATAACGATGGCTTTAATACATACATTTAGAAAATGCAAGGGTTTTGCTTTGCTATTAAAGTTTAATTAGTAATTAATATTTATGCAGCCATTGGCTGGAATTCTGCAAGTTACATAAATAAATATTAAGTTGTGGATGATTTAAAAAAAAAAAACACCTTGCATCTGAAATTTATTTGTGTGACTCTCTATTACTTATTCATTAATTCATGTATAATTCCAACTCTTCTTCATTCCAGATGGAGTGGGAGGGAAGGGGGAACTCCCTTGGGACTGATGTGCATGGTTTTAATTCTCAATTTAGTCTCCATCACTACAAATTAAACATTTAAAAATTCTAAACAGAGTGTTTAGTGATGCTGTCGTGTTCAAATCCATCAGTCTGCGAGAACTGGTGTTTCTTTAGGTATGTAATGGTACAAGTTGGAGAGCTAGATGCAGCACCTGAGCAAGAAGGCCGCCTTTTATATCGTACTTTTGGCCAGTGAAGGAGTCCCTGCATGTGAACTCCCACCGAGGTCAGCGGGAGCTTTGCCTGCTTCAATGTATGGGTTACAGGAGCCATTACAGGCTGAGTCTGCAGCAAGCCTCCGAATTAAGAGCAAAGAAATTTCAAAGGACGGCCTTTAAGTGGGTTATTTGGCTATTAATTTTTTAGCATGCCATCAAAAATTCCCAGGCTTTCTCATCCCAGAAACACCTAACTGGGAAATCCAGGCTGACGAGAGCACAGCATCACCTTGGCCACGCTGATGGCCCAGTTGCTCACACCATTCCGAGGGCCACACGTGTGCTTGCAACCCAGCCGCGGCCACCACACGCAGGGGAGGATTGCTGCTGGTTGAGGGGCCCTGGGAACTACCTCTCCACCATCCTACAGTCTCTGGTTAAACGTGTTTTGGCAAACAACGCTTGACACACTTTGCCTGGCTCCCTGTTCCTGCACATGGGGAGGTGCGTGCACAGGTCCCACGATCACTGGAGAGCCAGAGAGGTGCTAAAAAGTACTATTATAGACCAACTCCAGCCTTCCTGGCTCAGGATACAAAAGCAGGGGGTTGGGGCTGGTTTCTTCTCCTTTGCCTGGGCCGTTACCAAAGCCCAAGTCGCATGTGATTCCTCTTCCCTGGGGTCCCCATAATGCTCTGATGTGTGATACCTCTCAGGGCCCCCTGATTCCCACTGGGTAAACATCAACTGAAAAGGAACAACAAATGGTACACGGTTAGTTGCTCTAGGGACTAATTAAATAGTTAGGGAAGAGTCCTTGTGAACAAATAATGCTGCAAGGGATGTACAGGTGCCCCAGTGACACCGTTGGGCCCATCTCACAGCTCCAGGATGACATGAGGAGCAGAGGAGAAGAGGAACAGCACTCTGCCGCGTACATCTGGGTGGCGGGGATGTCTGCTTAACAGTGATGCAGCACAAAAAGTCTCGGACAAGAAGTCTGGGGCCAGATACATGAAAGAACACAGGTCTGGGTTCCAGATCCTGGGGAAGCCAGGAGATCTGCTGGTGGTGGCCTTTGAGCTGATTTGCTGGCAAATAAGAATGAGATGAGGCCACTTGTGTTCACATTTACTTGCATGCTGTCTCTAGTGCCTGGAGAGGTCCCTCTCTCTGTACTACAAGGCTGGAGGTGAGCCCAGTCTGTACTGGGGGTATGTTTGTACATGTGCCTGCATTGCCTCCCTCCTGGCTGGATTTGGGGTCAAGGAACTGCTGCAGCCTGGCCCTACAGGGCTGGGATGTGAGGACACCTTAGGATCTGATGTGTAGTGAAGTCAGGCCCTTGCAGCCAGCTCTTTTAAGATCACAGGGAGTCAAGAGGCTACGTACATTTTAAATCTCTCCTGCTGTCCCACTCTAAAGACTGGCCCCTTTAAGCAACTCTCTGCTGCTCTTTCTGAGCTAAATTTCTGAGCTAAATGTAGTAATTTCTGAGTAATCACCTCCTGCTCTCCAAAGAGCTACCTTATGAGCACAGGCTTGTGTGACCTTAAGACCCTGATAATTGGGGGCTATAAATTGTTAAGAAACAGAGATTCTTCCAGTTTAAACTATGCTATGTAAGCTGCCTAATAATCACACAACACCACAGGGTAGGACATTAGGAGAGATGGGGGGCATTAAGATATGGTATTGGCACGCTTTTAGGGTGGATTTTGCATATCTTCCGAAGTGGATATTAAAACCCACCGCCAGCCATTCAAAAAGCTTGCGGAGGTCAAAACCCCAGCAGCTAAAATGATGCCTCACCTATATCTCTGCTCCTAAGGGAATGGAAATAAATCGAGGTGCTGGCTTACACCCACAGCAGTCCCCAGGGCACTGACAGCCCTCACTTCTTTCTTAACCTAGAAGGAAAGGAGTCTCTAAAAATATCGGCGTACTATCCACACTTTCTTGTGATCACTTGCCTTTTGTCTCTGTAGTTGAAGAGAATTGATGTTTTCTGGCTTGGGAGGCTCACCAGAGCAGTGTTAGCGTTACAGCATACGAGGAGCGCAAAACTGTTCATTTTAATCACGAGGCTGCTGTCTGGCACAGCCAGCTCCTCTCTCTCTGCTGCTGTATTCAGGAGCTGTGTAGATCCAGACACAGCTCTATTTTCTGCTTTTTCCATCCCATTTCATCAAGGCAATGAAGGCTGGAAAACACGTGTTAGTAGCACAATTTCTGCCTCATGCTACCTGAATTCTGCTGATAAGATTAAGCTATAGTCCAAGACGTTATTGGTTTCTATTTCACAGCTACCAGGCACCTCCTAGAACACAGCATTGATGTTATATAGATTCCCTCCATAACAACTGGGTTGCCAATAAAAATGCAAAAGTGCCTTAAAACAATGCAATTTGAGGAGCTGTCAAAGAAATTCCATCTAGGTCTGTAAAAGAGTTTATATATCACAGAGGAGGAGACAGCAAAGCTGTAGCGTTATTGAGCCATTTAAAGTAATATCCCCCATTACTGCCGAGAGCCCACATTCATCCGGGGTTTCGTGCGGGCTGACAATAGTTCCAGATTCACTCCACCTCACATGAGCAACATGCCCCTAAGACAAGGGATGTGAATGCACCAGCCTGCAACAGCATACACCTGCTAGCTGGAGTTTTGGAGGAGCTGCAAAACTCTTTCTAGGGCACAGAAGAGTACGCAGAGAGCACCCAGGCACCTCTTCCCTTCTTGAGTCCAAAGCCAGCCCTACAAGGCTGTGCTTTCTCAGTTTTGCTGGCTCTGCTGTGATCCTTAACCAGCAGTTACTGGCTTATTGTTCCTTCTTTCTTTCATTTTTCTTTTCTCTTTCTTTGTTGTTTTTTTTTTCTTTTTTCTTTTTCCTTTTTTCTCTTTTTCTTTTTTCTCTTTTTCTTTTTTCTCTTTTTCTTTTTTCTCTTTTTCTTTTTTCTCTTTTTCTTTTTTCTCTTTTTCTTTTTTCTCTTTTTCTTTTTTCTCTTTTTCTTTTTTCTCTTTTTCTTTTTTCTTTTCTCTTTTTTCTTTTCTCTTTTTTCTCTTTTTCTTTTTTCTTTTCTCTTTTTTCTTTTCTCTTTTTTCTTCTTTTTCCTTTTTACCTTTTTCTCTTTACTTTTTTCTTTTTTTTTTTCTTCAGGGGGTGCTGCCTCCTGGAAACAGCAGGCTAGATGGAAATGTGTTCTGCCTCAGAATTTGGCTCCACTGGACTGGGAATTTCAATACTGTATATAACATTGTAAACATTACATATCCCTACCTGATAAAATTTCCAGGTGGGTGATGCTTGGCACTAGAGACAGCTTGAAGACAATTCCTGTCTGAAAAATTACATACATCTTCATACACCCTCCTGGAAACAGCAGGCTAGATGGAAATGTGTTCTGCCTCAGAATTTGGCTCCACTGGACTGGGAATTTCAATACTGTATATAACATTGTAAACATTACATATCCCTACCTGATAAAATTTCCAGGTGGGTGATGCTTGGCACTAGAGACAGCTTGAAGACAATTCCTGTCTGAAAAATTACATACATCTTCATACACCTCCCCACTTCACCCAGCTGATGGTTTGTGGGTCAGATTTCACCCATCAGATTATTTCTCTGGCTCATCACCAGTGCTTGATAGGAAACAGAAATTACTATTAGGCCAACACGTGCTACAAGTGAATATTTTGATGCCTGCGTTCAGTGCTGGGGACCACCCCCACTTCGGTGTGGCCACCAGAGACAGGGAACCGAGCAGGTTTGCACTGTGCCCACGTAGAGCCAGCACCAAGAAGTGGGCTCGCACAACCTGAGACCAGTCCCAGAGTTGTGATGTGCTGGTGGACATCCCAGGAAGGAGCGAAGAACATCCCTGACCAAGTCACGAAAGCCCAGGCGGGACGCTCAGCCCACCCTGCCCTGGGAGATCCC
>NW_009647685.1:923698-934162 GCF_000708025.1 Charadrius vociferus
GCGCAGGGCGCGGAGCCCCGGCCGTCGCCGGGCTTTCGTCTCCCTCTGCTGTCCCAAGTTGGTTACTGCTACAAGCGCGGTTTTGCCAGGGGACGGGGAGGTTTTTAGTACACGCAGCCTCCGGGCAACAGAGGGGACGGGGAGAGCCGCATCCCCACAGGGAAGGGGTTGCCAAGCATCTTTCCAAGGGCTGGAAATAAAGGGAAGTTAAAAAAAAAAAAACAAACCAAACCAAAACAAACAAAACAAAACCAAAACAAACAAAAAAACCCAAACAAACAAAAAAGAAACAATACATCTGCCAGAAAGTACTCGGGAGGATGATAAGGAGAGAAAGAGGGGTCAGGGTCTGGTCCGGCATATGGACCTGCGATGTCCCTGTCCCACCCACTTTGCTGGGTGGCTGCATGACCCACTCACGCTTGCCCACACTGTTGTGCCAGCTCGTTCCCAGCTCAGAGAAGCAGAACTCATCTGCAAGGGAACACACACAGGCCCGTCCTACACCACTGCCGGCACTCCCCACCCCTCGCTCCCCCAAGTCTGGACCTCAGTGCTCTGACACCAGATAACACTGGTTTGTAATATGTTTTCCTCCTGAGAAGCAGCAGTTCCCTGCTCCCGCAGAGCTGAGGCAGCCTCGGACAGCCCAGCCGCTCTTCTTGGAGCGTACATCCCCTACCTCTGCTATTGGGGTAGCAGCCAGACACACACACTGACCAGTTAAAAGGCAAATCCAGCTCATTTCCATTTATTCTACACACTGCAAACAAAAGTGGAATGAAAACAGATCCATTCAATACCCCCACCTTAGAAAAGGACATCCCCACCTGAAAAACAGCAGAGGCAAAACTCTGCTGCCTCCACACAACATGTAGAGTTGTAGAGACTTTACTTCAGAGCAGCAGCTCTGGGCAAGGTCACTTGGTGAAATGTGAATAAAACTTCTCCTATCACTTAGAAAACACAGGGATGTCTCTCAAAGAACCATTTCACAAAGCATTTCCCTGCAGGGTGTGCAGCTCCTCTGGAATGACGTAGCAGCCGCTTGTGGGGCAAAGCCTGCAGAGCTGTATGACTTCTGCATGGTAGTAATTACAAAGACTTTGGAAAAGCAATAAAATCTGAAAAAAAAAAAAATCTATTTAAGACACTTTTTTTGATCCCCTTCAGTCTGAGAGTGCCCTTCTGCTTTTACTGTGTCCATGCCCTCAGCATTCCTGGAGGCAAAGGGAAGCGCTGTTATCTCTGCACACACCACGGGGAACTGAGAGACAGAGGATGTAAGGACAGGCTTTTCAGAAGCGACTGGCAATTCTGAGTCCCGTATTTGGGACATGCTAGTTGAGAGAGCCCTACTTGCAGAGGTGAGGCTGGCAGCCTTGGCTTGAATTCAGTTTAGTTGCCCCAAGCTAAACAATCAAACATGAAGGTGCTTAAAAAAAGAATAAACAATTACCAGTCACTGTTGAAATGTCGACCCGAATGACTTACCTAGGGTTATACAGGAGAGACTGGGATGGGGCCAAGTAAACTGAACTGCCTCCTGAATTCCTCAGTAGCATCCAAAAAGCCCAAGTCTCCATCCTTCGGGACTCTGGACGTCCCCACAGGACGTGTGTCTGCGGCACCCAGAGCTCACCTCTCAAGTCTTGCACCTACGCAGCTTCCCACCGAATAACATCAGTGTGAGGGGTGCTAGGGTTAGTTAATTATCACGGTGGCAACAGGCAAAATTGCGTACTAAAAAGAGGGCTCCATTGAGAGCAGCGGGAGATACCATGCACTTGAAAGCTCTTATCATCTTCCTTCTTGTTGTACTTCCTTAACAAAGGTTACGTCCAGGCTTCAGCAACTTGCTGACCATCACTGCCTGACACTTACCTGTTATTATAATAGCTTTACTCTGTCATCCAGAGTTGACCTTGGGAAAGAGATCTAATATATATTCATAACTCCATTTAATTTCATCATTAGCTCTTCTGTATACCTGATTTATCACCATAACTATGTCTGCAATTTCCTTGCCAATATAATGTTGATGTAGTAAGAAGACATCAGCGGAGCGGTCACTAATCTGGTGTTCTGCCTTCCCAACTCCCCCACCTGGGGGTAGCTGCAGAGGAGGCAGGTTTTTCTTTCTCAGCCATGCCAGTCTCTTAAACTGTTAAAATTAAGTCGTTGCTCCACCAATTACTCTGTTTATACCTTAAACACATTAATTAGGCTGTGCTGGAAGGGGAATACTTCACACAAGTATCTTTATTGAAAGATTGGAAAGGTGTTGAGAGAGCACTAACATCATAAATCACAATCTGGATGTGACGCCATGTCAGCAAGGAACTGATGCGTAAACTCCCAGTTGATTCCAAGACCGTGTTGATCAGCAGTTGGCGGAGGGTTAGCCCCTCTGAAGGACACATGTTGGTACAAGAATAAGGCTTATCTTTTGTACAGCTGTCAATCTGCTGATGTTAAAATGTACCACAAAATCCCCATGTAACAGACAGAGAAATCCTGGTCTGGAGAGCAGAGTGACAAGACTAAGGGCACTCAGCAAGGTGGTAGCAGAGCTGAGGCCATGTGCCATCACACTGTTCTGCCCACAACATAGCACAGCCTCCCATCACCTCCAAGAGTGATCGGTGGCATTTGGGTCTAGCTCACCTGCAGCTCTGATCTGTCCATCTCAGGAGCACTGCAACCACCATCATGTTCACAGTCACTGTCCAGCACTGCAACGCCTGATCCCAACAGCATCCTGATGCTCTGAAGAGCTTCATGCCCCTATCCAGCCAGCCCTGCTCTCTCCTGAGGCCAGTGACCAAAGCCCATGCTTGGAGTCACATCTAGGAGAAGGGGGAGCACCCCCATGCCAGCTGTGCATGGTTACGTGCAGAGGGACACGCTGCAGCTCCTCTGCTGCACACACACAACCAGCACCTGCACAAGTGCACCATAAAAACGTGCTTCTGGGACCTCCTGGCTAAGGCAGGGGCACAGACCACAGCCAGGACCAATTCAGTCACTTGTTTCAGAGGGACTTAAAGGGTCTGTGGCTTCACAGCAGAGGGCAAAGAGCTTGTCCTTGACAGGCAGCAGAGACAACACCGAGATGCCAGGGCAGTGCTCAGAAATGCTCAAACAAACTCCATTTTCCACCAAAGAGCTGGAGATGTGCACAGACATAATTAAGAAGAGCCCCTCCAAAGGAAGCCTGCGTGAAGCAAACACAGAGCCGGTTCACTAAGCAGGCTTGGAAAAGCCCAGAAACACATGGAAAAACAGCACCAGAAGCTATTTACAAGGAAATGCAGAGGAGGACAAAGGACAAAGCAGAGGAGGAAAATCTGGTGCAAAAAAATGCACTGCAAGTGCTCTACTTCTGAACGGCAAAGGGCAGGGTATACCAGCAAATGCCACAGAAGGTCATCAACAGTAATTACTGCAAGAGAAATCATTATGTCAAAACTTCAGGAAAGAGGAGGAAAAAAGTATTACTAATTTTACAGTGAGGGTGGTGAAACACTGGCACAGGTTGCCCAGACAGGTGGTAGATGCCCCATCCCTGGAAACACTCAAGGTCAGGCTGGATGGTGCTCTGAGCAACCTGATCTAGTTGAAGATGCCCCTGGTCATTGCAGAGGTTTGAACTAGATGACCTTTAAAGGTCCCTTCCAACCCAAACTATACCATGATTCTATGATTCTATGATTTGAAGTGATACAGATTAAGAAGAAAACAGAAGGTAAGCAGGCAAAGAGTCCAACGGTTGGCAGGTTGGGTCCTCAGGTGTTTCTCAGAATCACACACAACAGAAACCAAACTTGCAACTAAACAAATAGAAATTAAATCTTGGCAGGATCCAAACACCCCTGAGGAGATTCTAAATTACACACAAGATGTTCAGACCACCAAGTACCTTCTCTGGCAGCACGTGAAACAACTGAATATGGGTGAGAGAGACCTGGAGAGGTGTCACAACATGCTGAATAGCTGCCTGGAAGACAGCTGTCACAGGGCACCAAGCAGAAGCTGAATGACTGTGTCCCAGGTTTGGGACGTGACAACCCTGAGCAGGGAGGAAGAAGCAATAGAGCTGCCATTGATATTGGATACAGTGGTTACAGAATCACAGAATGGTTAGGGTTGGAAGGGACCTCTGGAGATCATCTAGTCCAATCCCCCCACCAGAGCAGGGTCACCTCAACAGGTTGCACAGGACAGCGTCCAGGCGGGTTTTGAATGTCTCCAGAGTGGGAGACTCCACAACCTCTCTGGGCAGCCTGTGCCAGTGCTCCACTACCCTCAAGGTAAAGAAGTTCCTCCTCATGTTAAGATGGAACTTCCTATGTTCAAGCTTGTGCCCATTACCCCTCGTCCTATCACTGGGCACCACTGAAAAAAGACTGCTCCCATCCCCCTGGCATCCTCCCTTTAAGTATTTGTAAGTATTAATAAGATCCCCCCTCAATCTTCTTTTCTCTAGACTAAAGAGACCCAAGTCCCTAAGCCTTTCCTCAAACAGCTTCAATAAAATTCTGTCATTTTGTAATACAAGTGAGGCCAAACCTGGGATGAAATATTCACATGGTAAAAACATGAGTGGAATAAAAACACACAACCAGAGCCAACTATGTCCCCAATCTCCTTAGATCCAAGCTGCTAAAAGACTGCTAAAAGACTCCAGTCTTCAAGCACATGAGCAGTCAGCAGGTACCTCCCTGACTACAGCAGCAAAACGAGCTGTGCATTTGAACAGACCAAAGCAAGCGCTGAACACAGCGCTCCATCCAAGTGCCTACCACCAAAGAAGCCTTACCTGACTTGGCAGAAGGAAAAAAAGATACCTCCAGTGTTTGATGCTCATGATGGAGATGATTGGCATGAGCCACTAGGCAAGGAAAGCAGCTTCCTTGCCTTGTTTTGAGCACCAGGATCAAAGTACAGATGGCTGAGACTGTCTTCTGGGATCAAAAGGAGAGATGCGCCAGAAAGACACACTAACAAGACTCTCAGGGATCTATGTCACTGCTGATGACGTTTAGGGCGAGAGATGGCCAGATAGCTTGCTGGAAGCTGTGACAGTTAAAGGGTACAACTGGCTTTGTCAGCCAAAATAACAGGAAAGCAATTGGACCCGTTCGATAATACCAAGCTGAACCTGTACATTGCTGCATTATTCACTTGCTGATCTTCCAAGGGCAGCCTGGGAGGAGTTCAGCCCAGGGCAAAGCTACCCAAGGAGAAATCAGCCACTAACAGTCGTTGACTAACCATTGCAGGATGCCCCAAAACACCCTCAGCACTTGCTGCTCAAGGGGGCACAGGGAGCAGTGACTTGTTCAGATCAGCCTTGCGAGTTATCCCTGATGCAACAAAGCTGGACTGATCCCACAACGAGTGTGCCTTTGCCACACTCCCCAGCTCACCAGGAATGTAGCATGAGACAGGTCTTTTGGCAGTACTCAGCCCTCTCATCCCCATAACTCAGCCCCAGCAGAGGCAGCCTGGTTCTACCCCCAGCCTTTCTTGCTGCACCATGGACTGACCTTGCCACCAGCAGTTAGTCTCTAAGAAAAGGGATCACAGACTCACAGAATGGTCAGGGTTGGAAGGGACCTCTGGAGATCATCTAGTCCAACCCTCCTGCCAGAGCAGGGTCACCTACAGCAGGTTGCACAGCAGGTTCACCCCTCACTCAGCTGACCCTCTGGCAGGGCCAGTGATGCTCAGGACCAGAAATGCTCAGGACGTTATCAGCACCCTAGTGAGTTTTAATCAGCGGAGAGCCAGCCCCAGCAGCATGGTACTAGAGATTTCCATGTGCCACACGGGCAAGGGGGCAGCCCCTCATAAAGGCTGGGCCAGTCACCTGGAAGAAGCAGTTGAAGATTAACCCCTGCTCAGGGCCTCTCTCCTTGGAGGCACAGGGAATTTTGCCATGGACATCCCCTGCGGGCAGAAACACACCTTCGAAGATGGAAAGCAAAGTTCTCCACTGGTCTTTGTTGGTCCCATGTCCTCCCGAAGTCACCTGCTTTTGTTTTTCCCAGTCTGTAAGTGGGAAAAATGTTAAATGGAAGGAGTTGTAGTGCATCTCAGGGGAGATTTCCAAAGCAGCCTGAGGAAGGATGAGGGTCCCAGCCCTGCACAGCAGAAGGGACATGGGGAGCCCTGGGGGTGGCAGGAAGCCGGCGGATCCCTCTCATGATCCCGGCAGAGGATAAAGCCAGGGAGCGGAGAAATCCACCGTGCCAGCTCCCCGTCTGCTTCCGCTCCTTCCCCACAGAGTGGAGCTGCGCTGCCTGTTTTTCGGCAAGTCACAGGCGAGGCCAGGTTTGTGGCTCGGGATGCAGCTCCCCAGGCAGCCGGGCTGCATCCCGGCACCCAGCAGCGTAAATGGGACCAGCATCAAGCAGGGGTATATGATCACTCCAGCTAGCCAGAAACCACAAGTCAGAGTCTGGGCTGGTAGTTCTCCAGCTGCAGACAGCTGCAGGCAAGAGCTGATGTGGCATAAAGCTTGTGGTACGCCAGCAGTGCCTTCAGCGCACGCTTGGATGGAGTTTATGCAACATCAGCACTTTGTGGCATAGGATTCTGGTATTTCTGTTCTGGTACCGGGAAGCCTAAAGCCGGATTTATAGTATCATCAAATCACAGAACATCAGAGGTCTGAAGAATTCCATTTTCCTGCCAGGAATGCTGGTAGTTTGTCAACCCAGTGGACTTATGACAGTTGGACCCCCGATAAAGCAGAGATGCTCCTGAACTCTACCTGCACTGCAAAACTGGTAGTAGGATGTTGCACCTTTGAAATGTTTTTCCATTAAAACTCTTTAATTAAAGGGATGATCTGATAATTCTAAAATAAATACTGAGTTTTGGGGGCAAAAAAAAAGTCACTGAGGGCTCTTTAATGTCAAGGGTTGGATTCTGATCCAAGCTGGGCACATATAATTGCACCAGCTTCAGCTGAGTTGCTTCTGCTCCATACCCACAGTAATCTGTCCCTCACATCGCAGCTACCATATGCACTCTGGGCTGGTGCTCTAATATGATTGGAAATCCAGACAAGTCTGCTTCCCTGGGATGCTGCAACTGACCTGAAATCACAGGTGGCCACAGCGATACAACTTCTGAGATGACACTCTAATATTTTTAGCTGAGCCGAGCGCTCACGAACAAAGCAGAAATGACACATCTGAGAGCTGAAATCCTCCCTTTGGGAAGCAGGTACAGCAGAGCAGGGAAAACACACGCCCACCTGGATCACCTCTGAGCACTGCTCGGGGTGGAGGAGCTGAGTGACATGGGACCTCCTGGTGCACGGTACTGCTGCCAGCCAGCACCTACTGGGGTGGCTCCTCCTGGATGGGGCTTTGAAGAAGAACACATTCCAGTCACCACTGATGTGACCACTGATAACAGAGATACAGATTGTCACGGAGGGGTGAAATGCAGCCGTTGATCTGCCTGTCTTAGTGCTCTGGAGAGCAGGTTGAATACAGATAAAATTTCTTTTTCTTCTTGAAAAAGAAGCTTTTGTAGAGCTGAAAAAAAAAAGGGAAAACTACAGGCAGCACTTCAATAAAACCCCATAGACACATTTCATCAACCAAAAACCCCAAAATTGAATCTTTTTACAAAACCAGACATTCAAAAGACACCTATTTTGTGCAAAACCCAGTTTCCCTTTCCAAAATAAAAAATGCTCTGCTGGAAGGTTTCAGGCAGCCCCAGCACCCTGTCCATGGAAGCAGCAAACAGCAGACATGCAGGAAACCCTTGCTTTATTTAAATAATTTCATTTCTTTCCTCTTCCTTCTGTATTCTCCAAGGGAGAATGTGCTTGTGATAGACTCCAAAAGCCACAGACGTGCCCTATCTGTGAACTGGAAGTTGCCAGGCTTCCTGTCTGTTCGTGTTGTCTCTCTGCACTGTACGGTCTTCTGGATAACTAAAGCCTCTCTGTGTAGCAATAACAGCTCTGAATCTCACGCACAAGGGAAACCATGCTGCCTCTGCTCTTGCTAATGCAGCCCAACATGGTTTGGTATCTTCCTCTTCATCCTTCTCCCAAAAGTTTCTGCTCTTATGTGACAACACTACCAGGAAAAAATTATTTCCTTTCAGTAAGTGCCCATACCCTTCGGAGGGCAGGCAGGCCAAAACACAGAATGACAAAGAAATGCTTTCTGATACCTTGGCATCTACTAGGTGATAGCAGTGATAGCTGTGATGAGTTTGCCAGCCTCTGTCCAGAACAGTGGCGCGGGTGTCTCTGCCCAGTTTCTCTGCCTGCCCACACGATACTGAATTAAAAACTTCCAATAACAGGTCCCGGCCCAAAGTAGGTAGCCCACCCACACCACTGGAAGACGGATACTTGTTTGGGTACTCACTAAGAGTAAAAATGAGCCCAGGCTGTCCTCTCTCTGCATCTTGTTTGCTTATATTCTCTCAGCATCTTATTTGCTGTACGGAAATAGCCAGTCTGCTGAGCAGGTGCTCTGGCAGCTCTGAACAGCTATAATTCAGGTATCCACCCTGGGAGTGTTGAAAAATACTCTAGAAGTCAGGTCCTACATTTTTGTCTTTGCCTATCTGCATTTACATGCCATCAGCCAGGTCTGCTGTACCCTTCTTGACACCACTGGTTGCATGGGTTCAGCGCCACCCAGCACCATGCTCATTTGGCTTTTTGAATATTCTCTTCAGCTACGAAAAAGCTCTTTCCTGGCCTCAGATACACACTGTATGGCATTTGGAGTAACCACCTGCAGCTCCCTTTTTTTATTTTTTTCCTCCTCTCCTTTTCCTGATAACATTATGTTCTCCTAGGGAGGAAAAACATTAGCTTAGTGCTTGGGATGATTCAATTACTCAGCAGTAGGTCAGAGAAAAAACAAACATTGGACGCTGCTTCTTGCATCCTCTAAGCAAAAGTCTTGCAGGAGCACAGATGAGCTGGCATTTCAGACAGCATCTCAGGACCAGTAGTCCGTTTAGGACTACTGAAAGAGTTTGTACACTTCTTTAACATCTTTTGTTAAAAAAAGGGGATTGATTTACAACCTGTGGCTCTGCATTTGTCTTCTTAAAAAACAGCTGGATTCATTACCATTATCATCAGGCCTAATTATTTTTTCTCCACTACTTGGAGGGAGGTGTGAAATTCAGCTAACATACAAATCCCAACTTTCATTAATAACTATGTCTGCTTTTGGAGAGTCCCATTCTTGTAGCAGATGTTTGGATAAACTAGAGGCAGATACGGACATCTCCCACAACCTTCTTCACGAGATTTCGTTCAAAGGAAGACCGTGTGGCAGCATTTGCTACCTCAGCTTTACACTTTCCCTGGATGTTGGCACACACAAAGTGTTGCAAAAGCTGATGAGAATTTGTATTCACAGAAACATTCACGCCAGACATATTCATGCTGTCATGCTGTCATCACACTATAATACGAGAGGACGAAGGGGGAGGTCCCAAACAAGCAAGAGAAATAATGCCCAGGAAATTAGTCAGACTAAATAAATAATGAAGGAAAAATAATGCACTTCTAAGAAGTGTTAAAATATTAAAGTGTGGTAAGGACAGGGAGCTGAACTGTGACCAAGAATAAGGCATTGATGCAACAAGGGATTTAAGCTGAATTTTGGTGCAAAGCCAAGGTCTCGGCTCAAGAAAGTCTTCATCCAGTTATTACCTGACCACAGAAACACCCAGGCTTTCTACTTCGGCACTTCTAAGCCACTGGTGCCCGGGCTTGCCAGGATTGAGCAACCCAGTGTTTCACTCAGCTCTGCCAGAGCAGGCTCGGCAGCGGAGCCGCCGGCTCGTGTGCCCAACCAGGCAGAGCATCCGTCTTCCCAGCCTGCAGGCACAGCTGGCTGAGCGTGGCCATGGAGGATATTTGGGTATGTACAACAGCCTAACGCTCACAGCGTGCAGCCGAGGAAGCAAAGTGATCCTCCTCCTCATATCTTATTGCCAGCATGACCGGCCAGTGTGCTGGTCCACTCCACCTCCCTGACCTGAATGCTGCTTCTCTGCTGGAGAAACCAAGAGGGAGGTCCACTCAGCAGGACACAGTAAGTGGAGACATTAAAGCAAGGCACTGCTCTGTTGCTTCTGACAGGGCATCCCCCTGCCATGTTCCCCTGAAAGTCTCTGTCCCCCTTGTATTAGCTCCTCAGGATGGGGAGTCCTGGAGGCTGTGACACACACAGGCTTGGGTCTTGGTTGAGGCATGAACAGGGCACAGGGAAGGACGCAGTCACCAAAAAGCCCTTTTTCTCAGCTGTGCCTTCAAAATGCACTTTGGGAATAGTCTGAACAACATCACACCTGCCCGAAGTTCCTTCAGGGAAGAAAACTTAATTACTCTTATAAACTTCTAGACTGTTACAAATAACATCACCTCAAAATATCTGTTGCTGTTGTTTTAGCTGT
>NW_009647685.1:934182-955101 GCF_000708025.1 Charadrius vociferus
GCTCTTCCCGTGGTTTAAAGAGCCCAAGGGATGGTGAATCTGTCACAACTCCAAGTTAAGATGTTCTCCTGTTTCGGCAGTACCAAGGGTAATAACCTGTCCCTTTCCAGAGCTACTGCAAGGCAGGTTTCTGGCTGAGTTGTCTGTTTGCTTTCTCTTTCTTTTAAGGTGCAGCATGGCTTATGTCCAGGGCAGGAGCAATAGTGCAGTCCCTAAGCTGACTTGCATATGTACTTTTATGATAATCTAAGATGAGATATCTGGGAGCTCCTACATTGCAGTCGCTTCCCAGTTTGCTGTCAGAGCTGGACATGGGCATGTGCCAGCCCTTCCCTCCCTTCACAAACACGCTGTGCTTCCACAAGAAATATACACAAGTGCGTAGGCCAGAAGAAGCTGCAAGAGGGGGCAAGTGTAGACAAGAGCCCAAAGACCCTGGAGCAAGGAAACAGTCAGTGTAGGTGCAGCCTTAGATGCCTCTCAGAGGGTGGGACACAAAATTCTGTGTGTGACAAGTTGACTCTTGGACTATTTTGCTTGATTTTCTGTGTGGAGCCTGGATCAAATCCTCCTGTAGTCAACAGAAATTGTTTCAGAGATTTCAGTAGGAACTGAGTCAACTTCAGTAAACTTTGTCAACAACAGAAATATTGAGATTATGGGGGAAGTGGTATATTTTATGAAGATCCTAATTTCTACTTCCCCAGTTTTCGTTTTTAAGGAACTGTTTTCTTAGGAACATATTCATCTTTTGAGGTTTCCTCTACTCAAGAATCACAACAATGAAGTGATACTTAACGTTTAAATTTAACAACTCTGGTGGCTTATTTTCCTGCCATCACGTCTTAAATCAAAGAAGATAAGAACCCAAAGAAAGAGATTACCTGAGAACTGAGATAAAGCTCCTCCTCTTAAGGTACCTTTTGTTTCAATGTGTGCTTAGTGGGATTTGCAGGTACAGACCATCTAATCACATAAGAGGAGTGGTGCCTACCCACAAGAACACCAGACAGAAGAACATTCAGCAACACTTTGCTATGGACTGATCAGCTTGATAGGACTGGTTTGAGGAAGGTTACTTTATGCTTACCTTGGTTCTGCTCCTTATAACTGTTCAAACATCTGTTGTTTGGGCTGAAGTTTTATCCACTGTGTACGCATTTCAGGCTGAACATCTGGGGAGTCAGACTGGCTTTCAGAAACACATCAGAAAGGAATTTATCTCTTTCCAACACATCTAAGATAAAGGAAATGTTGTTTTACCCATGCAAAAAAAATGCAAATTTTCTTTCTCGTGTGGTTTAGAGACAGGATCTGGAACTGAGCCGTGAAGTAACTTCTAGGTCATGAACATGGGTTTTTCTAGGCCCATGAAAACCTGTCCAGATTAGCCGGTCCACAAGTTAGGTCCTGACTTTGCTGCTGCTTGCAGAGGGACAAAGAAGCTGCAGGAGGAGAGAAGGATGTCCCCTCATCAGGAATTTGAACACTGTTCCCAGGAATTAGCTTTTCTCCCTGCCTCAGCCATGCTAGACCATTTAAGCAAAGCTTTCAATGAGTAGTCACTAATTGCACATCCCTTCTTCTCCAGGTGCTGCTTGGGGACCCTGGAGCCTGATGGGCAGAAGAGCTGAACGCTCCCAGCTGTCCTCTGCAGTGGTGCCAAACAGCCCAGGCGGCAGCCAGGCAGGCTGCCCTCAGAGCACAGACATGCTTCCAACAGCAGAGCCTTTGCAGACTGCTGCCTCTGAGCGTCTTATATTGGAAACCCGAAAATGAGAGGCTTTAATCTTCAAGCCTCCCAACCCATACAGCCTTTCTTTGTTTATCATCGCACTCCCCCAATCTAAGCAACCTGCTGCCCAGGGGGAAATTTCAGTGAAAATTAAGCTTCCAGACTCACAAGTTGACCACAGAGTGGCCTAGGTTATTAAGGGAAAAATCAGCAAGAAAAGGAGCACTAGGCTGACCCTGAAGCATAATGCCAGTGAAGTCTTGCCCTGCCTCTCAACGGGTTTCTTGCTTCCCTGGGGAAAACCTCAAGGTCACTGGCCTTATCCCAGCACCGTTCTTTGCTTACCCTTAGAGCTTCTTAAACACTAATTGAAGCTGCAGACACTGCTGGTTGGATGAAACCTAAGTTCCTGGCAAAAAAAAAAAAAAAAAACAGTTATCTGAAGGTATAAGCATACCACCTATCTGTACACAGATACTAGTCACCAAATTGCAAGTTATCTTGAGGGAAACTTTTTGAAATAATAGTTTTTGTGTAGCTTATAGTTATGTGTGATGGTGCAGTGGCAAAACTACACAGAAAATTCATATCATCAGCAGGGAATGGACTCAATATTCCAGTTTGATTCCAGCAATACTTTACCTTTACACGGCCTTCTATAGTTTTTCCCTAGAGGAAAGTTGTTCCCTAATCCGTCACTCGCCCAGTGGCCAATTCTGCCCAAATCACACCATAACAACATTCTTCCTTCAGATCCAGATTTTCTCCATCATTGGCAGCAGGCTCTGTGGGCATCTGGAAGAAAGGAAGGAGATCAAAGACCTGAAAGTTTTGCAATCTCCATACGTTTAGGAGGTATTTCTGTTCAAAGAGGAGACATGGCAGAAAGCTGGGGAAATCTTATTACTGCAGGCAGAGGGGAGAATCCAAATTGATTGCCCAAGCACTCATGGTGAGCTGTCACCCTCACCTAAAGCAGGCCTGGGAGGTCTGGGGTGCAAAAGAAGCAAAGAGACAGGGAAGTCTACAAAGTGTGGGCCATCAGCAAGAACAGAGTGAGCTACCGTATTTTTTTTCTTTTCTCCCTTCAGCAAAATACAGTTTATTTACCCAACTAATCCACATTTGTGAGTAGAAAAATATCTCCCTGAGCAACTGAAAGCTTAGTTTTCCCAAGCTGGGCACCCAAGCCAATATTTTATTAGGAATCTAATCTAAGCGCGTTAGGAATCTAATCTAATAGAAGCATAAAGAGATATACACATTTAAATACCTCCTTACTGAAGTACATATATGTGTTGCACTAAGGGTACACGCACCTAAATGGGGGAGAGCACTGCTTTTCTCTGCCTGACTCACCAGCAGTACCCACTGTAAGCAGCATATGCCGAGGTGCCAGAAGTTTGGAGGATGTGTGTGGGTAACATAGGGAGGGCTGATCCGTCTCAGATGGCTTTACTTCCTCTTTCTGCATTCACAGAAGTGCAGAGCAGATCTGATTCATACCTATTTCAAGTTAATACCCATTGTCCCCAGTGCTGCCTGCACAGGAAGAATATTCAATTTGAAGGTATCACTTCTCTAAAAACCATAAAAGAACACAGAACTAGATAAATGATTCTAAAAAAAAAAAAAAAAATTAAAAAATCCAAACCATGCAATAGGAAGGTGGCATGTTGTCACCAGGCTGACTCACAGCGAAGGCTGGCCACCCGGCACACCCACTCATGGCCCAGAGCAGAACCCGACACAGATCTACAGGCTTTTTGTTCAGCCTTGTCAAGAGCATGTGCACTGCCAATGCCCAAACACAAAAAAGTCTGAAGTTTGAGCAGCAACAAGTAAGGACTCTTTATAAAAAAACAGCATTATGCCTGTCCTCGTATTCTGGGAGGGAAGCATTGTTTTCCAAAGGCCCAGGTGTCAGTGCATGTTCATTCGGTATTTCTGGATAAAAGCAAAATGACAAATGCAGTTTGAAACAGTTGGGCTGTGATTTAAGAAAGGACGAGATCATCCTCACATGCTCTCCAGTACCTTGGGAAAGGGACAGGGTTTAGAGATGGGGGACACACTTGGTTCTCTTTTTTTTCTGAAGTGGCTCAGCCCACCGAATGTGGGAAGCTTTAGCATGTTAATACAGCCCAAAATCCTAACAAAGCACGTTGTTGTCTGAAATCATCACTCTTATTCCTTCTAAGAGCAGCCCGGGTAACTATCTAGACCTCCATTAATTGCTTTAACAGAGCTGATTTCAATGGAGCTGTGCCAATTCTGAGGGGCTTCACCCTTCCACTGAGCAAACACGTTGCAAGTAAAACCTGAATGAGCCTCTATCTATTTGACAAATCAGGCACTTACTGTTTAATTATACAGATGAGTAACACCAATGAACGGGTGCTTTTTCTTTGCGAGTTTGTTACAGGAGAATGAATGCGAATTAGGTTGTAAAACAAAACAACTGTGGTGTAAATAGTGTAATTGCTGTCTTCTCATCTGTGGCAATCAATGATCTGTAAGCCATTTTACATGGCTGCCCCGAGTCACTTCACCATTTTGCAGTCTGGGGGGCAATAAATAACTCCTTTGCAAATGAGAGACAGGAAGATGCACTCCAGTGTGGTACCCAGAGAGAGAGCTGCACTACATCAACGGGGATACGGGTAGTGTGGAAAATGATGTGGGCACTCACTTGTTGACACAGAGAAGGGATGGACAAGTTGAAGCACACTTAATATAGGCAGGTCCTCATTTGACAACTCTACTTAGCAAAGTCCCTGGAGGGGATGTTTACCAGAGGTCACAACTGGTGCCAAACTGCCATATTTTAGAAGAATGCTTAATCAGTTGCCACTTCTCTTCAGCAAAATACTCCAACTCACAGGTATTTCAACTAGGCATGAGGTTGAAGTTAAGCTGTTTTACTGACTCAGGGGGCAGAAGGGAACTTTCAGGATGTGAAGGAATATTTTGGAAATGGGGCTGTTTCTTGATGACAGAAAATGCGATGACAGAAAATGCAATGGCAGAAGGTGCAATCCTGAACCTCTCCCGAGTGCCATGTCTCTCCATGCAGCACACAATGTCCTGGCCCCGGCTTCCTCATGGAGCCCTATATGTGCCCTAAATAGCAAGTGGTGGGATTTAGACAGGGATTTCATGACCCCTTTTAATGCAGCATTCACCCTGACCACTGCTGCAAGGGCCATCCTCCTCTCCCTCGGTGAAGGCATTTGGGCAGCTCGCCAGTGAGTGGGGTCGGGGGTCCCGTCCCTGCAGGCACTGTCCCCATCTCCCCACACCTGCGCAGCCAAATCCGTACAGACATTAGGGAAGACAGTCAAACCAAAACCCAGCCTGCCCTGTAGAGAGCTGCCCCAGCAGGCCAGTAGCATTTTTTTCAGTTGTTGCCCCAGGGTTAGGGACTTCACTCGGTCCTTTCTCAGAAAATGGAGAAATGAAAGAGGGCTGTGACTGGTTTGCCCCGTTTCGCTCTGGAGTGGTAGTGCTGACCCAGAGCACAGAGTGGCAGGGAGGGCCCTGGAGGCCCAGCTTTTCCTCTTACCCAGCTGAATGCCTGAGCCTCTCCCTCTCCGTCCAGTTTAATTGCCCCATGCAATGGAATTTTGGTGAGAAGGTCAATGCACGGTTCTACCCAGGCCAAGGAGAAGGGTCTGTCACACTGCCAGCATCACAGGCAAGTGGTCAGCCATTCCTGGTCAGGCCTGAGATACCCTGTTCTTCATCTCCATCCTTGGGGGAGGAAGAGCTTGCACCCAAGAGTAAGAGAGAGGGCTCAAGCTCCTCACCAACTACATAAGCACAGCCTCCTCCTGCAGCTCTGGGTCCAGGTGCTCTTCCTAAACAGCAGCTGGGGCTTGTCAGGGTGGCCACAGCCCCCAGCATGGTCAGCCCTGCATGAGAAACCAAACCACAGTTGCAAAAAAACGGGAAGTAAAAAGAAAGCGCTGAGTCTGTGGCCATTACAGCGCAGATGGGTATGAGAGTGGGGAATGAGCACCTGCAGGTCTCTGCCGAGAGGTTTCTGAGCCTGGAACCAGGTTTGCCTGTGCTGAACAAGAGCCCTGGGCACTCCACACCAGCCTACACGTACCCTGCGGGGACCTCACCTCCAGCTCAGCCCCATACGCACTGGATCTGGCCTCGGGAAAAGCATAACCCTGAACCATGAGCACAGTTTGGTGTGAACCACTCAGTCGTGATCCCTTCCAGCAAAGCACGCAAGCCAGTGCATGAATAGTGTGCCTCAAAGTAAAGTTGCTCTGCCTTTGCCATCACTGGGCGCACACACACATACATACACGCACACACACACACGGTAGATGTGGGCAGGAGCTACTTGGCTTCACAGTATGGGTCAGGAGCCAAGGCAGGTTACTGATCCCCAGCTCCCTCCTTTAGCCTCTTCGCTCTGGCACAGCAACATCCTGCAGGGTTTGACCATACCTGTTCCTTGCACACCTGGACACACTCACCGCAGACCAGGTCTCACCGCTTCAATGTCCACTTACAGCACTACTGGCTCCTGCACCACGACCACAATGAGTAGGAAGGAGCCTGGCAGCCAGTCACGCTGCTCTCACGACAAGCCCGGCACAAGCCGTTCTCTCCCATTTTTAGTGCGATTGATTTTCCTCCTGCCCGTGTGTCCTGCAGGCACGGCGCTGGGCTCCATTGCCCAGCCCCTGGGGCTGCCCCATGGTCCCCCTGGCTCCCCAGCTGGCCGCAGTACTCACCGGGCTTCTCAGAGCAGCATTGAGACCGGGAAGCAGAGAGGACACAGCTACCTGCTCACCTCCAACCCCATGCAAGAGCTAAATCAGCTGTCAAGGCATGTTTTCATCTTGTTTATCAAGGATGGGTAGGAGAGGGGCTTCTTTCCTCTAAACCAAAAAAAAAGAATTCAAGGCAGGAATTCACATCCAGTTACAGGCATAATAAGCGTACGTGTTTGCATCTTGGTGAGAAACAGTGACCCAGCCCTTCCCAAGCTCACTTTTCCGTATGTGGCAAGAAATTCCCACCTGGCCTGCAGCTAACCAGCACGGCTGGAGTTCCTGCTGCTTTCAGATCAGTCCTCAGAGAGGAATTTAGTGGAGTGTCTGCTGATCCCACCGAGCCCGTATCTGACCTGCACAGTGCAGAGGCTGAAGGTCTCCCTAGCTAGTATTTACTAAATATGAGAGGGGGAAAAAAAAAAAAAAGAGAAAAAAAATGTGCAGGCATCTTCTCAGGCCTCCCGATACCACAACTCATGGCTGTTTATTTCATAACTGCCAGAAACCCTTTTATATCTTCCTGGAAACAACAGTCAGTCTTTTGTCCAGACAAAGTGCATTACCTTCTGTGATCCTTACATCAGTGCCTGGTGCCTGGTTTGCAAGTACAGATGCACAGACCCTTCCTGGGCCAGTAATGGCTTGAGCAGAGTGATCACACAGTCTGTGAACAAGCCCCTTTCACATCCCACAGAGAAGCTGGCAGCAACCATAAACCAGAACTTAACAGCCCAGCAGATCTCAAAACACTTGAGACAGGTAAATAGGATGCCTCTGTTTAATGTAAGGGCGTGGGGACAAATACACATCTCCAAAGGTCTTCAGGCACCTAATGGGTTCTGAAACCAGAGTCACACCACCATCCAGGTACAGAAGTATGGCCAGGTGTTGGCTTTCCTGGTTATCTCCTGTTTGCCCCCATCGTTTCCGCAGTGGCTGCACCACACTAACACCCACTACAGGAAGGAATGTGATAGCTTTTCCTTCACGCAAGGTAAAAACCTTGAAAACCTTCTTAGAGCTCTCTGCTTTTGATCACTATCAGCATCTTTCTGCACCCTCTCAGTGAGCACCACAGCTTGCTGGCAGCACTCCCATTTCAAGAGCATCCTGTCATACCCGTATCTCTGGGTCACCGGTGTGTCGTGTAGCTGAGTGTTGCTTTTGCGTGAGTCCCCACTCCCCAGAGGCTCTGTGATGCTCTGTTTTTAATCAGAGCCCAAATTATCTCGCCCCTATACTGATTCGTGATTCTAAAAGTGTCCAAGATTCACGGCTTCCTTTTTGGCTTCTCAGGGGTGTAATCACATCCACGGCAGAAAAATCTAATAAACCTCATCAACCTCAGTGCAATGACACTGCCTTTACCCAGCTCTAACTCCAAACAGCAACTGGCTGTTCATTTCAAAACATGTTTCAGATACTTCAGCATACATCTTTGCTTCTGCTTCCTTTTTTTTCATTTGACACAAATTAATCTTTTTTCTATGTCCTGTTCACACTAAAATGTGGGTTAAGAAACTTTTTTTTGGCCTGAAGAAGGCAAAAAGGATGGAGGATCCCAATTCCACCTCCAAGCCAAAAACTGTAGCCCTCCCCAATTCCCCTGCCTTTGGCAGGGCAGCAAAACCTCCTACACTGCCTCCCGCTCCTCCCGGGCAACCCTGCGGGCTTTATCTGCCCCCTTCCATTCCAAGTGCCTGACTCCTCCGGCATTTCTGCTCACCTCCCACACTACAGGCGACCCGGACCTTTCTGCCCTGTCCTCATCTGCTCCCAGGGGAAAGGCGAGACTCTCCTTTCCCCTTCAGAAAGCAGAGCTTCCACCTCCTGTCCCACAGCTTTGCAAATGTCCGAGCTGTGGAGCTCCAGGGCACACATAACACTGCCTGGTTGAAAGCTTGTTGTCCCCATGCTGAGTACTCAGAGCAGCCAGAGCGCACAGAGCCCTGCTGAGCTCCTCTAATTGAAAAGCATTTGCCTTATCTCCCTTCTCCCTCCTCTGACCATCAGAAGATCCAAAAAAAAACCAAAACTCTAAGACCAATCAAGGGTACTGACTTCGAAATCATCCTTGTAAAATAGAGGTGAGACACAGCCCAGGGACCTGCACCAGCTTTAATTCAGCTATCCGAGGAAGCAGCTCACCCCAAAGCCAAGCCACCAGATCACACGCTTCATCTGGCTTGTGCTCTGTGGAGAGTGCCCTGCTGTGTCTTCCCAACTCACAGGACCACTGCTAGATGACAAAATCTGGCCAGTGTAGACAGGCACATTTGCACACTGCTGCACTGGTGTACGGTGGCTCTCCGAGGGTCCAAGGCAGCCCCCTTGATGGAGGAAGGCTCCAGCTGCCTCCAGTGAACTGCAAACCTGCCAGCTGAGAAGGGCTTCTCTGCACCTGAACACATAGAGGTTTGTGCACGCAGCATCTTCGCAAACCCATTCCTGGAGGTGTTCAAGGCCAGGCTGGACATGGCCTTGGGCAACCTGGTCTAGTGGGAGGTGTCCCTGCCTATGGCAGGCGGGTTGGAACTCGATGATCTTCAAGGTCCTTTCCAACCTAAACCATTCTATGATTCTATGAAACCTTCAGAACAAAAGTCAACACCTCACTAATAAGCTTTGCATGGGTATCATCTCCAGCAGTGGCTATCCGGGAAATATCAGCTATTTCCAGCTGGAAGACTGAAGGCAGTTATCACTGTCCTGCTTGTTATCAAGCTCCTTCAGTGCAAAGAGACTGGAGTAGCTGCATTTTCCTAATGGTTTTAATTTTGATGAGGTAAAAGAAAATTGATCTTTCTCTTCTTCCTCTCAGGTCCACAGGAAGCTGAGCTCAGAGCAGGAGCAGCTTCTTTACTTATGAGTAATGCAAGTTTGAACTCAGCTCTCAAAATACATGTCTCACCAGCTAGTAGCTGCTAGACTCTAGTTATTCTTAGCCCCCAAGTCACTGTGATAAAAAGCTAAATGAAAGTGATTTCCAACAAAAAAACATATTGAAATGAAAATATTTATACGCTGTTTCTGAAAATGAGAAAAGGCTCTTCATTTTCAGGGCAAACAACATGCTGTTTCTATAAGAAACCACTTCAAGGCTGATGTTTACTCATCTGGATTTTCTGGAGTGAAAGATGGGTGCAAAGTTCTTATAACTGACCCTGCCTCCATCCTCCCATCTGGGAGCTCCTCTACACATTTGATGGGAAATTTACAGACCGAGCGGAGCAGCTGCACCAGACAGACGTGATCCCAATGCAGAAGAGCTACCGTGGTACAATACTGACCATGAACATGCTGCATCTGCAGGGAGGGAATGGAAAGAAGTCATCAGCTGAGTAAATCCCGTGCCCGGCATGTGAGATGGGACAAAACTGCTGTTCTGACTTGGCACTGTCTTACCCCAGCATAACTACCTCTAGTAGGGTGAGCTCAGTGGAGAAACGGGCCCTTTTCTGGCAGAGCTGTTGATGTGAGTAGGAGATGTGAGCTATCCGGTCCCCATTCATTTACAGCTCCATTCATGGAGTGGGAAACGGAGCTCTGCACCTACACACCTCCCCAGCTTTTGTCTTACAAATTTGTCAGAAAATGCCAAGCTGAAGCTTTTGGGCTCGTCATTTTAAAAGCTGATGACAGATTTAAAGACCAGTTTTCTTAAGCCCTGTGCAGATTTCTTAATAAATAAAAGAAAACTGAAGGGAGTATAACAGAAGATCTCTCTCCCTGCATGTCTCACACTGCTTACATCCTTAGAGCATCACAGCTACAGTAATACTTGGCAACAGAAATATTCAGGGAGTCCAGGGCAGCTTTCAGCAGCATCGGCAGGATCTGGTCTGACTTCCTACAGGATGGCCTTTGGGATTCAGGTCTTCCTCTGCTCTGGGGAAGAGTTACGGGTCTGCAGCTAAGAACAGCCAGCACTGCTGCGGTTTGCAGGATCTGTGCTGTTCAACCGGGAGCCACGACATGGACTACTCATCCTTAAGATTTGGCAGCCTGAAATGAGCCGTCTCTGGTGTTTATTCCAGCCACACTAAGAAGCCCTGCTGGGGAAAGCAGGCCCTGGTGCTGCCAGCCCACCGGCGATCCTTCAGGTGTGATTCCTTTGAAACCCGTGTGAGACCCAAGTGCAGAAAGGTGGCACTGGAAATGTCTTTCCAGCTTTCCCTCTCAAGCCAGCTTCTGCTGCTGGCGAGGCAAGGGGCAAAGCTCCCCCAGCCTCTGCAGCCCTATTTCTCCCTCCTGTTTTTACCAGCTTCAGGTCCTCTGTGGTGCCTGTCTGCCAGACACTCAAGAGACAGGGAGCACTTAAGATTTTATGAAGAAGAGGTCAGGAGGCCCAGACCCATGGGTCTTCACTGCATCTGCGATGAGTTCCTCTGGCACACAAGCACCAGCGTCGCTTTGGCTTTGCAGCTGCTGACAGAAGCCCCCTGCAATGACCCATCCTTCATTCCGAGCCTGGCCTTGGGGGGAGAGGAATGATTTGTCCGGCCTGAAGCAATTCACTGCACAACGCCAAGGCCACAAACATGATGTTCACTCTTTATCAAAACAGTCGGGCGAAGGGCAAGGCAATATACTACGAACAAAACAAGCACAAGGCAGCACAGACTGCAGAGAAACGAGAGCTAGATAGTGACGTGAAGGCTTGCCATCAAGTAAGGGGTAGGGTATATCCTGCCCTACCCTAATATAACCCCTGCAAGACTTATGACTCACAGGTTCGCCATGAACCACCACTCCCTTTCTGGTTTCCTCATGCAACTGAAAGAATCATTTACTGCCGGCCCACGGCAATGTTAAATAACAGCTTTTCTCATGCTGACTCCGCTGCCCGGTCCCATAAACATGGGGTGGAGACATGGTATATTCTCCACACTGCCCACCTAGCTGCAGGAGGGGACACGTCAGTCCATACACAGCCGAGAACACAGGCAGGCAGGTCCCTTGAGCAGACTCCAGGGCTAAATACAGTGCTTTCTGAGGTTAACACAAACCCCTGGGGCTCAGTGCAGCTGCTGTGCGGCTGGAAGGAGGGAAAGGTTTATTATGAAAGCAGATGCTTACACCAGTGAGATGCGGAAAGCTGACAGTCCTCCTTACCCCATCCTACTGCTAACCCCAGCTCTAAGCCTCTGCCCCAGCTCCACCGTTCAGATCTTAATCAAATTCAACTCAAAATTAGCCTTTTTTTCAAGCAGTTTTCTGATGAGTAACCAAGTCACATCAGTGGCTGAGTCATAAGAAGCAAACCTTTGTGTGGTGAGAGCAAGCTATGGAAACTCCCTGTCACATCAGCTTTGTGACTGCCGTCTTCAGATGTTTCCAAAAAAGCAGCTTCACTGTACCACAATTAGCTCAAAACCTGTCAGTGGCAGGGGATAAATGTTTTGAAAATCTTAGCAAATGATTAAATGGTACCTTAATTGCAAAGAACTGCACATGGGGAGTCGGACTGGTTTGCTTCATCCCATGGTACGTAATCCCATGGGGACAGAGGAGATCAGAGTGCTTTTGCAGACGCTGTTGCCATCTTCCTCTGTAACCTTGGAAAAGTCAGAGTTTCAAAGTCTAGCACCAATCTGAAGGTCAGTTTTTAAAAGAAGCTTGGCACTCAGCTTACTGAGCTCTTTACAGCTCAGGGGTAAAAGGCAAGAACACTTACTGTGGGGACCACACGTGCCCCATATATGGTATGGGACCTTATCTTGTCTTGGATAGCAGTGAACACTTAGGCAGTAAGGATATCACATGCTAATTCCAACACTTTTCTAATCCATGTGCATCTTGTGGGCTTTCTGATCCACCGTTTGTATTGGATCTTTATGATTAATAGCCTCAATGGACTTTTCTCCCTTGAATTCCTCTAACCACTTTTTGAAGCCCTTTATTCTTCAGCATCTACACCAGAACAGTCAGCTCTACAGTTCAATGCCAGACTGTGTAAAGAAGTACTATCCTTTTTTGTTTAAAAACTGTGTTACTGAAAAAAAATGAGTTCATTTTATGACCCCAGGTTCTCATTTGGGGGAAAAAAATGAATAATTTTATTCTCTATTCACCTTCTCCATTGTACTTACGACATTGCAGCTTCAACCACAGACCCTTTCAATCATCTCTCTTCTGAGTCAGTAAAACGTCTTCTCATGAGAAGTAGTTCTATTCCTTTAACAATTCCTGTTGCCTTTCTCCACATCCTTTCTACTTCAGCTTCTTTTTTTTTTTTCATCAAGGGAGTTAAGAACTGCATGCACTGCTCTGTGTGTGCAGCATCCCACCCGTGAGTGCAAAACATTTCTAGAGTAGCTTGTTATGTTTTTTCTTTTGTGCTCTTTTCCTGTTTGAACAATACCTAATGTCTGATTTGCCATTTTCTCTCTGCTGAGCATGGAGTTGACATTTTCATAGGGTTATAGATGATGAGTCTAAGCTCTTCTTTCTGAGTGGCAATAGCTAATTTTAGACCTCATCACTGTGCACGGTTGGAATTGTATTGTTTTCCTTAAGTACATGAATTGCATCTGCTGTTCTACCATTCAGCCAATAACCATTATGAGATCCTTCTGTTAATCTTTACTGTCAGTTTTAATTTTTATTATTCTCAGTAAACTGTGTATCATCAGGAACTGCTGTCACCTCCTTATTCACTCCTCTTCCAGATCACTTATGAATACACAGAAAAGCAACCTGAGATAAATCACTACAGCAGTCTATTAGTCCATTCCTTCTCGGTTGTGAAAACTTTTGTTTCATATGCTTTAACCAGCCATTAATCCATGGAAACGGCTTCCTTTTATAGGTTGATTGATTGTTCCTTTAATATTTACCATTTGACCAATAATTTAATCCTCTGTTATTCTTTTCTACCAGCTTTCCAAGGACAGTCTGAAGTTTCCCATATAGTTTCCCTATACTTTTCTAGACCCCTAACCTAAGGGACCCGGCTGTTGAGTTCTCCAGAAAATCTGCCCCTTCATCACCTTCACAATATCTAAGGAATACAAATAGTAAATATTAAAAAAGAAAAAAGAAAAAAAGAAAAAGAAATGTCACAAAGCTTCAGAATAAATGCTGATGGTAGTCAAGTGTTTACATACTTAGAGGCAATGCCATGTACTGAGTCACACATGTTATCAGCTCTTCTGCTGGAACAGATCTCTGTGTTCTTGCCCTGAATACTGAAACATACACAAAGATTTTGATGTTATTAGAAAATGTTTACATGTTGTTATGCCGTGTGACTTTATGCTATAGGAGACGAGTCATTCATGCCAAGCTCTGACAACTGCCACTGCAAAAACTCTTCCCTAACACTAATCAATTAACTGAATGCGATCAAAATGTCCAAGCAAAAAATGTTTCAGCCAGTAAAACAACTGATAGCTTTGCAAGAGCCTCGCTCTGGTTGCTTTGTTCCCCAGTTACAGCCAATTATATTAACAAAGGCTCAAATATTTACATTGCAAACACGCTGTGTCTTAAGCCAGTGATTTTCTATGTTTCCAGTACAGCAACCCAAATTTTCCTTGCATTATGAGCATAACCACAAAATGAACTGAGCAAATATGTTACATCCCCACAGAACTTTGCGGACTACTTATAAAAACTATCACTAATCTGCATACTACCACTGCTTTACGTGCCTGAGCAAGTGCCACTATTCTAATGTTGGAGTATCTCAGGCACCTAAGGATAGGCTTTAGAAGTTGTATCTTCCTCCTTTTACACTTGAGGAACAGAAGTGCAGAGAGTTAGTCTATACATTTACCATAGCGTGGGCCTCAAGTTACCTGTAAGGCCCGAGTTCTTCTTGGGCTACTTGTCTCTTGGCCATTAATTCTGTCAAGAAAAGGTCGTGAAGAGAAACAGAAGTTACAGGGATAGGAGAGAGAAGTGACAAACCAGTTTGGCATGAATAAAGAATATTTCTCTAAAATGGTGGCAAAATCTTTTGTGTCTTTGTTATTAGGCTTGAAATTGAGACCCTTTGGCATCGGTGGCAAGATGGACTTAGCCTGGCCAGGCAGAGACACAAAATAAGCATTTCCTTGACACCAGAATGGTAATGGGAAACAGCTGACTATATCTTCACAGTGGATCCAACCACGGCCCTATTTATTTACAGCCAAGCATGATGTATGCATGTACAATAGCCAAATTATCAAATATTCCAAGCTATTGTTGAGTACAGATTATGGGGTCAGCCTTTGTTCTGCTGCACGCACCAGCTCTGAAAGAGAGCCTTTGTAAAGGAAAATGGCCTGCTGTTTGTATCAGTTTCCCTCCCCAAAATGAATTCTGCATTTCTCCCAACGACACACACTAGGTCTAAGTCTCCTCTTACAAAGGGGCTCTGTCTGGGTGCCTTCGCTTAGAACACAGATCTTATTTATCAAAACTGCGCATGAAATTTGGTGCCATGTTGATACTCAACATGCAGAACATGCTGCTTCTCGGCAAGCTAGGACAGTGGAGTGATCCTAAAGGAGAAGGAACCATGCCTTGCCCTGCCATGGTACTTCCATCCTTCCATCAGCTCAGGCAACCTGGCTTAGTCACTGCTAGCTTAGCACCAAGCTGGCTCTGGAAACAAAAATTCCCATGCCTTGCTCAAAACCAGAACAAAGACCTTCTGGGGATGAAGTGAGTCAGCCTTTTGCAGACATTAAAAAGATTATCTTTTTAATCAGTCTTTTGCTAAGTCACCTAGCTAAGACCTTTGCAGACGTTGTTTCAAAGAATGGGTAGTGAACCAGGCTCTGGTTCTGGGTAGAGGAATACTTCCACATATGAGGAGCAGGCTGGAAGAAAGCTCAAAAACATAAGACCAGCTATACTGGGCCACACCAAAGTCTCCATCCAACTAGCCCCACTTTTAGTCTCTGTAAGTGGCCAACTCGCAGTTGCCAGTCCTGTGCAAGTACAGCATATAATGATACCCAGCCATAACACCTCCTCAGCCTCCAGCATTTTGCAGGTTAGGGACTTCCGCAGCCAAAAGTATTATCTTAATAGCCCTTCAATCTATTCTTCTTCCATGAATTGGTCTTCAATGACTTTAAATGTCCACAACATCCTGCAGCAGGAAGTTTCACAACTTATGTCATGTGTGAGGAACCATTTCTTTTCATTTGCCTTGAACTTTTCTTCTACCAGTTTTTTCTGAGGTTCTAATTCTTTTGCTGGAAAAGACACTAACTAGCTGTATTGTGTTTTGCCAGATTCAGCCACAGTGCCCAACAACTTGTATGGCCCATGGGTTTGTAAAAATTCTTTCCCAGAAATATAATAGTATTTTTTCCGTATCTGCACCTCCAGTGTTCTGGGGAGGGCAAAGAGGCAGGAGTTATGTCATTAATGCAGTAATTTGGCTATAACCAGTCCCTATAACATATGTCTTAAGCTGGCTGGTCTTTCTTCTTGTGGTTGTGGATTGGTCATCCAAAGGTTGATGGAGGGAGTTTCCATTACAAGAGACAGTCCCATGGACTGTCAATGCCCATGGACCTTCACCTTCTCTCTCAAAGTGTATGAAACACACCAGATGTACAGGATGCAAAGGAAGAAAGGAAGCCACCAGTGAACCACCACCAAGGCATAAGACATAGGCTGAGCCTGTTGTGCGTATCTGAGGAACAAGGAGGGAACCAAAGGAGGGGTGAGCTATCCAAAAGCACCCCATCCCATGTTGCAAGAGTGGTTCACCTTGATCACTACCCAAAATGGGAAGCCAAAACTGTGTATCACAGGCTTTCTTCCTTCCTTCAAGCTACAGAAAGATTTTTAAGTAAAAGGGAAGGAGAATTTAGAACCAAACCCTTTTGTGGTCACTGAAACTGGCTTCTGCTCTTGTAGACAAACCCCTCCTCAATCACTTTTCATAAAGCAATGAAGCTCCCTTTTAACTCAGCCCAGGTTTTTTGGCCTTTCATCTCCTGACAGTCATGTCACTTTTCTGACCATTAAAAAACCCATTCACATTACCAGCGTAAATGTGTTCATTTCTCATTAACACCCATTTGTTCTTGTGCAGGTATAGTTCACACGCTAGAATAGCTGGGGGGATTTTGCCCCTGTATGGCACTGACGCCTTTCCTGAAATACTCAGGGATGATTACATCCCCTCTCAACCCTCATTTTGTTACGCTATATCAGCCAAAGTCTTTTAATCTCACGCTGTAAACCACCACTAGAGTTCCCCTGCTCAGCATCTGTTCCACTCTAAATTCACCATTCTGGGAATTATCGAGAATTACACGCAGCATTTCAAAGGATGCTCCTAGCTGAGTTATGAGCAGTGGGGACCTGAACTCCAGCAAGCCGGACATAAAAGCAGAAGGCTTTCCTGCCAGAGCTGGAAACATTTCCAGGCTCCGGCAGACTTAGAAATCTTTACGCCATCTGCATAAGAGATAGGGGCAGGGAGCCACACATCACCTGTACCCCTGGTTTGGCTGACAGATGTGAATCCCACCAGTGAACGGGATCCTTGGGTGAAGATTCTCTCCTGAGTTTGTAACCGGTTCCCTTAACCATGGCAAGTGACAGCAAGAGTGGCTTTGCTGTGTACCTGGAAGGGTACCAGGCAGACCGAGGAGTAAAAGATTTATAGGAAAGCCAGAGTACTGAATCAGTACAAAATTATGTCCCGTGAGTCCATGCTTTGAGTGTGCCTGAATACATCAGCGCCATAACTACAGTGCTTTAAAAATTCATTACATGGGAAACACAGCCATTAATCCTAAACTGCGATTAGGTAGAAATCTGGGGGTGAGGGGAAGGAGACTTTAGCCTCTTCTTTAACTGCAGTGGACGTTTGTTCTGGAAGCTTTTGACCTCCTTGAAATCACGTTTGAGATGTAATCGCTGTTGCTGGGGAAATAAACATGATGGCACATGAAGAAAAAACCGCTCTCAAGTGGGGAGTGGGCAAGAGGAGCAGATGAGCCCTTATGAAACAAAAGACTCTCGCTTTGCAAGTGTCGTCTCTAACAAAACAAAATATGAGGCAGAGTGACTGAAAACATCTTAGAAAAATTGACTGTGCTTAGCTACATTATATAATAGGACATCAGCGAGTCTTTATCTAAATTACACAATCTGAGGCATTTCACCCATTCTGTGTCTTGAGGCTTCATAACTGTTTGGGTTTTTTTATCTTCCTCCCATTAACACAATTGAAAATGTGTGTTTAAATCCTCCTGTATGTATGCACCATTATTGACTTCCAAATACTAGATTGCTTCCCAGCGTTCTTACTTAATCTCCTGTGGTTCAGGGAACACTAAAACACAAAGATTATTGTGCGCTTGATATTACAGATAATATCTTTTGTCTTTGAGGCTCTTAACTCTCCCAGGGCCCCTCCCTCAGGAAAATTCAACTGCTGCCAGTGCTTTGCGACTCGAAACCAAAAAGCACTTTTCTTCTGTGTTCTGACCTTCGCTGTAAGCATTGCAAAGGGCTGAAGCGAAGAAACAAAAGATCAGGAATCCTTCTGTGTGGTACATGCTCTTAACCTCCACGACTGTTGGAAACGAGTCCTGCTTTAATCCGAGCAGGGACAAACACAAAACCCGCTCTCGTCATCAGACCTTGGGACAACAATTCCTGCAGCTGTGCAGTAATAACATTCTCGGCATGGCAGATCTCTATCTAAAACTCAGCTAATTGGTAGGAAGAGGAATGCCTGCACAAACATTTGTGTCTCAGACATTCCTGAGCTCTACTGCAGCCCTGCCTTCATGACATAAGCCAGAAATAAATGTTTCAGAATTCCTGAGGGGCAGGGCACAACTGTAGGTAAAATATTAGGAACCTGACATGGATCCCAGGACAGTAAAAAAAAAAAGAGATCAGAAGAAAAATAACTTTGATCCAAATATTGGCATTTGGACTAGATGAGCATTGTAGGTCCCTTCCAACTGAAAAATCCTATCCTATCTTATCTTATCTTATCTTATCTTATCTTATCTTATCTTATCTTATCTTATCTTATCTTATCTTATCTTATCTTATCTTATCTTATCTTATCTTATCTTATCTTATCTTATCTTATCTTATCTTATCTTATCTTATCTTATCTTATCTTATCTTATCTTATCCTATCCTATCCTATCCTATCCTACCCTACCCTATCCTATCCTATCTTAACCTAACCTATCCTAGGTAGTGAGAACACAGAGCAATACAAGCTAAGAGTGATTTGGAAGTAGCTTGTTCCACTGAAAAAGTTGCTTTTTAAGAGCTCAATCCAGCCAGGGCAACAATGCCTCCCAGCTTTCAAGCCCCATCTTCCAGCTGCAGTGGTGTTTCTTTCCATCCCTTTCACTGTCGGACCAAGCAAACGAGGACCTGTTTGCTGTTGAACAAGGGTGCTGTTGAACAAAAATAGAGTTGCCATCAGCTCTTTTGCCTGAACCAAAGCAAAAAAAGTGGTCAGCTGTGGATGAGAAGACAAAAAGTGTTATTGGTGTGTCCAAAGAATTTGGTCCATGTGGTGGACTTCTATTTACACATTTCTGATACAATTGGCAGTGATAGGACCAAACAGGCATGGCAACACAGACAGACATTCAACAGCAGCTTCAGTGATCCCCTCCAGGCAGGCAGATGAAGAGCCCAGTGAGAGTTCAGCCTGCTTTTCAAGGATGCGAGGTTTCAAGGTGCAAAGCGCACTGCACATACAGGTCCAGCAAAGCAAATCAGTTCCTGCATCCCCTCGGCCACATCACGTGTGCATCCAGCTCTGGACACACATGCACAATGTGGCTTTATCCCAACAAAGGAGCATTTGTGTGTTCACTGTTCACCCCCATACTCATATCTGCTTCGGTCAAAAGGGATTTTGGTGAAAATGAGGGGCATTCACACAGAATTTCATTTTCTCTCCTTGCTTTGTCTTTGCTGAGCTTTGCTGCTCACTCCTACATGATGGTGAGAGCCTTCATAGCCCAGCCGTTATAACTTATCTTCCATAAGCCAACCCTGCTCAATGTGCCAGTGCTGCCCCAGGATGAAAAAAGAACAGACAAACAAAAAGGAGAAGAAAAACGGAGTAGGAAAGATTTCGGTTCCCTGTTCCTCTTCAAGCACCAAAGTAGCAAAAACACGCAGAAAAGGGAAAAAGGCAAAAGCAAAAACAGCAGCAGCAGCAAAAGATGATTACTATTTCCTAAATGACAAGTATCTCTTTCAAAATCAGGTTTGTACCCTCAGAGAAAGATTCCAGGGGACACATCCATTTTTCCTGCTGTGTAGATTTGTAAAACAAATTATGTATCCACCTGAGTATTGCATAAGATACCAATTAGAAACATTTATTTTGACTAAAAAAATAACTGATGAGCCACACTGGTTAACTGCCACCCCTGGGAGATGCAGTCTTCTTCCATTTCTCTCCTCTTCCACTAAAAAGAGAGGAGTGTTTTATGAGCAAACGGTAAAAGCTCAGGTCTCATTTTCCAATTTGAAGTCTCAGAGATGCTCAGCGCTGTGTTCTTACCCTGTAACTATCCTCCAGTCTCCTGTAATCACACTCAGTGGTCTAAGCTCAGCTCTCACCAGCTTGCAGCAGCCCTTTTGCAAAACACTTTACCATGATTTTTACATCAGCTATGCCTCTCTCCCCCTACCCATGATTTTCCCTGCCAGGTTTTCTCTCTGGATGGCGAAGCTGAGTGGCTCTGTCTGAAACCAGAACCGAGTTTGGCCCCTAATACCTGTAGGAGACAGCACCCCTGACCCACCAAGGGAAACAAACTTTTCCACCAAAGTCTCCCCACTTGGCTGATAACATTTAGCTCACCTCCACTGTTTCACTGCTCGTCTCTAGAGCTGACGCCTTTCACTAGAGGTGAAGGCATCCCTCCCCTCTTTTCATAGGTGCCGAAAGCAAAGTGTTTTAATTGCAGAGTCCAGGGCGCAGGGTCCCTAGAGAAGGGCACAGGGTCCCTCGGGTCTCTGACCGCCTAGGTAGCCTGTCCCCAGCTGCCGAGATTCCCCACTCACCTCCCAGCCCCGGGTCGCCTATTCAAGTCCCCTCCCGGGACAGAGAAGGACCCCACGCCGGGCTCGGGGTACACACGCCGGGGCAATGAGCAGCTCGGGCTGTAAGACGCCTCTTGCCGGGGCGGGAGCCAGCGCTTGCCTCCAGGATGCCCACGGGACACAGAAGCAAGGGGGACACCTCCCGGGGCGGAGGGGAGGGCGAGGGGGACGCAGCATCTTGAATCCGGGGAGGTCCCTTCCTTCGGGGAGGCTCTGCCCGGACGAACCCGCGGGAGGCGACCGGGGCTGCCGTCGGGGATACCCCCGGCAGGGCGCCGGGGAGGGGACGGCGCGGCAGGACCCTTCGCCGGGCGGGGGGAAACT
>NW_009647685.1:955300-967546 GCF_000708025.1 Charadrius vociferus
ATCGCGGGAACGGGGGTCCTCTGGGTCGGGAGAAGTTGGGTTGGATCCTCTCCCTTCCCGGGGTCGGCAGCCCGGCTGAGCATCCTCCCCCCGGGGCCCGGCCGCTGAGACGGGGTTGGTGGCAAGGGAGGGAAGACCCCACCACCACCCCCACCGCCGGAGTCCAGCCCGCAGCTCCGCAGACTGCTCAGAGATGGTGCTCGGCGCTGCAGGGAGGTGCTGGCTGAGCGGCAAGGGGAGATGGCAGGTGGGACGGTAGGGAGGCGTAGGTGGGACCTGGGCTGAGGCTGCAGGTGTGACAGTGGATCGCATCTCCGGGACATCATCCCGACTGCCAGCTGGGCGGTGCATCGAGTATGTGGGGAGTCGGTCTGGATTGCAGATGCAACAGTGCGGTGTATAGGTGGGACGAGGTCCAGATTGCGAGCGAGACGGTGCAACGTACAGGTAGGAGTTGATCCGGATTGCGGTTGTGAAGGTACTGTGTACGAGCTGGATGTGGTTTGGATCAAAGCTGCAACTGTGCAACGTATAGGTGCAACATGGTCCAGATTACAGTGCAACAGTATGACATGTAGGTGCAACGTGGTCCGGATTGCAGGTGCGACGGTGTAATGTGCAGGTGGGATGTGGTGCTGCCGTGCCTGAGTGTGACAGTGCATCTGCCAGCACACAGCGTACAGCTGCTGTGTCTGCTCCCGGCACTGGGCCCGTTTCAGGCTTTTATTTTGAAAGATTCTGTTATCCAGTGGTTTTCGGACAAGGTCTCCCAAGTCCTGCCGGGGTTTACTTACATACTTCTCTTGTGCCTCATCCTCCCTTTTGCTCAATAACTCTGCAATGATGAAGCGGCTTCTTGCAACATCAGCACCCAGAGCTGAATTCCAGAGCTTGGGGGCTGGGAAGGAGTGCTCAGATACACTGATCTTAGGAGAAATCCCCCAAAACGGTGTTCACGGTCCTCCCTCCCAATACCAGATTGGCATTGTGAACTGTGCAGTGTTTTTCTTGGATTCCTAAAACTGGGGAATTGCTCAGAGTTAGACGCGCTGCAGGCTGCGAAACATGTCAGGCTCTCCGGTAGACTGTGAGGAAACTTCTGGCCTAAGTCAGTTGAAAGGAAAAGTTGGAGTCAGCAGAGTTAGAGTAAGGTTGCAGTCGTCCTACTGAACTCGCTCAGAATTTGGGCTGTCTGGCCACTAATCTCATTTCTCTTCCATCCATTTGAACTTGTTTTTCCAGAGGAGCAGTGGCTGCCAAAATTACGGGCGGGAGGGCAGGGGGATTGCAGGAACCTATGAGCATATGTGATTTTTTTTGTCCTGTTATAAGTTAATAATACCATTCTAGGCTGTTGTCCAAGAATTTTGCTTCCAAAAATGCAAGCAGTGTAAAAGACCCATTGTGAAAAAGATAATCTAAATGTAGGACAGGAAGGGACCTGGCGGGTCAGCAAATCTGAGCACTGAATGATATTACGCCTTATTGCACACCACTGTAATTCATTTGTTCCCGGTTTCCTGGGAAGGGGAAGTTTCAGAACTTTGCTGAACTGATATTATAATTTTTTTTCCCCCAATATATGGCTTTCTCTTACTTTGTATTTGCACTACGATTGCTTAGTTCTCCCAGCCTGATGCTTTTCTCTCTTATCAGTATAGAAAGAGGAGTTGCATGCTTTTTTCTTTGCTGTGCAATGCCAAACAAGCTAGAACTTGCCATCTGCTTCCATGAAGCAGGCTCCGGCTTCTGCTGATCCCTGGCAGTCCTGCGCTGGGCTTCTTGCTCTCCGACTTCCCCGCGGATGAGCAGACCTGCAAGGCTCAGAGCTCTGTCCGGTGCCTCTCGTGCTTTGACACCTCACCTAGAAATAAATACCTCACCTGGTAGGTATTGCAGTTAACTTCCTCCTCGGGCTCCTCCTGTCCTGTGATGGGGGTGGGATACTGGAATTTTCATCTCCAGGTGTCTGTCTGACTTTTATTTTCTGCTGTCGGATCTGATCTTCTTCCAGCCCTTTTATTAATCCTGTTTTTATCGCGCATCCCCGTGCTGCGTGCTGGTGCAGCATTCTCCCAGCTTTTTCCCACTCACTCCGTCATGAAGGGAGATATTATGTAGGATGAGATCTCCCTTGCTTTCCGTAGTGACCCCTGCCAAACTCAGGCCGACCCCTTCTGTGGGACTGCCTGTCTGATCCTTGTAGGTCTGTACCCTAGTTATTACAAATTTTCATCTTTCATTTCTTAACTCCTGGCTTCCCTGAGCTGCCTAGCAAGTGGCTGCGCTTCAAATGTGTTGGAAGCTGAACTCTACCCCTTTCTTGTGTGCCAGGTATGCCAAATAGGTTTCCCAGAGCAACTGAGTAGAAAATTGGTCTTATCAAAGCAAACTAAGTTGCATTTTGTCCCTCTTTCCCCCCCATTTACTTCTATGTCTTCAATTATTATTATTTTTTCTGCAACGATTATTCTGTTGACGAGGGATTTTTAATCCCACCATTGTACCGTAACCAGCCATGAGTAGAAGATGGGAGTAATTCGGCAGCGCGTAGCAACACAATGCCATAGATTAGGCAGTGAACAATATTGGTAGAGCTGAAACAGTTGGGGGAACTTCAGACAAACCCAGTGCTCATATCTGAGCTCAGATTTGACTCCCAGTCGAATAACCTTGCTCTTAATATTTGCAATAATGTCTATCAATAATGATTCAGTGGAAATACCGCCCACTGAATCAACAAAGTCAACTCGTAGGATCACACAGTGGCTCAAACAAATCCAGCTCTCCTCGGTGCAAGATGCTGCAGTCGCAATGTGCAGACAAACGCATCACGAGGAGTTATCCCTCTTCCATGTGTTAACGTTGTACGTGCCTTTTTACCTAACCAGGTGAAAAATAACTACGTATTTTGCAGAAGGTACATACAGCCCTGCAGCGTGATACCCCTGGCGTTCGGTGCGGGAGGGAGGCTCAAGAATGACTACGTGCTTCTGACCTAATATGTTAGAATCCCTTTTCGTATTATCCACCAGACTCAAGTTTATTCCAGTGCTTGTCAGCATTGCATGTGCAGCAGTTTATCACACAGTGCTTGCGAGCGTGGTGCTGCAGAGGCCGCCTTCGTCTCCCAGTGGGCAGAAAAAGCTCTTGAGAGCACCAAGTGCTGCAACAGAGCCGGCAAACAGTCTGTATTTTAATTATACCAAGAGCTCTTGGGTCCCATGCTGTGAACTGAGATGCTAAGACCAAATTGGGAGAAGTAAAAAAGTTACGTCAAATTTTGAGCCTTGGCTTTGTCTTTCTAATGGAGGGCAGCATTGTGCTGGTAGGTCTGGTGTGGGGTTGTCACAGCATTCCAGTTGTTCCAGTTCTGCAGGCATGCTGCATGAACTGGAACGAAGCTCAAGATGGGAATGCTTCAAAAAAGGGTTTGCTGTGTTTCTGCGACTTCTCAGTGCCACTCAGGACCTTCGTAAAGGGCGAGTATCCTCTGGTTCCTTTTTCCTAGGAAAAAAAGAACTAGTGAGCAATGGCCAAGCCTTGTGATTGCTACCAAGTGTGGTCAGTGGTAGACAAGGAGCCGATTTTATGGAACTGAATGTGGAAACAAATAGGAAGAGGGTGTGTGGAGCTCATGAGCCCCTGAGTCACAGCCTGGCATCTACGAGAGTGGCTGCAGTTAAAAGTAAGTGGTTATACAACGTGGCAGGTGAACATTTGTTGCTGTTTTGTCAACCTAGCCTTTCACATCTGCAGAAAGCATCAGGGCAGGGTCTGACAGCATGATAGTTTTTGTATTTGATGTAATGAACAGGTATTGTTCACAGATTCAGCTGTTTCTACTAGTTTGATACCTGAGCTGACATTTCGAAGTGCTGGGAATGCTGAAGCCACAGATCAATGAAAATCTTAAGCAAGCAATGGTGTTTGCAGAAAGCTCTGCAGCATTTGATGGTGTACTTCGAGGTGCTCTGGGAAACCTACTGAGCTGATAAAGGAGGTTCGGCAACGGCGGAAGAAAGACTGAGAGCCAGTGGATGAAGTCCTCATCCCAGCATTGGAGTCATTCAGTCAATTCCAAAATGTTTTAGTATCCAAAAAGTAACAGCTCACTTCAGAAGGGACATTGCTGCAGCACTATCTCCAATAATGTTCAACTTGTCCTGGTCATAGTAGGTGTCACCAGGTGGTGCTATTTTGCATTTACTTCTCATTTGTTTTTCTTACCATGACCATTATTCTGCCTCGGCTGATGTGTATATGGTATTAATTTGGGGGAATGTTTAAGTGCAGAGGAAGAATTTCCTCTTTGCATTGCTGCTCCATTAGACTGTGTTGTGCAGGTGTCCTCCGTCAGCCATTGATGTTAGGAGGACTTTCCCGAAAGGGACATGAGAGAAACTCCAGTTGGTAGGTTGCATTGCTGCTCACAGGTTCAGTAACACTGGTTTCTCCCCAAATACAACTTGCAAAACGTTCTGTTGCCTCTGCTTCTCCCAAGCTGATGGTTAATGCCAAAGCAGGACATCACTAATGGCAGCAGGCCACCTCGGGACTGTGTTGGTCCCCACATTTCCAGCTGGGAGAGCTGAGTCACGTTTTAACGAGCAAGGACAGCGGAGGAATTTAGAGATCGCTCCAGGAAAGTGTGGGAAAGGAGGCACCCTGCAACCATAAAACCTCTAAATTTAGTTCTAGTTTAAAACGGAAAATGTTGGTGGTTTGGCCCCAGCGACGGTCAGACGAATTTGGAGACCCGCAGGTCTGCTCCGCTCCCATCTGTGCTGCAGCGAGCCCCTCCACGGGGAGTCAGGGCTGCCTGCTCCCCCTCATCCCCCAGCAAGACCGGTGCCGTGCAGGGGGACATGCCAGCACTGTTCCTGTCCCAGGGGCTGCGCGGCGAGCTTGGCCCTCGCTGGACACACAGCCCCTCTCCCGCCCGGCGGACTAAGGGGGGGGAAGCGGCAGCAGCCCCGGGCTGCAGCAGAGCCCCTTTCCTCTCTCCAGGTCGATGAATGAGGATGGCATCATCTCTATTTATTTATTTATAACTTCGGTGAGTGGCTCTGTTTGTGTCGGTGTAGCTAAGGAGTAACTTTGTTACCCTCTGCGCTGTCGGTTAAATTGCATTATTTTTAATAAGGCAGCTATCTCCGTGTGGCTTCTGTTGTGCCGGTTTCCCCTATCTGGAAACTGTCTACTTCTCGTCCATCCTGCTTTTCTGTTAAGTCACGGCGCGGCGTTCGCCGAAAGCAGCCAGCTAAGCGTTCACGGTACCTTCTGGACGGAGGCCCCAGGTGGAAACACAAGTTCCCATAGTACAAGGCGGCAGCTTTTTGGTGAGCGATGGTTTTCTCCCCACAGCCCGCCAAGGAAGCAAGCCGTGGCAAAGCAGCTCTCCCCATCAGCGTCGGGGTTTTGCCCCCTTTGCTGCCCGCAGCTGCGGATGCCGGGTGGCTGCCTCCGCAGCATCAGTTGTGAGAGTAAGCCTCCCTCCCACCCCAGAAACAGCCACAATCTCCTCCTTTATGCATTTCTAGCTCAGAAAAAGGCTGATTCATTCGCTGAAGCAGATTAATTACTTCTGCTATTCACAAAAAAAAAAAAAAAAAAAAAAAAAAGAAAAGAAATCCTTTAGAGTTGGTCGGCTTAACTTTCAGCTGTGTGTACAATGTGGTAAAGCACATGTGGCCTGAGCCAGAGCACAAAAGTTTTCACAGAAAAAGAAACTGTGGGTTGCGATATTCACCTGGCACTTCAGCAGTGGGCTCTGCAATTTAGGACGCATTCATGAACATGTCTTCTTCTTGACTTACATGACAAGTGGTGCAAAGCTGAGCCCGCCACGAAGGTGAACTGGGGAATAAATATTTTTATTCCCTTCTAGGTTTTATAACTTGTTCCCCTTCTGGTTTACATCATGCTGATGTGGCACCCGGCTCCTCGAGTAGCTTGCGTCCAAAGCCTGGCTGAGCTGCTCCATTTTTTCCCTCGGAAGGCTGCTTTCCAGCCCGCTTGGCTCTGCCTGCTTGCTTATGCACTGATGGGCTGTAGTTCCACATTTCAGAACAAGCTGTCCAATATTCATGAGTTATTTTGTATTTACCCAGTCCTGAGGCTTCTTTTATAAGCCTGGGGATAAATTCTGGGGTTTGTCATTTCCATTACTGGAAATGCACTGAACCTCCACAACCATTACCAAGCCCTAAATATGGCCTCTACTTATCTAGAAGAAAGGTAGGGGAAAGGACTATCGCAAAGCTAAATTGATTAACAAGCCTGTAATTCCCAAACCCCTGTTCTGATAACACTTGTAAGCAAGTGTTGGAGCAAGCCATATGTGTAGAGATGAATCACTTATAAAATGATATCCTAATATTAGTTGTATATTTATTTATCAGATAAATATAGTGATTTTCCTCTTGAAGATCAATGGCAGCCACATGCTCAGCTGGCGTAGAGCACTGCAGCTCTTTGGACTATGCAAATCTGAGAATGTGACTGAACGACTGATTTCTTCGCAAATAAAAACCCAATATCAACTACTTGTTTCTGAAGTGATTTAAATTATTACACAGGAAAAACTAGAAGAGATCAAAGTGTTGGTATAAGATATCTCACATGTAAGTTAGACCTATGCATAGTAAGGTCATCTTGCCCCAACATGAGAATTTCCTATCGTAAACCTCCAGCTGGTTGAACCATATTAAAATCCCTTCATATTAATTCCAAGACTGAGTTAGAACTGGAAAGATAGTATCTAGGAGGACAACTGTAGGTCCTCTCAAAAGAGCAGAACCAAGTACCGTAGCAAGTGAAGGGTTAAGCCCGGCAATGTTCTAGGATTACTGCGTTATAAAATAAGGACTTCAAACTTTTTCATCCAGCAGTAGAGAAAATAGTCTGAAGGCATCTTTGGAGTGGATTAGTTTTGAAATCATGCTAAGCCACTCTTCTGCAAGAATTTATTTTAAACGGCTCAAACGCTTAACTTCTTGGGTTAGTAGCTGAGCATGTTCGTTGGTTACTCTTAGTAACGTTCCTATTCAGACAAGCTCACAGGAAAGTACCTGGCAGCATCTGGGTCTGTTCTCCTTAATGTGTGCGATATGTACTTTGCCTGTGCCATTAGGAATCCTGGCTATGCTTGGCCTTATCTGAACAAAAACGTTCAGGATGTTTGCTCTTGGGCTGTTCACCAGGTGAGATACCAACCACCATGATTCATCAGCGGTTGAATGGAAAAACTGATCTCAGTAGGAGGGAGTCACATTTGCAGCCTGTTTGGAGAACAGCTGGAAAAATGCAGCTTCCTTATGTACCATTCTGGTGTCTTGGTAGCTTTTTTCAGCAGGGATGTCCGTAAATGTTAATATGGATCCAGGTAGCTCTTTGGCTTAGTGGTGCCTACAACCCTTTTCCCTGCAGACCTCCTGCATCGTACTGGTTTTTAGGGAAAAGCTATTCCCTGCTCAAAGTTCTTCATCCTTGTGCAAGTGAGGAGGGTTTGTGCCTGTGCTGGAGGAGCACAGCTAAAAGCTGCACGGGACCTGCCTGCCTCTGTCCCTCCGGGGAAAGGCTCAAAAGGTCTTTTTTTTTCTGTAATTACATCTTCTCACTACTGCAGCATCAGTGTGTGTGTAAGGGAGCAGAGTTCAGCTTCCTCGGAAGCCTTCCTCCTGGCAATTCCTAAGCGGTTCCCCTGCAGCCTTAGCACAGGTGTAATATATGTATGCAGGATAAATAAACTGAATAAATATCAGGCTCTTTACTCAGCTTGTACTTAGGAACACATACACCCTTGAGAAACCCGTGCATGGGTCTGCATCCTTTGCTCTGGGTAGAACTGCTGCTGCAGTTTGGGGTTTTGGCAGACAATTTTGTTGTCACCTGTCCAAAGAAAGCACCGAGTTCCCCACGGTTAATGGTTTCATCTCCCCGGCTGGAAGCACCCTCCCTAAAACAGGATGTTTTTTTGTTGCAGAAGCTTCCTACCAAAAGGGCTGCGGAACGAACGTTTTGGATGTTTAAAGCAGATCAACCCCATTAAATGCGAAGTTACTGGAAATACACATGTGCTGGCAGTAGCAGTCCTTTATTTTCATTATCAGATAAAAGACTACTTCAGAAGGCGCTTTTTTTTCCTCCTTATAGCATCATCTAAAGTGAATGTATTCAGCAGAAAAGCAGGCAGAGAGCTGGTCTGTGACAAGAGGGCTGGAGGGGTGTCAGTCTCCGAGGAAGGCAGAGAAATTCAGTCAGCAGAAGAGCCAGCAGTCAGCTTTGCCGTTCCCATCTTGCTCCCACGACTTCCTGAGGATGCTCAGATGTCTCTGCTCCCCAAGGAGAGAACAAACAGGCTCCTTTCGCTGTGCTTCACCAGTGCCCGGGGAGGTCCTCGCTGGCCCATCCCATCTGCTCCCCAACAGCTCTTTTGGCGTTGCCTGCTGTCCCCATGGCACAGGGTCACACTGCAAAGGCCAGATGCCCTCCCTTCCTTGTGGGCAAGGGGAGGATTGGGCTCTCCCCCTAAATTTGTATGTCTCACCTGGCCAAACCCTCTTTCAGTGCCCTTTCAGCACCTTCTTTGACGCTGGTCCTTCCGGTTGCTTAACGCAGAGTTCAGTTCTCACATGAACAAAGAAGTGTTGTTGAATTAACCAGATTTCTTCACAGTACCTTAATTTTTGCCCTATAAAGACATGGCTGCCTTCACTGCCTCCATAGGAGTCACAATACCCAGTTACAGAGATGCAGAGGCAAGTATTATACCTGTAATTCTTGAATACTGGCTATGCTGATGTTTAGTAACTTAGTAGCAGTTGATACGTAGGCATTTGAGGCAGGATCACCAAAAAAGAGCCATTGAAGCAGACCTCTGGCTGGCATCTCTCCCTGCCTGCCAGAAATGAGCTGGGTGTCTCCTTTCCAAAATCCTTGACACAACTTAGAAGAAAAGCCACTGGCACGAGAGCTGACTTGTCACATAAATGTAGAGCAGCAAGAAGACACTGATTGCTGTAATTAGGAATAATCTAATTCCTAAGGGCAAATGGGGTGTATTTATTTCTATTTAATTAGATTCCTGCATTTTGTGGACCCGCCGTGTGGGCAGGGGATCCACCGCGCTGCAATCCAGAGGCAGCAGAGCGATGCTGGAGCTGTAGAGGGTCTCAGTTCTTCTTTACCTAACATGGGACTAAACTTTCCATTCTTGATTTAATCTGTCTGATTTTGATGTAATTACTGTTCAGAGGACCATCAAATCAACTGCTAGAAAATCGGAGTAAAATTGGGCTGACTTGCTGGGGGGAAACCATTAGCCCTCTCTGAGCAACCTGACAGCAAAGTTGCTGGGACAGGACCTCAGATGTGAGGGGATGGATCCATAAAAAGATTTATGCCCTTAACACCCTACATCCTTGTGGTTTGGGGGCAAATCTTTGCTCCCCAGGACAGCACTCAGCTCTCCTGGGCGATAAGCCTTCGGAGTCCCCACCGGCACCCCTCTCCAAGCCCATCAGCATGGGGCTGCTGCTGCTTCCTCCAGAGGGAGAGGAGGCCAGGGGTGCCGAGGAAACCCTCACTCCCCAGGCAGTGCCCAAAGCATTCAGTCAGAGACACGGCCCCATGTGTGGAGTCTTTCTGGTCATGCCATGAGAAGCAAATGCCTTTGCTAGGGGCTGAGTTACGGACAGTCGAGTCGATGGATCTCAGCTCAGGCTGAGCTCAGCAGGGTGCAGAAGCATCAACCTGTCCACGAGCTGCTCCCACAAGCTGTGTTAGTGTGGCAAGGATGCAGGCAGCTGCCTGTAGCAGCCAGGCAGGGCTGCAAAAACCTGGAAGCAGCATAGAGTTGCGGTCAACGGCTCGATGTCCAAGTGAAGACCAGTGACAAGTGGCATTCCTCAAGGGTCAGTACTGGGACCTGTGCTGTTCAGCATCTTTGTCAGGGACATGGACAGTGGGACTGAGTGCACCCTCAGCAAGTTTGCCGACAATACCAAGCTGATTGGCGAGGTAGACACGCTGGAGGGGAGTGATGCCATCCAGAGGGACCTGGACAGGCTGGAGAGGTGGGCCCATGCCAACCTCATGAAGTTCAACAAGGCCAAGTGCAAGGTCCTACAACTGGGCCAAGGCAATTCCAAGCACAAATACAGGCTCAGCAGGGAATGGATTGAGAGCAGCCCTGAGGAGAAAGACTTGGGGGTGCTGATTGACGAGAAGCTCAACATGAGCCAGCAATGTACGATTGCAGCCCAGAAGGCCAACCGTATCCTGTGCTGCATCAGAAGAATTGTGGCCAGCAGGTCAAGGGAGGTGATTCTGCTCCTCTTCTCCACTCTTGTGAGACCCCACCTGGAGTACTTCAGCCTGGAGAAGAGAAGGCTCCAGGGAGACCTTATTGCGGCCTTCCAGTACCTAATGGGGGCCTACAGGAGAGCTGGGGAAGGACTTTTTAGAAGGGCAGGTAGTGATAGCATGAGGGGGAATGGCTTTAAACTGGAAGAGGGTAGATTTAGATTAAATATTAGGAAGAAATTTTTCACTTTAAGGGTGGTGAGACACTGGAACAGGTTGCCCAGAGAAGTTGTTGAGGCCCCATCCCTGGAGGTATTTGAGGTCAGGCTGGATGGGGCTTTGAGCAACCTGGTCTAATGTCCATGGCAGGGGGGTTGGAACTCGATGATCTTCAAGGTCCCTTCCAACCTAAACCAATCTATGATTCTATGATAAGTGATGCACACGCTGGGAGCAGGAGCTTGGGATATAAACCCCCTCATTTTTCTCAGCTGCTGCCCATTGCTGCTGCTGTTCTTCATGTGTCATAGGGCCCACAGAGGTACACTGCAGCCCTAGAGGTGTTTTTTTGTGCTTTTTAGCACAATTTCTCTGCTTCTGCCTATCTCCTACTGGAGACATTGCAGCCTTTCTAAGAACTCAAACATTTCTGGCATATCTCACAGGTCCAGGCTTCAGATGGTACCTGATGGGAGCTGCTAGCCCTTTAAATTTCTTCCGTGGTTGCAAGGACAGGAATTTGCAACACCAACAATCCTTTCTTTGCAGGATTTTTTTTTTTTTCTTAACTTTTTATTTGCCCTAAAACCTGCTGTGAGCCCCATCCTGCTCCCAAGAACCAGATTAGCAACTAATCTTTTGAGGACTTGGGGATTACGCTTTGGGAGTGCATGTTAACGTAAAGTGAAATTCATTTGCTGTTGTAAAACCCATCATGACTTAATGTTTGTCTTGGACTGTATAAACACGCTCTCAGAGTGCTTCCTATGGCAGGATGGGGAGCTGTGCAGAGTCATTTCCCTGGACGTTTAATTGTTATGGTGAAACTGCCTTAATTAGAATGCACGTGGGCAAGTTGGACTCTTAAAGGCCAGCTGAAATTGGACCGAAGGGCAGACAGATCAGTGTATTTCTAATATTGGTGGAGCTGTGCTTATGTACACAGGGGTTAAGTTTCCATACTGAGGCAGGAAAACTCTTGCTGCGGGTTCCAACTTTTAATCTAAGGGGTTCGATTCAGGGTAGAGGCCTCACAGAGTAAGAAAGAAACAGTATTTGAAGTCTAACTGCTACCCTGAGCCAGGCAGAAAGCCTCTGCTAAAATGGGCCGTGTTGAAATATTCACAATTTAATAATAACTGGCTTTTGGTTAACACCTCCCAAGAGGCTGAATGGATGCATTTTACAGCTGTGGCTCACAAACTAGTTTCCACGTGAAATCTCGAGCAGAAAGTCACAGAGACATTTTACGTCATAAAAGAGCTTTTAAAGCCTTCAGAGCCATCTCGGCCCATAAAAGCCAGACCGGACCAGAGCTCAGCAGTACCGTAGGGGTGCCCCGGTGAGAGTAATATTCTCGTCATGGAGCCCCTGCCCGGGGAGACACCACTGCCTGAGCCTCCGACCTCTGCTGTGCCTCCCCTCTCCTTGCTGCCAATGCCGGGGTGAGCAGACTTGGGCCAGACATCCTCATTATTTTAAGCTGTCCTGTCTCTCCCAGCATTTCAAAGACCTCTCAAATCTTGCAGTGTTCAAAGACCTGGTGCTACGAAGCCAGAAAACCATGCGTGGCTGATGCAAGGTGCTGTCCCCTCCACCTGCCACCCCCCTGTTCTCCATCCCACCCACCCCAGCCAGCCTTCTTCCTCTTTTTGTCTTTTTTTTTTTTTTTTTTTTTTTTGTTTTTTTTTATTTTTCTCTTCCTTTACAAACACATAT
>NW_009647685.1:967979-973997 GCF_000708025.1 Charadrius vociferus
TTTTTTTTTTTTTTTAAGTTTTTTTTTTCTTTTTCCTTTCCTTTGCCAGATCATTTCCCTGCTTTGATCATTTCCCTGCTCTGAGTCACCCCGTGCCAGGACTGCTTTCCCATGCTGGCGGATGGATGTGCGGTGCGGTGCAAGCCTCCCTCCTTCCCAGCCCATGATGAGGGATCCCAGTGATCCCAGCCGCCAGCGCAGAGTCAATGGGGAGGAGGGGTGACAAATGACATGCAAATGCCTTCCCTGGAAGCTACAGGAAAGTCACTTGCTTGCACCTTTCCGAAGACTGGTATTTACATACTATTAGACACCGACATGCTGCTGAGCTTTCTTAGAGCGTGCGGTTTGCAGACACTCTTGTTCAGGGATTTAGACTTTATTGACAGAAGGTCGCTTGGCAGAGAAGGAGAAAATGAGCTGGCTGGGGAGTGGATGGAGAAAGACCCTTCGTGCGAGAGAGACAAGAGAATAATTTGGCTTCATCTCCGAGGTAGGAATTCTTTGCTCCGTCCGTTTTCTCTATCCTCGGGGCATCCTGTGGAGGTGTTTAAAAACAAACAAAACAGTAATAAAAGGGGTTTGGCTCTGATAATATCTACTTGGGTAACAGCTTCGCATTGAGCAGGAACCAGGCGAGTCTTAGAAAGTTACCACTGCGCTGTTCGTGTTGCTGAGTAACAGTTTCTGCTCCTTACATGACCCCCACATCATAATAATAAATTGCATCCCAGAATGCCAAATGATGCTGGAAATGCTGCTGCAGGGAGGGTGCCGGAGCATGTGGGCACTGGAGCAGGGAGCAGGGGAGCCTCCAGACCTGCCTTATGCCCCGTCGGGATTTTCGTGGGATCCAGACCTGAGTCCCATCCCTTGCTGGCTTGGGTCCTGTGGGTCTGCTAATGGCAGCGGGGGGAAAGCCCTGCTGAGACTGGGGTGAAGCTTTTGCAGCCCCATTTGCTGCAGCAGCGCAGCTGGGAGCCAGCACCCTCTGTCTGTGTGGGGCAAGTGCTGGCTACCACCTGGCATCCCTCCAACACCAAATCTGCCATGCCTCCGAAGTCCTGTGGCAGCATGCAAGGATGCTTCAGGGCTCATAGTCACCGTGGAAAGCTTTCTAAATCGGTTTGGCTGACTTGGTGCTCAAAGTCATAGGGAAAGCTCATGCGTTGCTTCTGGCCAGGTCTGCCCGGTGGCAGCGGTCATTTCTGAAGCAAAGGTCTGACAGCTGCATCAGCTTGATTTAAACCTGGCTTACTGGGTTACTTTAAACTTTACTTACCGGGTTAAGGTAAATTGGTGATTGAGCATCTTCAGACAGTGTTAGTGTTATAACAAAGACTGTTTTGAAACCCATTTGAAGCTAAGCTAGTGCAGCCTTTAAATATAAATAAGGCTTTAGATGCCACTGAAGATCCTAACATAAATATCCTTGAGCATCTCACTTGAGCTTGATTTGTATGTGGTACCTGTAGCAGCCTGATGATTTATTTACTTATTTACTGGGGAGGAAGAAAGTGCCAGTGATTATTTTTACCAGTGTAGTTAATCCTGGTGTAACCCCACCACTACCAATACAGATTGAATGCACACATTTACCGCTTGCATAAGGCATCACTCAATATCGTAGCTTCTGTTTGCCCAGGAGAGGAAAGCTGTGCTGGCACACAGCATCCTAATAGTGGTGGATGGGACTGAGTCAGGTGAACATGGTTTTCCTTTCTTTGTAAAAGAATAAGCTATACTGGCATAAAACATATACATTTATATCAGTATGGCCATGGTCCTTTTTGTCTATGCACTGAAATCTTTTTCTGGGAGTTTGCTGCCTCTAATACAGCTGAGGATCAAGAATAACTAGATCTGAAGGCAACTGAAACTACTGGCTATGGCAGAAAAAAGGACAGAGCAGCAGTTGATTTGTGTGCTGAGCCTGGGTCGCAGCTAATTTTGCTGTAGTCTGTGGGGCAAACCATACCTTTTGTTTGCACACCTCTATTTCCCACCGTACCCTTACCATCAGCTCCCCTAGGAGACTGAGTACGCTGCCGGTTCCTACCAGTGCTAATGGGCCCACACCAAGGGGTCAGGTTGGTTTCTAAAATAGAGATTTGTGGTTCCCCCCACTTCTTTCGGTGCGTGGGAGGATGATTTCATTAGCCTGTATGTACGCGAGCTGCTCAGACGCTGCACGGGAAAACACAATAGTGGAAATGAAAGCAAGAGGAGGGGAGGAACAAACCCGTCACGCTTCTTGAAGTGGTTTTGGAAAGCACAAAGCCAGAATGTTGTTTCTTTTTAGTGACTGAGTAGTCTGACATGTTGCAAAATACAAAGGCTCGGCATATTCCCAACGGCAGAGTGAAAACTGGAACTTCCCAGCAGCACAACCTATCATTAGCAGTCAGCCAGGCAGAACGGGCTCCCGAGTGCCAGGAACAGGCACACAAGGCGGGAGGAGCTGAGCAGCAAAAAAGAGCTTTTCGTAAGGACCGGCGGTGTGCCCCAGCAGCGCTGCAGAGGGAAGCGGAGGGCTGCGAGGGCAGCACGTGGGGTCAGGATGCGCTCAGGCTTATTCAAAGGGCAGCAAGGAGCTGCTGTTCCCCCTCACAGCGCGCCCCATCCAGCAGCAGGGGCAGCGGGTCTGCTGCAAAAAATCAAAATGGTTTTGACCTATAATTTTTCTCCCTTTTGTTTTCACTCAATTATACTTAGCTGCCCTGAGAAATGTCTTTTTACTTGTCCTCCCAGGTCCTTGCTGTGATCCATGTCATCCTGGAGGCATGTAATAATTTAGACTGAAAGCTGCACTGCGCAGCTCTGTTCTCCCCAGCTTCATAGGATGGAGAAAGTACTGACGTGCCCTGATTTATCTCCCACAGATGTCATCTCCCTAGGAGCTGACTTGAAGGACAGAGGGGCACAGAAAACTGATTCTGGGAAGCACCTGATTGAGAAAGAAAGGAGGAGGAAATTTTATGAACTGGGTTGGATGGACGCGGGGAACATCACAGCTTTGGAAACCAAATGATCCAAAAAGTTAGCACCATGAACCGCAATGTTGCTGGGGCTGAGTGCGAGAGGATGAGCCGTTATGATGCCTTTAGGTTTCCCAAGGGAATCTCTTTGAATTAAGAGTATTTTTACATTGATACTTCTTTAGTTTTCACTCCCCATCAGGCCTAACCAACCTCTGAGGGTGAGAAGCAAGATGAGGAGGGGGTTGCATTCATCACAGTGAATGTTGTGGGCTGTGGGTGTCCCCAGAGCCACAAGCACAGATGCACCATCAGGATGTGCCCTAGGTAGCAGCACTCAGCACCAATGCCGGGCGCACAGCTGGGGAGCTGTGCACAGCTGGGGAGGGCAGACTGCGGGTGCTGCGGGCACAGTTGGACACAGAGTCTGGGGACATTGCTTCCACCACCGCATCCTCCTCCATGGCCTGGGCAGCAAAAAGCAAAGCTCCCCATGCCCTTCTGCTGGCAGGAGGTGAGATGTATTCAGCCTTTTAAGTCAAATGCCTTTTCTCTTTTTGTCAGGGGACTTCCCTTCCCTCAGCCAGCATAGTCTAAATGGCCTCTGTGAGACAGCCAGATAGATGCGTTCCATTTTAATCCCTTATCTGTCTCACTCTGCTGAGATCATTTACCTGCTAATAAGCTCCTGTGGTCAGAGATAAAAAAACAAAACTACCGGCCCCTTTAAGGATGTATCCGAGTGGCTTTGCAACACTGTGCTTCATGGAAAATATGGAAAGATGTTGCATTCATAATATATCACTCATATCTGTGTTTGTAAACAGATTTATCACACCATCTGCAGAATCGTACTGCGGTCTCCTCCATATTTATTTCCTTTCCATTTATATAGTACAGCTCCTATTTATTTTATTCCCTTTTTACAATTAGATACATTATCTGTCTTTTTTCTTCCCCACAAAAAAGAGTGCACTCTCTGTGGGAGAGAATATTTAATCAATCCAATTTTTTCAGCTTAGTGCATAAAAACCCAAGTTGGTACTGTTTAGAGAGATACCTGCCTGGGTTTGTTTCTCATCTCTTCACATCTGTGCGGAGCAGGTGGGGAGGAAAGGATAATTCAGAACAAATCCGCCAGTAAACAGGATGCTCTGTCGGTATTTCCTGTCTCCTTTTGCACTGGTTAAACTTAATTTTCAGAAATAAGCTAAGCCTGAGGTCAATAATGCTATCGTAATCTCTCTGACTTTCTGTAGCTGATACGATGTATCATGAAGTATTTGTATAACTAGGAGCAAGGACCCAGCCCGCTCTGTTATCTGCTTCGATAAGAAATGTTTAGTCATATGCAAATAAAATAAAGAAAAAAAAAAAAAGAAGTGATTTGCTGAATATATGAAGAAGGCACACTGAGAAAGAGGGAGCTTGAAGTTGGCAGCCACTTCTGCAGCCCCTCAGCTGAACAGCACCAGCCGCTGGCACAGCTCTGGGCAGGGCAGAGCCCAGGTCTGAGCCAGGAGGACCATCCTCCTCCAACAGCCGCTCCTGCAGCCTTTCTCACCTGGTGGGACCACGAGGCTCTTCTGTGCACACACGGGGCCCAAAACCAGACTCTCTGGTGCACGCTTTCACTTTGGGAGAGGAAAGAATTTGGGTTAGCAGCTGAGCCAAGAGGAGGGATGAGTCCCACCCAGTGAGCCAGGGCTTGGCCCAACTGCCGGCCCTTGGGTTTGTGCCCATCCCCTGTGCAGAAGTAAAAAATGCAGGACAGCCAATTGCCAGATATGCAGGAGTAACTGACAGGTACGCAGGAGGCTGAATAATCTTGAGTCTTTGGGGAAGCCACTGAAGAAACAGGGCTGTGCTCCACCCTGGTCGGATGGTCCTCATCACTGCCCCACGCTGAAGGTCTTCACCCACAGGCACTGGAAGAGGACCCCTGGGCTCGATGCACAGCAAAGGGCAGGATTTGACGGCAGATCCTTAGGAGCGCCTCTGCAGCCCTGTGACTGTAGATTTGCTGTGGTGAAAGGTGTAGAACGCTGCGCCATCACCAGGGCTGTGACCCTGGGGCAAGACACTTTCACTGCTCTCCCTCCGAGGAGGGACAATTTCTCTTCTTTGCATTGAGCCTAACCTGAATTCCTGGGCTTGGGTGCAGAGGAGTGACTGGGGGTGACTATCTCCAACAAGAATTTTGCCAAGGGTGAGTAAGGGCTCTGGGCTGCAGACAGTGATGACAAACCTTAGAAACTCAAGCCTGTACTTTGGCAGGAGGGTTTGTTGTTTGGGGTTCGGGTTTTGTTGTGTTGTGGGTTTTTTTTATATGATCCTTTTTATTACTTTTCAGCTGTACAGTGTGTTCTCAGATGGTATATTTGCAACTTCATGTTTTTCGATCGTGACCATCATTTTTTTCAGATAACAGAACAGTGAACAACTGGGCTCTTGGCCAGTTCTTTAGCCTTTGAAGCAAAGGGAAACTCTGCAAGAGGGTTTCTCCAGAGCTCTCTAAAAGGATTTTCTGTGACTGTATCCCGCTAACTCCACCACTCCTCTGACCCTTGCTCAACACTTGGACCCAGCTCAAGCCTTTGAAGCTGTGAGCTGAGTGCCCCTGCCAGAGAGTCCCACCATCACCTTGCCCCAGGGGAATTGTTTGAGCTCTCTCAAATATCCCATCCCACCGCACTTTCCATATTTCCAAAGGGTATGTTGAGGCCTATAATATCATGCCCTAAATAGCTACCGCAAATTAGTGAGCAAACTTTTTGGCTGTGTATTCCCCAAGGTGTGACTGCCCAAAATGAGACTTTCAGGTGAGTGAGAAGCCAGTAGCGTAGCGCACGTGGCTGAGCTGCGGCGAAGCAGCCAGGACCTTTCTCAACAGTGCAGTTCCCAGGAAAAATCACAAGGCAGGCTTTAAAATAAAGAGATTATTTCCAACCGTTGTAAATGGTCCATCCTTTATCTTGGCTTTCTGTCAAATAGAACCTTTCAGAGATTTTTCTGTTTGGACTTTTCAAAGTTTTTCCCT
>NW_009647685.1:974022-981260 GCF_000708025.1 Charadrius vociferus
CTACATGTTGCAGGGCTAGAAACCCTTATGCTGGAGCTGGTAAAGGAAAGTGAGATTCTCCTGTAATCCCTTCAGTCCCCCAGGTGCTGGGTTTTGGGGGCCAACTGGCCCCCAGGCCATTTTGAGCTCCATGTGAGCTCACCAGCCCAAGGAAGCAGAGGTCTCGGTGGTATGGCAGGGAGGGGAGGTAGCATTAGCAGCTGGCCTTGGGTCCAGCAGGTTCATCCCCTTTTTGTGGGACACACTGTCCTCTCTGGGAGCAATTCAGCTTTAAAACGATTGCATTCAGCTTTGAAAAGGACTTGCGTTGTACAGCTTAATCACTGCCGATCTGAAAAATAAGGATCCTGCCTAAAAACATAAAATTTGTCACCAAGGGTTAATTAGACATGGCTTTGCTATTTCTCTGTGCTGAATGAGCTCCTCACCCTCCTTGCTGCTAACCGCATGGCTGAGACAGGCCGTGTCCCCCAGGGAGACGGGCTTTGAAGAGATGCCCCCCTCCATCTCCAAAAAGACGCGCTGCTGTTCTCATCGCCTCCCACTGCTGTCCCTCCGCTTGCAACCTGTCGGGCTCTCACATTAGCACGCGCAAGCACCACATTTTGCAAACGTATTTGCTATTACAGCAGACAGGAAGAGATTAAGTGAGTGCTATAAAACTAACCTCCGCATCACTCAAAAGAAACAAAAGCAAAAAATAACAGGGTAATCGGATGCTCTTATGAGCAGGATATGCTCAAAATGACTTCTCCGTCCCATTACAAATGCTTAGAAACTGCACAGCCTCTCCAGCACAGTGAGATTTTAAAGTGGTTTAATGGGTATAAGGAGTTCAGAGCTGATAATGCCACTTCCAACCTTATCCTTTCACTGCATGAAAATAGGTAGTGGCTATTGACTGGTGTAAATTGGTTACTTTTAAAGCTGTATTTGCCAGCTTCAATGTGCTAAGAGTCTCTCTACAGAGTTTTCAGGGCCTGAATGTAATATGTGTGGTTAAGGAGGGGATATATTGAGTTTCTGCAACAGCAGACTGGTTCCAGTGTGTGCCCTACATGCTGGAGAGCTGGGGACCTGCTGCAGTTGAGCTTTACATCCCGATCACTAGGAGAAAAAACAGGGCTGCCAGAGGGTTGTTGGTCAATCCAGACAAATTTCTCACTTTGTCTTTTCCTTTTCTTTCAGGACAAACTGTTCACGATGTCAATCAAAAAGGAAGGTGCCCACAAGAAGTGGGCTGCCCTGAAGGAGAAACTTGGACCCCAGGAGACCGACCAGTCAGAGGCCAACCTGGAAAATGCAGAGCCGGAGCTTTGCATCCGTCTCCTGCAAATACCGTCGGTGGTGAACTACTCTGGGCTGAAGAAGCGGCTGGAGAACAGCGACGATGCCTGGATGGTCCAATTCCTGGAGCTGTGCGGGCTGGACCTCCTCTTGGAGGCTCTGGACAGGCTGTCTGGGCGAGGAGTGGCCAGGATTTCTGATGCCTTGCTTCAGCTCACCTGCATTAACTGTGTGCGAGCAGTCATGAACTCCCACAAGGGCATTGAATACATTGTGAGCAATGAGGGCTATGTCAGAAAACTCTTCCAAGGTGAGAAGACATCTTCCTGCTTCACCCATCACATGCAGCACGGTGGGGGGGGACTTCTCTGTTGCTTATCCTCCTGCCCTGCACCAGGCTTCTTGCAAATTGTTGATCGCAACTGGTTAATGAAAGAGATTGTTTTTTCTTTAAAATAATATTGCTTGGAAATGGCATTGCCTTTGCCACTCGGTGCTATTTGGATGGGCTCATTTCCACACAAATGTCTTCATAGTTCACTGAGAAACCAGGGATAAACCCACCCTTAGCTGTGCGTGGGCAAGAGAAGTCCTCGACCTTTCAGTTGTCAGGAGACATTTGCTATTTAATCTTTGTGAGCCCCAAGGGCAGAGGGAGAGGAATTGAAGGGGCTTGGAGACTTGTAGCCTGTAAAGAGGAGGGGGGGTGGCATGTTTTAGACTTGAGAGAGACCGTTTTCTGTGCTGCTCACTCTGTTCCTTCTAGAAGATGGTAGGTAATACCACTCACTTTTCTCCTGCCATTCACTTGGCTCGTCATTAGGTATGAAACTCATCAGGGCATCTCCTAAAACTTATTGTACAGCGCTTAGTGATGGTGGTGATAACTTCTGTGCTGCTCCACAGAGCTGAGATCACAGCTGTGCCCAGAAATCTTTATTAGCAGCTCTCTGAAATGCCTTTAGTATGAAAGCCAGCTTGCTCCCCTCTTCTGTTTTGAAGTCCTTTTCCTTCCTCTCCACCCCGCATTTTCTTAATCAGTGTGAAATATAAAGCTGTCATTTTTGTGCTGTGAAAAACAGGGGGGCACCCCAGCTTTCCATCAGTTGAGCTTCTTTGTGCACTGATAAAGGAAAAATAAGATGGTCTAATCCATTCCCTCCCAGCTCCCAGGGCTCACAAAGAAAGAGTAGTGGAAAAAAGGGAATATATGAGGACTGGTTAGAACAATTGGCCTGCTTGATATGCATATTGGGTGTTTCTGCACTAAAAATAAAGACTCATTAATTGAGGAAAATGGTTCATCTGCTGTTCTAGAAAAAACCCATATGTGAAAATGGGAAATAAAATGTGTGACTGTGAGTGCTGAGATCTTGGCTGCTGTTGCAGCATGTCACTGGTACATGGAAGAGATGAAGAACTACAAGCAGCACCAAAATGCCAATGGGGTACCTGTAGCATTTAATGTTCCGACTAGAAGTTATTGTCACATAATGCTATTGGGATGGGATGCCCATACATTGGGATATTTCTCTTCCCATCTTCTGGGTACTGGTTCCTCTCCTTCAGTCTTTTTTCTACCACTGGTCATAAGCCATGTAGCAGAAGACACTGAGATGCAGAACATTAATGTCATTAAAAATTATTTTTTGTTTTGTTTTGTTTTGTTTTTCCTCCAGCACTTGACACAACTAATGTCATGGTCAAAAAGCAAGTCTTTGAGCTCCTGGCTGCACTGTGCATTTACTCGTCAGATGGCCATGCTTTGGCTTTGGATGCCCTGGACCATTACAAGGCAAGTGTTGGGCTGCAGCAGGAGGTATGGCTCTGCTCTGATCCATGTAGGTAGATCCATGTACCACAGAAAAGGGCTGGGAGTGAATGTCATTTTGCTTCATTTTGGTAAGAGAGGCAGGGATTTATAAGGTAAAAACTGTAGGAAATTTGGCCTCGTCAGCATAAGTCCACAGTGCTGCTCTGTGACTTGTCTGAACAGGTGACTGCCCACTGCAAGGTCCTTTCTGGAAGGAAAAGCACTACCAGATTAGCAAAATAGATAGTGCCACATCCATGGGTTTCACTGGCCACAAGCTCAGGTAGGTGCATCAGTTATCAGAAAGTGTAAAGGGATCCAGGAGGAGTTTCACTGACTTTCTCTGGTGACCAGACCCTGCTCCGTGATGGAAAAGTGCTCCTTTTACCTGTATCTTCCTGTCTTGTGGACAGTGGGAAAAAATAAGAGGTTTTAAGATGCTAATTGCATCTGAGCACCTGCACCAAAGTGGCAGACATTTCTGAACTGTCTGAACAGAAATATCACTTGTGTTATTAACAGAGTGTGAAGAACCAGCAGTATCGATTCAGCGTCATAATGAATGAGCTCTCCAACACAGATAATGTGCCATACATGGTGACACTGCTGAGTGCTATCAATGCCATTATACTGGGGAAAGAAGAGCTAAGAACAAGGACACAAATCAGAAATGAGTTCATAGGTAAGGATATTTGTTGCACCTTACTTTCTCTGGACAAAATCAGTTGCCAAGCACAGGGCAGTTTTATTTTCAGGTGTGTCCATAAGGTGACTAAAGAGGGCTGGGGAGCAAAATTGCAAAAATGTTAAAGGCAGAGTCCTTTTTTTCAGTCTCCATTCTCTTCAACAACGTTTCTTTAACTAGTTTTATTTAACTTTGCTGCTTTCCCATAGCTTTGATCTTTTCTGGCATCCAAACAGCACTGTATCCCTTCAGCTTCTTCAATACACAACTATCTTATGTGGCCACATTTCTGTATGTTACAACTCCCCATAAGAGGACATAAGGTCTCTTCACCCTGTGTCTACTAGTGTGAGTCACAGAAGCATCCCTGTGTTTCAGGAATACTTTCTAACTACTGAAATACTGGGGTCCTAGATACCGTTATTAGGGTTCACCTCACGTAATGCGTGCATCCGAGCTGGTAAGCCCGGGCTCCATTTCTCGCTGTGGAGAGCAAGGGACATTTGACCACACCATTCATCTGACTGATTTTAGGTATCTAGTTCAGACTGAGGTGAATTATGCCCCATCAGTGCCTGTGTCCCTCAGTAACTCCACAGGGATGCTTCAGTGGTTCACACAGCTGCAGACATATGTACCATGGGTGTCTTTGTCTACCAGATGACCCTACCCACTTTGACAGATTCATCCGAATATACAACAGCTTTCCAGTATGTGAAGGGCACCTACAAGAAATCTAGAGAGGGACATTTTGCAAGAGCATGTAGTGGTGGGATGAGGGGTAATGGCTTTAAACTGGAAGAGGGGAGATTTAGAATAGATGTTAGGAAGAAATTTTTCACTGTGAGGGTGGTGAGGCACTGGAACAGGCTGCCCAGGGAAGTTGTTGAGGCCCCATCCCTGGAGGTGTTCAAGGCCAGGCTGGATGGGGCTTTGAGCAACCTGGTCTAGTGGGAGCTGTCCTTGCAGTGGCAGGGGCATTGGAACTCGATGGTCTTTAAGGTTCTTTCCAACCTAAACCATTCTATGATTCTATGCTATGTTGACATTTTCCATCTGCCAGAAGTGTTTATGAGCATAACTCTAAATACAGATTATAACAGATCAGTGCCAAGTAGGTCATAATGCCAATATATCCATTTTTGTGTTCTCCCAGGGCTTCAGCTGTTGGATATTTTAGACAAGCTAAGGTAAGGATCACTGTTTACATTTTCTTTTATAAATGAGATTCACAGTAACGTAGCTGTGGAAACTTATCAGCCTTCAGTTGTATGAAGTGTACCCAGCTGGAGTGGACCATGCTTGTATGCACCTATTACATGGGAACTGGAGGCATTAGGGCAGCATTAAGATGCTCTCTCCAACCACAGTGTCACAAGGACAGTTTTTGGCACAAATGGACATTGACAGAGGCTCTGGGCACAGATGGAGCAAAGCTCAGTGATGTCCTTGTTGAGGATGTGTTTCAGACTGAATCTGTAATGATGCTGTGGGCTCACTGGGCAGTTTGCTGTATCCAAACTCCTTCACTGCTGATATTGGTCCCACAAGCATTCAGCTAAGACACTTTACTAATGCCTATCTGGACATACCTGTCTTCACAGTTTCTTCATTTAAAAATGGTGTTCTGTTAGAAACACCCATGATAAATTCTAGAATGCGTTATATGTGAGTTGCAGTTATACTTCTAACTGGAATCGCTCCATTCAACCCCATAAAAATTAGGGAAGAGATGGTCTTTCAATACTGACAGCTAGCAAGGGTAGAGTTCCTGCACTGAGTGGTCTCAAGAGTGCTGAAAAAGTCAGCTTTAGAGTGTTTGGGGTTTTTTCAATCCAATTTTGAGTAACAGAGAAGGAAGTTTGTCAAACAGAAACATTACTGGAATATTTTCAATTTGTCTTGACTTTTTTTAAAAAAAAGAAGGTGGCCCAGTTTCAAAAAGGTAGAAATGCCACTCCGTTGTTACAGTTCCAAGAAGTCCATACAAAGCATACACTGGGCCAGGTTATGCCATGAAAAATCCCATTCATTTGTATGTGTCAACTGTAGAAAGAGGTATATTCAGTTCAAGAAAGGATGCACTGATGTTATTTGATCCTTTATAAATAAGGTAGAGTTACTTTCAATACTGACTGTCTGAGTCTGAGGGAAAGGGATAAAAGCCATTTAAACAAAAGCAATCATCTGAAAATCAGTGAAGGGCTCTCCAGTGAAAATGAATGCTGTAATATTGCAGAGACATAGAGGAGGAGGATCTTCTTATCCAGTGTGATACATTTGAGGAGTTCAAGATAGAAGATGATGAGGAATTATTAAAGATATGTGATGGGATAAACATGAACGATCATCATGAGGTCTTTTCATCTCTCTTCAATAAAGTAAGTAGATCCTCACATGGGGCACAAAGTCATGCAACGGCAAAGTTAACACACTTTGCTTGGAACCAGCCTTGCCATGATGGAAAGCTGCCCTCTCTTCCAGGTGAGCCGCTCTCCAGTCTCCATCCAGCTGCTGTCCATCCTCCAGAGTCTGCTGCACTTGGAACCATCTCATCACTCCAGCCTCCTGCTGTGGGAGTCCTTGGATGCAGTAGTGAACAGAGCCCTTTTGCTCGCAAATGACAGTAAGAATGACATATCCATCCAGCCTTGCAGTCTCCTCTTGTTTTCCCTCGTCCCACTTACTGTCCACAAAAGTCCTTCCCACATGCACAGAAAATAGTCTGTGGGGCTTCTAAAAGCTGAACAGAAGGTGGGACAAAGCTACACCTCCTGCATAGGGTCAAGTCTTGATGTGAAGCCCCAGCCATGCAGATAGCAGTGAGAGCTGGCCACATTTAGCAGTGGGCTCGGGATTCACGGTGTTGCTTTGATGGTTAAGCCCTGAGCTTTGGGTCATGGGAGTCAGTGGGAATCTGTCCTAATGGCATCCTGCTGCCAGTGTTGACTAGTCTTGCTGGCAGGCGTGCTCAAAACAGTGTTTGTGGGCCAGGACCATGGGAAGGAAATTGCCTGGAAGCTAAAAGTGCAGTTTTGTGAAGTTACACCAGGGAGTAGGCTCTGTGGCTCCAGGTCTGCTGCTTGGTGAGGGTTGAATAGCATGAACCAACCTTTGGGCACCATCCCCTTCTCTGACCCTGATTCGTTTCTCTAGTCCAAGGGAACACAGTCGAAGAAGTCATCGAGAGACTGCTATCTATCAAGAAACATCCAAACAAGCAAAAGCGAGCTGAAAACCGGCTGTCTGGGAGTGCTAATGGGGGCGTCCAGGCTGCGCTAGAACCATGTGCACGTGCAGCTCGGAGCCTAGTGGGATCATCAAACCCATCCAATGCACCAGCACCTCCCTCAGGGCCACCTGCCAATGAAAAGAAGAACTCATCCTCCCAGCTCACAGCCTGCTCTGCTTTGCCAGAGACATCTAACCCCCCACCCAACACTGCTCCTGCCC
>NW_009647685.1:981652-998930 GCF_000708025.1 Charadrius vociferus
GGTAGCCTCCCAATTCAGCTGCCCTCTTGGCTCGGGCAGGCCTCCCCGCAAGACGGTGAAGACACCAACATTGAGAATGAAGAAGCTGAACTGGCAGAAGCTGCCATCCAACGTGGTGAGAGGTGGGTTCTTCTGTCATAAAGTCACTGCTGCTTTAGGGGTGACACTGTCTTTGAGTTTATCAGGTGTGGTTGACTCCATTTAGGTACAGAACTTCCCTGATTTCCATTAACTCTGTCCTGAGAGCTTAAATAAATAAAAGTGTCATGAAACTACTAATATAATATAATATAATAATAATTCCAGCTAAATCAGTAGTTACGAATAGCTTGTTTATAACTAAAATACTTTGAAATTAAAAGAAAGGGGAGGGATGGGAATATTTCCCTAGTCCACCATGACATGCCTTAGGCTTGAGTTCTCAACAGGCTCTGATCTGGTTTCCCCAGACTTTCATTCTCCAGTTCACCTGTACTTGCATCTGGGTATATTGAAGTTATATTGAAGTATATTAAAGAGTGCAGGTAAGGATCCCATCACAGTTCAAGCAGGACATTGAAAGAATTGGAGATCCATGACAATCATTGACTTGTCTCTTGATTTTTGGGTTACCTTTCCCTGTCCTAGTGGATCCAAAGAGAATCATGAAATGTAAGAAGCCAGGACAGGCAACGTCAGCTTTGTCCTAGACAAGCAAGGCATCCACTTCACGGAAGCTGGCATAGGTGAAATCTAAATAAGGCATGTTTTCAAAACAGGAACAGTTAATTGTTGGGATTATTTCAGTAGAGATTTCTACAGGCACGTTTGGGTGATGGGGTTTTTTTTTTAAAAAAAAAGATGTTTAAGAAAATGCAGTAGGAATTAATTCAAGCAGTCCTACAGCCAGCATTATACAAGGAGGCTTGATTGTAAAATGAAAAATGGAGGAAGGTCACAGTCAGAAAATAGCCAGGTTGTGGTCAATCCCTCAGTTAGCATGCAAGGAAGCGAAAATAACATCAGCCATGGGACTAGGAAAGAAATGGCTGAGACCCTTTTCATGCTGACCAGGTTTGCCTACCGTGGAGGAGAACGCAGTTTACAGGGAGGGATGGGACTGTACAGCCTTTTTGTGCCCAGTGGTGCATCCCCTTACCAGCGCATCTTGGGGTAAAGCACCAGGTTTAATTACCCATCAGGCCCTTTGGAACCTGCCTGTGGGACTTGTCCCTCCTAAATAATTAGCATTTGTTCAGGACTAATGTGTGTCTTCTTACCTCTTTCATCTTTCGAGAAGTTTCCCTTCTAGCAACTCACATTGCCCCAAGAGCCAGGAGCTTTCAGCTGTCCCTGTAGCCAGTCTGAACATCTCGTCTTTTTTTCAGAAAGTCACTCAATGTGGGCTTCGGTGAGCAGCAGCAGCGAGGAAACTATAGAGCCCAATTACACAAGCATAGAGCAGCTGTTTTGCTTTCCACAACCAACCCCCAAGGAGAAAACAGCTGCACCAGCGAAGGCAGAACCGAAGGAGGTGAGGAGGTCCCTCTCGTTCTTTCGAATAAAGATCACTGCAGACAGCTCATCTAATACGAGATATCTTCTTTTTCTTTAATGAAGATCACATTTTTGGACTCCAAGAAAAGTCTCAATTTGAACATATTTTTGAAGCAATTTAAATGGTAAGATATGGCCAATTTTCGTGACAGTTGACAAAACTTTGAGCAGGTTTTGCATAGTACCTGGAAGGTCCTCATGAAATCTATTCCAGTGAATCTGCCTTGGTAGTCTGTGTTACTGAAACATCTGAACATTTCCCACTTTCTCCTATACTGTCTTTGAAATATTTGGTTTAGGGTTTTAATTGCATTTTTACCTACAACATTCCTGTAAGTTGGAAAAGGTGTCACATGTCCATGTTAGAGATTAAGTTGTGGCACAAATTCTTAGGGTGACTTAGGCTGTGACACACCTCTGGAGGATGAACCCCTCCTCAAAACAGGGCCAATGGAGAAGTTAAGAATTAAATATTTCTTTTAAGGTAATCAAATGCCCAGAGACAATCATCCAAGTTGCAAGATTGATCTTTGGCCTTGAGTCATTTGTCCAGGGCCAGAAACAAAATTTGGGGTGTAGCAGGGATCCACATTAACTCTTAGTTAATGATGGGGACAGATCTTTTGGGTTATTGTGTCTCTCGCTTGGGAAAGCTTGGAGCACTTGCACAGATACATGTCTTGGTAGCACGTGATTGTGGAAGAAGGAGCTTTGAGTGATGGCTGATTCTGCTCCTTCTCCCTGCAGCTCCAACGAAGAGGTGACTGCCATGGTCCAGAACGGGGACCGGGCCAAATTCGACGTTGAGGTTCTGAAGCAGTTGCTGAAGCTTCTGCCTGAAAAGCATGAGGTCAGGAGGAAAAACGGTACCCTTAATTCACAGAGCTGAACACGCAGTACAGTCCTGCAGTCTTGATTCTTTATTTCTCATTAGATAGAAAACCTGAAGGCCTTCAAAGAAGAGAAATCAAAGCTAGCGAATGCAGATCAGTTTTATCTTCTCCTCCTTCAGATTCCCAGGTAAGGGTGTTGGTCATGAACTTCAGCCCAATCTCTTTCTGGGTTTACCTCTGGGAAGTTTAAGTTCCTTTTAGGAGCATCACAGACAGATACTGATGGATATAGCTAGTGGATTCCCCCTTCCACCTTAAAGCCATCCCTTTCACTGTTACCCTTAGATGAAGGGCTGTTGCTGCTCCAGCACCTCCTCTCCCTTTGAAGTAGCAGAAGCTGGCCCAGACCCCAGGTCAGACCTGCTCAAGGAGGCCCCGTAACTTACTGAAAGGCAGTGCTAAGTGCAATGCCAAGAATGGGGAACCCATATCTCACACAGTGGTCAGTCTTCTCTTTGCTGGTCCCAGCGTGTCAGCAGAAACTACATCACCGCTAGTCCCCAAGGCAAGCAGAAGTCCTTCGCCTCCTTCCACAAGCCACAGACACTGGTTTGATGTGGATGTGGTTGACAGCCATGTTGTGGGGTTGCCAGACTTACCAGTGATCTGGGAAGAGGGCTGCTGTGCTGGCTGAGATCACAGTGTCTTTAAGTTTTGAATCAATCTCCATCCTTAGCTACCAGCTGCGCATTGAGTGTATGCTGATCTGCGAAGAGACCACCGTTGTGCTGGATATGATTCAGCCAAAAGCTGAAGCTATCCGGAGAGCCTGTGAAGGTAAATGACCTGACCTTATTTCTGGATCTTATTTATGACAGGAAGCTGTAATCCCCCCAAAAAAAACTCCCCTGGAGCTCTGCAATGAGTATCTCCAGCCCCCAAAAAACACCCCTGTGGTCCATTCACTGGCTCGCTGCAGAATATGGGATGCATCCCTAGGTATCTCCACTGATGGTCTGAGTCCTTAATAAGACCGGAGATCATTTTCCCTCGCCCTCAGGCCTCTTTTTCTGCAGCAGCTGTATTCCTCTGAAACACTTTGAACAGTGAAGCACTGGAAGCTTGTCAGCTCTCTGAAAGAAGCCGAATAAAGACAGCAGGGCTGGCCCCGTTACAGCTAATTCATCCAGCATTGTTTGCCACGTTAAGACCTTCACACAACAATTTTCTCTGCTGCCAGAAAAGCACAACCCAAACTTCCCCTAGAAGGTAGTTTTTTTTTCCCTGCCTACGAATGGAACCAGAAGAAAAAGTTTGTTATTTTGGGCTATAAATTGCTGATGCTCCAATTTTGTGAGTACATTGAGAGATTATGCAGTAGGTTTCAGCTTCCTGTGGCAGAAACCTCAGGTCTCACTCTGCTGAGAACAGGATGCTCTTCTTGGCACTGTCAAGTGCCACCTGTCCTAAAGAGCCAGTTCCCCCAACTCCTGCTGGGGGGTTCCCAGCAGAATTACAGCTGCCTGCTGGGATAAATTGAAGCTTCCCCAAAAAACGTGTCTTCCCAGCAGCCCACTTGTCCTTTTGGAGCTGTTCTTGCCTCAGATGTAGGTGCTTCAGAAAGCACACCATTGCAGCACCCTGTCCTAAGAGCAAGGACGGGGACTGTACCCTTCATGCCCTGATAATCACCTCCACCATGCGAGACCAAGAACGGGGCAAGCGTGTCTGGTTTTAGCAGCTGGCAGATAATCACAGGGTCGTCAGAAGTGGCTTCACTGCACAGCTGAACAGAGTCTGCAAGATTAAAATTACGGCCCAGTTACCCTCACCCACACCAGGGCAAATCAGGGTACTTCCAAGGACGGCAGTGAGTTGATGGCTGTTAGTGAGGAGGGTCCAACTCCAGTTATTTTCCATTAGGGATGAGAGACCAGATGTAAAGAAAGAAGGAAACGTAAGTCACAAAAAATTCTATTAAGCCCAACTCATGGAATTAAATCAGTGTCTCTGCAGGTCAGGGCATTGGGCTGCAAAACTGAAAAATCAGATTTGGTTTGGTGGAATTCAGAAGCCTAATTCCAATACAATTTAAGAAATGTTCTGGTGTAACAGAGGCTTTTGTCCTTTATGTTTTTCAGATCTTCTGAACAGTCACCGCCTGCCGCTCTTCTGTCAGCTGATTCTCAAAGTTGGAAACTTTCTGAACTACGTAAGGACTTCTTTTGTCTTCTCCTCCCCCCATTACAGTACGTAGATGATTTCCTTTAGGGTTGTAATTTGGGTGGACACAGGAGTTACATCTGCTTTCCTTCTGTCTTGTAGGGAAGTCACACAGGCGATGCCGACGGGTTTAAAATCAGCACTTTACTCAAACTAACAGAAACCAAAGCAAACCAAACCCGCATTACGCTGCTCCACCATATTCTGGAGGTACTACTGCCAAGTCCTGGGCAATAGGGAAGGAGGAGGATTTTATCATGGATGAACCATTTCTCCTACTCTACTTGCAGTTAATGCCACACGCTCGTATCCGTATCCTCCCTGGCTAGCCACGGAGTGTCACAAGTTGGGACAGTTCAAATCACTAAGGCTGGTGGAAGCTGCTTGTGGGCACCACTCAGGGAGCTCTTTATTTTAAGACTTGTTCTGCTTTCCTCCAGCATCTTTCCCCGCAATGGCTGAACTTCCTTTTTCATATTTGTGCAATCTGCACATCATCAGCTGTGAACCACACAGCACATGGCTACCAAAGCTATCCTGGTTGGTCTGTACCCATTCAGCCCTTCTGCCTTTCCACGGCCTCTCCCTTTTCCACCTGACTATGCTTGAGCTTTTCATGTTCCCCTCCAACCTCCATAGCTTTCTTATTCCCTGCATTGCTGGGGTATTTTCTCTTTTCTCCATGCTCTGCTCTGCCACCTTCATTCATCAAGGTCCCTCCATTCCAGTTATGCATGTTCAAGCCCCGCTTTAGCTGGCAGTAGCTTCAGCAACCACAGCCATGAAAGTAAATCACGCAAATAAGATTCAAGCCCTGTTGATACCCTCCTGGGACTGTAGGAAGTGTCATCCTGTTTTGAATGCGGCTCAGCTCTGTGAGGCAAAGCAAACTGCAGAGGGGGGGCAGCAGCAGGACATGGCGTAATCGTCCTTCCCGGGCACATCTGCCCATGTCTCTTGCCCCCAGCTTCCTCTCATGTCCTGACACACAGAAAATAATACTTCTTTCTCTCTTCCGCTTTAGGAAGTAGAAAACAGCCACACGGACCTACTGGAACTGCCAAAGGATCTTGAATATGTTTCAAAAGCAGCAGGGTAAAATTGTGTGTCACTTCCTTCAAATTAAAAACAAAAATAAATCCCATACACATCAACAATGTACCAGAAATTAGCACACACACAGCTGGTAGAACACATTAACAAGATGGTATCTTACTTAGCTTTAACCGAAAGATTTGGTTGATGAATGTTGAAACCCCTTTAATATATAATAGTTCTGCTACAGCTGGCAACACTTAGGGCTGAAATTTGCAAAGCATTCAGTTAATGCTGCTCCCAAGCTATTCCAAAATCTGCACTGCCTTTGTGGTAGCAGAAACCTCTGTAGGCCAGCTACCCAGAAGCATTTCTGAAGTGCCTTCAGCCAGGGGAAGTGAGCTAATGCTGAGCTCTGAAGGTGGAGAACAGCCCTTTGAATGGGTGGAGTTGGGGGGGCATTCATCTACTCAATACACAAAGTTGTAGGTAGACCTGGCAGCTTTTTCATAAGTGCTGTGGAGAAAGTCTGTTTTTCATCAGCTCGGACTGTATAGAGAGTTCGGAGCTCAGGTTCCAGTTCAGTGAAGTGGTGGGAAGCAGAGGGACAGTGGAACTGCCAGCTCAGACTTGTCCTCTCTTTGGTCAGCGCAGGATGCTGGAGCAACAACTAATGGGGGGTTCTGTGTGATTTCAGAATTAATCTTGATATTATACGTACGGAGTCCAGTACCAATTTAAAGAAGTTGCTGGAGCTTCAGCGAAAAGTCTTATCATCAAATGATGATGTGAAACAACAGTATGAGAAACCTATCCAGGTCAGTACTGGAGCTGCCCCCTTACATCTCCCACATTATACACGCGGAGGCAGCGCGCAGTGCATATGTAGCTGAGGAAGCTCATGAGAGGGTGGAAAATATTGCCACAAGACATGCTCTCAGATTTGGAAATAGCCTGTGATGCCACACAACCCATGAGTATTCATTTGCCACCCCTACCCCAAAACTAGATACCTCTGGTGAGGCCATTTCTTAAGGACCCTGTCCCAGCTGTTCTTTACAGTCTGTTGTGTGACTCCTCGCTTTGAGTGAAGATGTTTACCCTCTGTGTGGATCACCAGAGTAAAGCCCTTCTCTTGGGATTAAGGATTGCATTGAGCTTTCCACGTCTTGCTCAAGCCACCCCTGTAAGCTGGCACAGCACAGCCGCCGGGAGCAAAGATCAACTACAGATCTTAGTTTCTTCCCACCTTATAAGCTCTGCTGCAGTTAAAAGCCAGGGCCCAGAGTTCTGCTCCAAGCTCTTACACTGACATCCTTTTTTCTTTTAGTGCACTTCACTTATTGTCCTCTGGATGGTGTTTTACTGTGTATATTAAATGCATTGCAGGATAGCATTGATGCCTCCAGAAAGCTGGAAGAAGAATTTGAAACCATTGAAAGGAAGAGAGAAGAACTTGCAAATTATCTCTGTGAAGACCCAAGCAAGTTGTCCTTAGAGGACATATTTAGCACCATGAAGACCTTCAGAGATCTCTTCATCCGAGCCCTGAAGGTTGGCACATGATGCTGAGCAGCCCCAGTACTGGTGCATGCCTCCGTGCTGACAGACAAGGGTGGGATGGGCACCCAAATCTGGTGGGGGGAAGGTGCTGGTTATGGCCACCTACTTTCAGCACTTGGCATGAGGTCACCAGGGGAAGGGGTGCCTGATCCCTGCTCCAGCGCATCCTCCTGCAGCGCTGGTGCTCCTGGCCTGGCCGAGATGCTGGTGATGTGCGATTTTGGTGCAGCTTCATCTGCAGAGTCACAAAGATGCTTTGGAGTCAAGTGCGTAAGCTTTAGAGGAATGGGCTTATAAAACTTAACCCTTAGCTCCAGCCTGAGCAAACAGACTAAAAAAGGGGATGTATAGTAAAAAAGCCACCAGTTTGGAGGAAGTTGTGGCTTCAGTACCTTCCATTTTTGCCTCAGGTAAAGGTCAGGCAGAAGATCTGCACACTGGTAGGTAGCTTTGTTAGGCACATCACCATTGCCACCTTCTACTAGGATGTGGCAGAGTCCTGGCCAAGCCAGCGGTTTCCCTCTCACCCTCTTGGCAGCACAGCCCTTTCTCCCCATGCCAATTTTATTTATTGCACAGGATAAGGACAGAATTTCTCTTCCTCCTTTGCAACCGTCTGCAGATCTTCTTTCTCTTCGTCGGCTTTTCTAGTAGACTTTTAGCCAACCTTCTCATGCCCCTGTTACCTCACTGCAGGAAAACAAGGACAGAAAGGAGCAAGCTGCCAAAGCAGAGAAGAGGAAGAAACAGCTGGAAGAGGAAGAGGGGAAGAGACAGAAGGGAGAAAATGGAAAAATCAGTGAGTATCTGAAAGGGCTTCAAAAAAGAGAGATGGAGCTGATAGGAGCTCTTTGCTGGTCCTGCTTTAATGGACCAGTAACAGTAATTTATTTTGTGGGTTTCTACATGCTGGCTGACTAAAGGCTTTTAGGTGTCATACAGCCACAGCTAAGAATTGACTTCTCACAGTTGCAGCTGCACAGAGAAGTTAATTTTAGGTTTTCTGACTGAACAGCAGAGAAAAAAAAATCCAGTTGAGACACTTCAGTTAACCTTTTTGGTTTCTAAACATAACTTTTGAATCCCAAATCTAACAAGAAACATTTGACTTCTCCCCCCTCCAAAATCTCCATATACACTTGAATAGTCTCTCTTTAGCACAAGACTACTGATGTCCCAAAAATCTTGCAGATAACTTAAATCTGCCTTTCTCTGGGTGAAAACGAAAAGCAGAATTGAAAAGTACAATTGGAAGAAGCTGAGAGGAGAGAAAAATCAAGATTATTTTCCCCTCATCCCTCCCCCCCCCGCCCCCCGGTGCCAGCCTGTAGCACCCAGGCTTTGGGGTAAACCCTTTGACTTCAGCCAGGACACACTGCTGTGGGGACACGGAGCACGGCTGCTCCCAGGCCGGGCATCAGTGCCTTGCTTTTGCCCAGTGGTTGCTTGTGCCAGGACAGAGGTACCCAGCCCAAGCACCAGCATCACTGCAGAGTCTCCTTCTGCCTTTTGTCCTGGGCAGATTTAACACCCGTCTCTCTCTATCCCAGTTAAGAAGGGGGTGGTGAAGCAGGAGGAGGTGTGCGTCATCGATGCGCTGCTAGCCGACATAAGGAAAGGGTTCACGCTGAGAAAGACGAAGAACAGACACGAGTCGGATGCAATTCCTAAAACCTTGCCCGTGGAGAGCCCAGAGGACAGCCAGTCTGGTAAGGACACAGACCCGACTGTACCTGCAGCTATTCATTCCCATCTGCCTCTCAGCCTCAGCCACGCACACAAGCAAGAAGCCTCCGCGTTTGCATTTGGGGCATTTTATTTAAGGAGGCTTTGCAGCCAGTGTCATGGAGAAGAGGAGCAGAGAGGCCTGAGCTGTTGCCAGCCAGGTCTGTCCCAGAATTAGCAGCGGTTTGGAGCAGCATGGCCCTGCACCCATGCTGATAAACCCTCTGAGAGGCACAGTCCTCGGGTCAGCCACAGAACCATGCTGATGGGGCGCTGGTGTCATCTCCACGAGTCCCCTCTGTGCTATCAAGTCTCAGTAGCACAGCTTGTCACTGCCTTGGAGACTGCTGTGCCCTGTCTTAGTCTCCATTTAGGAGTCTAAAGAAGCCCTTAAAAAAAGATTAGAAAACTCTATGTGCAGAAGGACCGAAGTCCTTTAGGTGCTTGTTAGGAGACAGCCCATGGGTTTAGCTTCTCTTTGATCTCTTGACCCTGGTGTCAGTGCACGTTAGATAAGTCCAAGGACATTGGTCTACCATAGAGCCTGACTTGTGCACTGTGGCTCTCCTAAACTGGCTCTGCAAGGGCAGGATTAAGCTGGTTGATGGGCAGTTCTGAAGTTCTCATACAGACCAAGCCAGCAGTCCCAGCTGGTTCCGGACCTTGCAGAGCCCTCTTCCTGCTGTAGGCTTTCAGGCACCCTTGTGAGTCTGGGGGCTTCCGTGGAAATCAGCTGGTTGGCAGCAAAGACATATAAACACCTGCTGAAAACAGAGCAGGGGCTTTGCCGAGCTGGAGCTTTGGCATCCAATTTCGATGACCACAGCAGGTATAAGGAGGGGAGGTATAGAGAAGATAAAATGGTGCTGCCTCAGCTGCTTTAGGGTCAGTGCACCCTCCACAGGCAGCTGCTTGCCCGTAGCCTGTTCCAGTGGCAGAAGCACCTTGGCTGATCCCAGGTGTAACTCTGCAGCTGTGGCTGATTGCATGTTTTTTATTTAAAGGAAAAAGCATTAAGGATCCACCAGCAGCAGCAAAGCAGATCGATGATAAGACCAAGCAAAACAACAGTGGTCATCCCTCGGAAAGCACTCCCCCCTCAACCACTGCCCTGATGGAGACCAGTGGAGATGTTACAAACGCCTCAGCTTCAAACCAGGCGTTATCTGAAAACAATGCTGGAGGAAATTTGCCACCAGCATCACGGACGGAAAGCCCCTTGGTAAGCTTGGTGGAGGCTGACGGGGCCAGTCAGCCCACGCCAGGTGCCGGGATGGAGCAGGCAGAGAGTTGGGCAAGCCTCCAGCCCAGCACAACGAGCGGCTCCGTTGCCTTCTCTGCTGCTAACATAGGCACAGGGATAAGGTTTGGGAGCAGCAGTTCGGGCACTGCTCTGAGAGACCAACTCAATGGGTCCATCTCAGAAGGCCAGGAGAAGGAATGCCCAGCTGATGGCTCGGAGAGCTACAGGCTGGCGCAGGAGCCAGAAACCCGGCTGAGCGGGACCGGAGTTGACCCTGGCAGCACTCATTACGCTCCCTGCGATGAGGCTGATCGGGCAGAGTCAAAAGAGATGGTGAAGGAAAATGAAGACCCTGGTACAGACTCGCTGTTGGACACCTCTCAAGAGAAGTCCTTCTCGGAGGAGCCAGCCACCGACTCCTCTTGTTCGGCAACGCTCCCCCCAGGGCAAACTCACACCGACAGGGAAAAGCAGAGGCCATCTGGGAAACGGAGGAAGAAGAAGAGGCACAGCAAAAGCTACTCAGGTAGCCTATTTCATATATAGTCTTTGGGGACTGTGTTAAACTGGGGAGGATTCCCCATATATTTGTGTATATCTGTTCCTCCTCACTTCGAGGTCCAACACCCCCTGCCCCTAGAGCCACGCTGTTATTTTTTTAAACCTGAAAGAGATTTGAAAAGAAAAACACAAGCATTGTTCGTTCTCTTGACATTTATAAGTAGTTTATAAAGGGGTAATGATGAATCAATAATTAAAAAGCCCATTACACATATGCAGTAAAGATGGCAATAAGCACATCTGTCAAGTGTGCTAAAGACAGCTACAAGGCACAGTTATGTGCAAACAAGAGCTCCATTAGACTCCAGAGCAGTGATTAAGAGCAGTTAATACTGGGTACTTAATCAGCGATCACCCCCTCTCAACTACTTATAAGCACATAAAGGCAGCAGCATTAGTGCTGCCGTGGGGTTGTTTGGTTTTTCCTCTCCTAAGCCTCGTGGCAAGAGCACTTTGCCTGCAGTGACTTGACAACCTGCCCCAGGGGTGCTTTAGGTGGCTCCTGAACATCAGGCCCTCAAGCCATTGCTGCAGGGTAAAGGGAGAAAGCCAAGAATTAAAGAGGAGCATCTTGTGTGCTCAAGCAAGATGCTTGATGCTTGTGTGAAGGCTTATATTTGGCCAGATGAACCAGTCCCTCGCACTGGTCTGCCCAGCTGGTGCCGGGAGAGAGCTCAGCTGCCGAAGGTGTGGAGCCACCCAGGTCTCTGCCTCACAGCGAACATCCACAGCCAGTCCCAAACATGGGAGGCATGTCCAAGTCCCTCAGACTCTACCGAGCTGAAGCCACCCTTGGGTGGGTAATTAATCCCAAATTAGAGGTTCCTCATAGAGAAGACATGTGGGTCTGTCAGCCTTTAGAAAGATGCAATATACTGTCCAAAGCCAGCTTTCTGCAAGATCCTGAGGTCAAACAAATGGGCAGAAGAGTGGTGGAAGTCTCTTTTTATCAATGTTTAATGCTTTTCCTTCCAAGGAAGGTGAAGGAGAAAGGAAGAGAGGGTTTGAATATCCACTGTTGAGAAAGACAACACGGGTTGAGCATCTACCAGAGAGGGACTTACCCTTATAATGCCGGCATACCCTGAGGTTGTAGTTATTCACATTCATTTATGTTTCTAAACATGCCACTTTCCCATAGTTAAAAAACAAGCCACAAATCAGAAGTGGTTTCCTGGAGCAGTGGTTCCCAAACTTGCTTCCCAAGAGGCAGCAGGAGGAGCTGCAGCAACGGGAGCACCCCACACTCCCAGCCATGGTGATGCTTTCCTGACATCTGAAATTAGTATTTCTGGCTTAAGGAACTGACCCCCCCAAAAAAAAAGCCACGGGGCTCCCTGGACATCTGGGGATGGCATCTTAGGAATGTCTCTGCTACTAGACAATGTTTTCATCATAAAAAGTTCCCTGTTGTTACATTTGCCTTGCCATGATCAGATAAATTTAGTGTCTCTCTTTTGTTTAAAGCAGAGGTTGAGACTGATACTGGAGATAATAAAACAAAAAAAGGTTGTGTGGTACAATGAGGTATGTAAACCTGCAAAGGTTTTTTTATGTGAACTAACCACAGCGTTGGGACTTTACAGACCTAATCAGTATTCAGCATATCAGCTAAGCTTTTTGTCTTTGTGTCTAATCACAAATACATGTAAAATAAGTTTGTTACTCTGATTTTTATGCTCCAGGGTGTTGATCTTGTGTTGAGTGGAGTCAGTGCTGATCTCCCCTCGACACAGGGTTGCAGCCCACATGTCTGTCCGCTGTGTCAGCAGCAGCCAAACCACCTTTCCCTGCCGATAATTAAAAGTCATTATCCTAACCAAGTGAATCCAGCTTCATGTGATAAACAAAGTCCTTGCTTTGATCCCATTATTTTCTCAAAAACTGTAAAAATGCAATTTCAGTACCTACCTCCTGCAAAGAGCAACGTTTGGTTTGCTTGCAGGTAGCCACTTCCTCTAGCACCGTTGAAATATAGGTATCAGGAAAAGGGAATAAAACACTGGATCCGGGGAGAAGGACTATTTGGGGCAAGATACCAGCTCCAACTCAAAGCCAAATTCAATTCCAGAGTTGCGCACAAACTCGTCCATCGGAGCAAACAGACCGTGCGTACGTCGTATGTGCATTCATGCAGCTTTCTGGGATGGGGGGAGGGGGGGGGGATTGGCTTTTGTCACCAAAACCAATAATACAGGTAAACCAAATTTCTTGTGAAAATGTGTACCAAGTTCCCTGCGTCCTTTACTGACGCTGGCAACGTACAGTTGCCCCTCAAAAGAAAATTTAAGGAGTTTCAGGATGAGACTTTCATTTGCAAAGCTTTGCCTGTTTTTACAGCAAGTGGAAAGAAAAACAAGAAAAAGAAACAAGCGAAACACCCACTGTACTGAAATTGCATAGTTACATGTTGTCCTTTCCATGCTGATGAGCATCTCTTATGAACTGAATCAATTATGTCAAATGTCTCTCTGTCGCATTTCCTGAAAGGAATGTATTTATTCTCCAGCATCCCCAGTGCCTGGGGCTGGGAGCCCGGTTGGGAGCCCTGCTCCCAGCGGTCCTGGCCCCTTCCCAGCCCCTGGGGAGGTAGAACAGAGGAATCTCTGGAGGATTTCCACACAGGGTTGCTTTTGGTTCTGCATCTGAAACATCAATGCTACGAAGAGAAAATGACATATAAATTGGGTAGTGACAGTCCTGACTACTCCCGCCCTCCACTGGGCCCTTTCCCTGCTGTACCGCAGGAAGGATTACATCAAATGGAAAAGGAAGTAGCTCTGTTGGTTTAAAAATCCTAAGGAAGATTTACAGCAAGAGCAGCAAATAGTAGCAGCGAGGCAGAGGTAAGGAATATGTCAGGAGCAGTGGTCGTGCTGCACAAGGAGAGCAGCAGAAACCATAAATTAAGTGTAACTCAGATTATGTGTGTTTTAAGGGCAGGGATTCCAGCATGCAGGCTTAAAAAAGTGGTATTTGGAAAAAATAGAGACACAGACTGCTTTGAATTCTCCTTAGAAGATGTAGGAAAGCAACGCAGAGGAACGCATGGAAAAACAGTACCTTTATGAAGTGACCGAGTCAGGCAGCAGTTTCAGCACATCCTTGAAGTGCAGCGCCTGGCACAGCTGCCCAGGTGTGCTTCGGTGCTGGGGGGGCAGAGACGAGCTGCACCTTGAAACCTGCAATTCCCTTTTTCCCTCTCCTCCCATCCTTATGTCCCTTGGCAAGATTAGCGGAAACAAAAACCCATTTGCTTCTCTTCGTTTCCAGCCACAGTGCTTCCTCACCCAAATGCAGCTCAGGGCTGTCCCTCTTGATGTGACAGCCTCAGCGAGCCTAGAGACATCAAACAGATGGGAGAGCCCCATGAAAGAAGTTCAACATTTTTGTCCCAGGATGTTCCACCTGATTATTTTTTGATTTGTGCAGAGAGATTACCTTTTATTTTTTGACCCAAGCGCACGCGGTCTGCTCAGGTCACAGCACCAGTTCTTTTTTCGTACGGGATATTTCTCTCTCTGGCTGATTTGCTGGATCTGGAAGTTGCTGGGTCTCAATGAAGCCGCAGGAATCTTCCTTCTTGTGCAGAGCCAGCCGCAGGGATCAAGACTCAATCCCCTTATCAGTTTTTAGAGCTTCTGTAACAGCAGCAGAGCAAGGGCAGGATCTGGGCTCCCAGGAACAGCCTGTGACTCCGAAATAATACTTCAGAGCAGTAAAAGAACTGCTGTAATCGGCTGCTCAGCTATTCCCTTAGCTTGACTGTAACTTGTAATGCAACAGTTTTGGTATTAATGTCAATATTCTTTAAACGTCAGCTTTTACACCCTAAGAGTGGTATCCCACATTATCTCCATATTTCTGAAAGAAATGGTTTAGCTGTTTTTCCTGTGGAATCAAGGCACCGGCGGTCACACTGTGCCAGTGTGCACCCGGGTAACATCTGAACTCATTCCCAACCGAAACTGAAAAGAGCTTGAAGAGCTCTTACCTTTTTTAACAAAAGCTGACAGTCAAACAGAGGAGGGACTGTACAGATGCCTGGACTGGGGGGAGGTGCTGTTTGAGTTCCCTTGTCTTAGACCAGAGAGAATCACTACAGACAAATGTTCACGTCTGTTTGTGCTGCTCCCTTTTTCCTCTCCTCCCATCTTTACGTCACTTGGACACTTGGAAAGGTGAGGAGAAACAAAAGTCTCGAAAGCACCAGTCCATAAGCAACCAGGCTTTGGCAATTTCCCTGCTCGCAAATCTACTTGATTTATCCCCTGGAAAATAAAAGAACAAACCAAACTGGGAGCATAGGTCAGTGCTGGAAGACTGCAGCCTGGTGCGGAGGGAGGGAAGGGGCAGGAGGGGACACAGCACTGCCTGCCAGCAGCTATGACATGTACATGGCACAGTGAGACATCAGCCTCCCCCTACAAAGAGACATCAGGGTGAGAGTCAAGGTTTTCCTTCTTCTTTTTTTTTTGTTGTTGTTTTCCTTTAATTCTAGAGAACCAGATGCTTCACCTCCCCTTCTGCAGACTCAGTATTATCTGTGGGCAGTTTTCTAATGGACCATGAGAAGGTCATCAAGCTAATGCTCATCTTCTTCTATGGCTTTTGCCTTCCTGTCTGTCATTAGAAATGATATTTGCTTTGATTATGGAATGGGATAGGCTTTTAAAACTGACCGTGCGCTGCCCTATCTTTCTGACAGTCCTGCTAAATCCACTAGATTTAGGAAGTTCAGCAAGTTAATATCTGGAAGCGTATTCCAATACTCTGCTTGGAAAACGCAGAGACTCATTGTTGGACTGAACTAGCACCCAGCTTAAAAGCAAAGTTGCCCAAACTCTTGAACATCAGGATCAGTTCTGGAAAAGTTAGGTTAGTTAAGTACATAAAGATTTAGCTCTACCTGGTTTTAGGTTATTTGAGGAACATGAAACCGGTTTTCCTGGTAGCACCCCAACTATTAGATACACACACATGCAAAACCACACAACTTTCGTTTTATAGTTGAAAATATTTTGCATTTCCCCCTCCTCCTGCAGGTGTCATGGCAAGGCAGAAGAAATAACAGAGGCTTGCGCGTCCCCGGACCGCTGCCAGCTTCCCAGGAGCCGGATTCTGCATCGCCAAAACACCATTACGGTCATCTCTGCCCCACCAGGACGCACCGCTTCTCCTCGCGCAGCCTTTCACTCCCTTCCCCAAGACCCAAAAAGCCTCTCTGGAGACTTTGGGACCCTCAGCCCATGCCTTGTGCTGGGCACCCACGGGGACAGGGGCCGATTCTGTACATCGCGGCGTGAAAGCGTCAGACCTCTCGCCCGCTGTCCTGGAAGCTGTCTTTCAACCTGCTCTTAGGCCAAACTCCTCTTGAAACGACAGCTGAGTGTGGCCCAAGAAAGGACTGCAAGCATTTCGCCCGCAGAGAAATATTAAAAATAGCAGTGCCTCAACTAAATTAAGGGTATAAATTGAGCAGTGGCTGTACTGTCACAGGTGGAAGCGTGTTACTCCCTCTTCTCATCACCCACTGACAATTTATATTGGACCGGGTCCAAGACACAGATCAGACAAATGTGTTTTTACTCTCAATCATTTAAAGCAAGGGAAACTGGTTACAGAGGGGAAAAAAAAAAGTTAAAAAAAAAAAAAGGTATGTATTTTAGTAATCATATGGCCATATAAACAGTGTCTGGTTCCTACATGACGCTTATGTGCAATAAAGTTGAAGCTCAGCAGTAGTCTCGCAGTAGTCTTCTCACAGACAGATGCGTCCATCAGCTTTTGGAGAACCAGGGCCCCAGTGCCTGTTATTAAAGCACCAGAAAGAGGTTTTCCAGACTGCTCTATTGGACAGCTCATCCTTTACTAAATCTCTGCGTTTGGATGCCATTGTCAGCTGCTTGCACTCAAAAGTCTTTGTGTTCAAGCTGCAGAAGGTGTAGATTCATGTTACTTTTGCTTTAAAACTGGGAATGTGCAGTATTGTGTTTTAAAAACTCAGAGCTTTATTTCCCAAGTTTTGTAATAACATTGTATCATAGTTTTGTACATAGCTGTCCCTTTAAAATGATCTATGTTTGTTGAATCTATGGTGTGATACTGTGTTGAAACATGAATCAAGTGGAAGAGCTGGGTACATTTCAGAACTATGCCTTTATATGGTAACTCACTGTGGCTAGACTAATGTTCAGGCTAAAGCTTATTTTGCTTTGCTTAATAGGACTTGTAATGTCCTTGTAATACTGAAAACTTTGATGGACTAAGTTAGAAGTTAAAACCAAGAATTAAATCACTGGTTTATTTTAACCAAAGCATTGCTACGAGCATATTGAGAATCGGTTACCCAAAGGAAAGATCAGCTGAGAGCAGACGCGTGGGCAGCTTCAGCTCAGGAGACCCCGCAGAGCTGCACAGCCCCGTCACAGCTGAAATTCCGTTCCCGACTGGCAGAAGCAGGCAGAGCCCCACCGTTTCGGGCAGAACCACATAACCCACCCCAGGTTTGACTTGAGATCTGTCTCTATGACATTTACAAGTTCCCCAACTCCCCCCC
>NW_009647685.1:998975-1013337 GCF_000708025.1 Charadrius vociferus
CCCCCCCCCCCCGCTTTTTTTTTTCCCCCTCCTCTTATTCCAGTCTCAGAGCACATCAATCAAGCGTCAGTCTTTCTTCTCTTTAACTCAGCTTCTCTGCTCACAGATTAGACCCCAGGCTTCAAAAATCTGAGTATCAAACACGTTTTCCCAACGGCTTTGCAACCTCCATGTTTCCAGCAAGAGCTTGCAGCGCAGGCTTGCCGTGAGCAGCCAGCCTTCTCCTCCCCACCCCACCATTCAATAGAAACAACATCATTTGGAGGTTCAGGACGTGGGAACAAACAGGCTTTCTGGGTGTTCACTAGGGAACCTTACCTCCTGATGCCCCGCAGGTTGCTCTCTTCAGATGCTGCAGCAGGCGTCCACTTCTCCACCTGGGTCTTTCAGCCGCCCCCATTTCCACCAAGAGAGAGAGAGCAGCTCTTTTCACACAGCCAGAGTTTTTATTGCTTTGCGCTCTTACCTTGGCCTTCAAAGAGAGAGCGTTTGGCATTATCTTTCCACTGCCCTCGAAGAGTTTACAGAGAAAGGGGTTATTTTGAGCCACTGCGGGTTCTTTGTTCCACAGTCATCTGTGAAAACTATATTAAATTATCTATACGCTCACGGCCCAACAAGCAGGCTGAAGCACACCATTTATAATTTATTACTCCAGAGCAGCTCTGCTTCCATTATAGTGATTATTTAACAACAACAGGGGGACAGAATCAGAGCAGGTCAAAGAAAAATGTTCAACTGGGGTGTGCAGCTTTGCTCTATTTATAACCTTGAAATAAAGCTCGTGATCCTGAAGATTTTTCAGTGGCTGCAAGGCCAAATTAATTGCTGGTAAAAACAATGTTACTTGCAGCTACTTCAACAGGTCTGTGGTCTTTTACGCCAACAGTAAGTTTGGACCTCAAAAAAGAATTCTTGTGGTATATTACAATGACTGCACATGGAGTCGAGTATGTAAACCGGGCTGTGAACACCAGAAATTTCTAACTGCCAAATAACTGCACATTTCTTAATTAATCATTGGCTATATGATAAAATGAAGCTATGGAAGAAATCAGCAGAAGTCTTCTCCAAGTATTTCACAGCAGAATTCAGATATGTTTAATGGGATGGATTTTCAGGGTTTGTTTGGGGGTTTGATGTTTGTTTTTTTTTTTTTAATTTCAATACTGAAAATATTTCAAAGTTTAGAATAAAATAAGTACTTGACAAGTTTTCTTTCTCTTCTGGGGATGGGAAAGACCTATGATTCACCAGAATTTGTCCATCAAAGTCCTATGTTTTCCACATAGGCTATAAAGCATCTAAGCATGTAATTGTTGTATATGCTTAGTAATAACTCCCCATTGTTTTCTCTCCAAGAAACAGAGATGTATAAATGGAGCTATATCTCATGCATGAGCACCACCACAGCATTACACTGTACTTAAAGCATGGCCAAAATCTCTGTGTCCAAAGTTATGCCAATATCTTTTGGTCTGAATGTACCATTTGGCCCTCTCCTATATTCAGTAGAGTAGAAGGGGCTGAGAAATACCTTCTGTTCTGGTTAGAAAGAGAGAGGATAAATTGAAATAAAAGTGTGAGCCTGTTTCAGGAAAATTAATCAGTTTTCATTCTGTCTAAACATAAAGCCTGGATCTACAGCTTCATATTACTGGTTTTCTGTACACTGTGGTCAACTGAGTACAACATACAAGCTTACCAACGCTAAAAGTCAGCACTGTACCAATCCTAGCTCGCTCTATGAGCTAGTAGTCACAGCCATGGAATACAGGTGAACATGTTAGTCATGGGTTATGTTCACCTAATGTATCTGAAAGAAAATAGTCACGAGCCTACTCCATCACGAACCACATTTTGTTTGGTCACCTCACAATCGAGCTGTGGGCAGCATATGAAAAACAGCTTTGCCATGTCTAGAAATGTGACTACAGAGGGTTAAAAATGGCGCATTGATAGTGACTGCACCTCTCTAGGTGTTTGCAGTTACTACACAGTGACAATCTTGCAGAATAACCACATTGTTTGCAGGATTTGCAATGGAAAGGCAGCTCCATAGTACAGAAAAATATTTCCAACTCCTTCATGTAGAGCAGATACCAGACCTTAAATACCAGTGGAGAATTTGATCACTGCACGTTAATCAGCATATTCAGCACTGTAAGCGTAACTCACTCCTTCATCCGTGCTGTGCTGGCACTGAATTCACATTAGGGACTCCAATGCTCTCTTTGGTGTGGCATGAACAACTCCTGCAAGAACCGTGTGTGACAATTCATACAGAGCCAGGTGTCGGTAGCAATTAGCAGGAGCTCTGCTCTTCCCTAATGGAGACTTTAAGCAGACTCAGCTTACATTACTCAAAGGTAGAAGACAAGAATCACTCTGTGACAGTCAGCTCCTATCAAGTCAGTTCAGATACGCTCCCAGCCTGTCAAAGGAGGTTTTTTCCAGAATCCACAGTCTTTGCTGGTGACACCTACATTACGGTTCCGGTTGGTTTGCCCGGCTCTGGGCACGCAGAACCCGATGTGTTTGTTTAGTACTTATGCAGCTTCACACAACGTGATCTGCAATGAGTTTAGCCATGAATTGGTGACAATTAATTACCCAATCCATCAGTCAGAATAGATGGAGAAAGCCAGAGCTACCACAGAGAGACAGGGTTTGCCCAAAGAAGGAGAGGCAGCACAAGCAAAAAGTGTAACAGATCTATGATGTCTGCTGCTGTGATCCTTCGAAACCCACAACTCAATTTACAATCTAAATGAAACCCCCAATAGCATACAATTTCCAGGAGTGATCCTTTGAAGCCAAAAGACTTTTTCTATACACTTTGCCATGTTTTGTAGTGTCTCCATTGTTCAAGGTTTTCACAGCTCAACTAAACCATAGCTGATCTGATCTATAGTGGTGGTGATAGTCCTCTGAATGGGAGCGTGAACAAGACCATTTGCAGGGTCCCCCCCAAACCAACATTTCTATGATTCTCTGCTCAGCAAGAACAAGCATAGTTCAAAAAAAGACAGGAGTAGTAGGAGTTCAGAAACCCTTTCAGGTCTATACATTAATCCTCTTTGGTAAACCACTATCATACACTCAAAAGATTATGCCCCAGCAGTGACTACATTCACCATAGTAGCAGTCTACAAACCCATTCTGAATCACAGACAAATGGCTTGCTTTTCTAAAATACCTCCTTAATTGGAGAGACGCCAGGCACAACAGGAGGACAGAAGGATTTTTCTCCCTCCAGGTACTTTCAACTGCTCTACTTCACTTGCAGAGGTCTAGAGGACAGAAGAGAGATGCTGACCTCCACCAGGCACGTTCTGTGACACTTAGAGCTGCCTGCAGAGGTCTGGGTGCACACCACAGCATAACGGCACGTAGATAAAATGACAGCCAACATGGTAATCTCTTCCAAACCATAAGCTATCTCAAATCTAGCAAACATCCCAAGCTGTGGCATTAGTCACTTCAAATACATAAGCCCTAAATGAAGTAACTGCTCAAATTCCTTTCTATTTTGAAGAGTTCACCCCTACTCTCTACAAAGCCCTCAGTTAGTCCTACAACCCACCTTCTCCAAGCCAATCCCCGTACTCCACATACACCTTCGCGTGGTTCCTTGGTTGAATGGCATCACCACTCTGCCGCAGGGCGAGAGGGGACTTAGCCACAGTCTCCCCCAACGTCTGCCACCCCACAGCTGCTGCTGCTGGTCCAGGCTCCATCTGCAGCAGATCCTGAGGCTCCTGCCTTCCCACTAGCTGCCAAAAAGTGCAGCCAGTTCCCTTAGAGGGCCTTTTCATTAATTCTATCACTAGGATCAAGCCCACAGGCATTAATTAAGCACACAGGCTACACAGTCACACTCCAGCCAGCAGCAGAGGCAGTAACAGAGTGAAAAGTGAGCACTTTTGCTTTGTTTCCAACCGCTTCTAGTTTTTTGATATGAGAAAGTGGAGGCACAGCAGTAGCTGGATCTTAATGAGGGAGAGGGGGGTATCTTGCTAGATTGCAAAGACTCAACAGGTTTTTGACTGCCAGAGCACTGAAATGAAATGGTGGGGACTTAGGCTGCTGGGATCACCCATTTTCTGCCACTGGCTTCCTAAGTGGCTGTGGGCAAACCATTTCTCCATGCCTCAGTTTCCCCACCTGTAAAATGGGGACAATAGCATCCTTGGAAACACTTCAGCAACTGTTGATGGAAAATACCACAAAAAATATTGTTACTAATAAGAAAAAAATAATCATTCTTCTCTTTTTCTCTTTTCTGACATCATAATAGACGTTTGTAGCCACATTAGACTCAAAACAAAAGGAAGAGAGTAACTTTCAAAGAACTACTGCTTGCCTAAAACCTCTCGCTGAACCCAGATTACAGAAAACCCTTGGAAACCCATAGGTTGCAAGAACCATAAACATCAAGAATAAATTACACCTGTTGAAAAGCCAACAGCATAGAATATCACGCTGGGAGCCTCTTAATGCAAGCGAGTCCCCGAATCCAAACCACAGCAAGTGTAGCTCATTGGGAGGTAATGAACAATAGCTTTGTACTCATTAGGGACCATCTATTAGCATAACCAAGTAACTAACCCTCTCCCTGGGTTATACATCCTGTAGCTCACTTCCAGCCACTTAGTAAGCAGTATATCTTCTTACCCTCAAAAATATCTTGCATTGCATATATTGCCTCTTGTGCTTAACACTTTTGATGGTTACTTTGAAAGTGAACAGGGCACAGTTTTAAACAGCAACTTGCCCCCTCCAAAAAACCCTTTAGGAATAGCACTCAATGTGAAATACCAGGTTTTCTGAAGTATTTATTGAAATCCCCGTTTCCAGCATAGTAATGACCAATAAATGAACTTCTAGGTACAAAGAAAATCAAGTTTTACAAAATAACATAGCCCCTATATCAGCCCATCAGCCACACTAAAAATGAAAAAATGAGAGTGCTTGCATGGCCCAAGACACAGAGGTAAGATGTTTTTTGGATCTATCCTAAAAATGTAAACCCTATTCCATCAAAATACAACTTCTCTTTGTAGGCTAATAAGAAGTGTGCCTATTTTTAGCATGCCAGTAAGCAGATGGAAATGAAAGCCTATATTGTGGCAGTTGTCAAACATCAGCAGCTTTCTCAATAAAACAAAAGCTAGAGTAGGAGAGCACTGAGAACAGCTTCACAGTTAATTGCAAGTTAATTGATTTCAACTGGATCATCAGAGTTGGGCTGGTGCATTGAGTCCATCTCTGTTCCCTGTCCTGCATAAATGGTGCCAGCCAATTACCGAGCTTTCTGCAGTATGCTAGTCCTTTTTCTGGTTGCATTGAGATGTATGTGTATGCCAGAGGTGGATTTTTGCACTTTCTAATGAGAAATTTCATGCAGAGATTTTTTTTTTAAATATACCCACAAGGTCATTTGAACAGTATCAGCAATGTAAGTTACAGCTGCCTTGAAGTTATACCAAAGCTTTAATCTTCCTAAAAGCATGGATTTCTCTACACAGTCTCAAAAGTATAATCTTTGGAGCTACATTATTGTAAGCCTATTTATCATTCAAAGCATATTCGCTGCTTCTTGTGTAGTATTCCTTGTTTATTAGGATTTTTAAAAGCAAGACTTTCCTGTACACAAACCCTGTAGCAATTTAGATGAGCACTCTGATTAAAAAAAGATGAGCTTCCTAATTAATAGTCTTTTACTGATTTCTCCAATATCTTAATTAAAACAAACAAGCAGCAAAATTTTAACATGATTATTTCTAATAAGATTTTTTTTTTAATCAGTTCATTTTACTCCTAATATTTCCAGCAGAAAGTGGCTTATTTCTCATTAGGCTTCTTCATAGTGCTGAATCCCTCACTTGTCCTGCTTAGGATAATTAAAGACATCTGTACAAGTTTAGCACAAAGATTGTGAAGTCCTAAAGGGGATACATTAAGTTGTTTACATAAATTAAATGTAAGCCTGCTTTACCTCTGGGAACATGTTAGTGCCTATTTGTACAAAAAAATATTTATGGAAACCAACAACAAATTAATTCAAGTAAACAGCAGATACAGTTAATACTCATTTTCTAGTACAGGCCTTTGGATTAGCTATTTTAACTGCTTCCATTTTGTATGTAAATCAACTGTTATTTTCTGGTTGAGTTAGCATTTAATGTTTTTAATGTAAGTAATTCTTACTGAATTAAGGTTAAAACCACAAATAAAAGTTTTATTGCTTTCTTTTGCCTTGGATCCACTGGTTCACAATTTTACTGCAGCTGTTGTAAGAGCTGGACACTATCATCAGTATGAACTGCCAGGTTTCAAAGACAAACTCTTTCAAATTACAGGAGACACATTAGAGGTGTGCTATGGATTAGAGATGCACCTGTTGTATGTTTTAATGCAGGTCCCCTAAAGAGTTTTGTCTGTGTAAGACATCAGTTAAAATCGCTGTGTTAGGAGGAAAATAGTGATTCGTAAGTATTACTCTAGTCCTTTGGGAACATAAATATGGTGTATATACAAAGTCTCTGATTCTGCACTAAACCTAAAAAGGAAATTACCCATTCAGTTAACTCCATTAAAGCTGATGATGCTATTAATGTACACTTTGTTAAAGACTTGTGTAAGGGCTGGGATGATGGAAGTCTTTGTTTTTGCCTACGTGCAGTCCCTAAAAAGGGTGCCCCTACTCTGTCATTTCAGGAGCACTGACAGTTTGCTCATCTCTCCTCGTTTAACATGGTGTTTCTACCATTGCTGATGAACATTGCTATAGAACTTAGCTAAAGAGAGAAATCACAAAACAACTACAGCTGCCAAGACTAAGTGTCCCAGGACACTGTTCATACACAAGAGATAAAAACATTTGTAAAAGAAAGCTTCACTCAGTCCAACAAACAAAACCAAGTCCTAAGCCAGAAAATACCTCTGATGACTTCGGTAGTTCCAATTCCATGTTTAAATATGGGCATACATACAAGATGGGGACCTCTGCGTAATCTCTTATATGAGGCTCTGAGTGAAACTGTATAGACTCAGGGCAAACATAAAGATTTGTCCTAGATGAAAATTTGGTTAAAGGGCAAAGTAATATCACTTTACTCATTTTAATGCTTACCAGTCATTTCCTTGAGTGGTCACAGGTCCCAAAGCACCTCCGTCTGAGTCATCTTCAGCTGTAGCTCATTTAATTTATTAGGCTGTTCTGAGAGTTTCTCTCAAAATCCCCACCCTTCTGCACTCAAGGTAAGTTGTAGTAACATGGTTTCTCAGGAACAAGTGGCTGTGTCCTTACTGTCTTAGTCCCCTCTGTAGAGCACCTGTAATAACTTCCATAGGAGGCATCCTTTTATCTCTTCAATAGAAAAATCCCACTAAATGGCTGAGCAGCAACAGGAAAAAAACAACCAGGTAGAGATTTACTATGCTTATGGCATCTTCTTTTTTTTTTCTTTTATGTGTCACAACAAGAAGGTGGAAGGATCAAGGGAAGTTAAAAAAGAGCCTTATGGCCAGCAGTACTGCTCCGTTTCTGATTCTCACAGCTGAAACCACCATGAAATGTCATTTGTAAAGCAGATAGAAATGTTTCTGCCATTTACCTTAATGGGAAGGTCACTGCTGCTTCTCTGTGGGAGCTGGCAGTAACCAGCAGTTGTGGGGAACTTTGCTAATCTGTGCACCTCCTTGTTGTCTTACAGAGCAGGAAAATGGGACCAGGGCAAGCCACAGACAACCTGCTATCAAGCATGCAGTGCCCGAAACACCACAAAGCAGTGTCCAGACGATCTGTTCAAAAGGTGAACAAATGCATTCAAGTTGATATGGACTTGGAAGAGGAGAACCCCGGTGCAGACCTGAGTCTTTCTCCAACAATTGGCCTTTCTGGGAAGCCACAGCAATCTCTGGGGAACATGTCACCTTCCCAGCAAGGTGTTTCTTCATCCTCCCAAGGACAGCCTGCTATACCAGCTCTGCTGCCAGACCCTCCACCCCTACCCCCTGGGTGTAAGGTGCCTCCTCCACCCCTTCCTGTGCCTGGCATAAATGCCCCATGGCTCCCACCTCCCCAGTCATGCAGTAATCCCGACTGTCATCACCTTACTTGTGGATGTGGGGGGCAGCCCCACCCTAAGAAGACACCGACATTGAGGATGAAGGTGCTTCACTGGCAGAAGCTCCCCTCTGATGTGGTGAGACGTACGTGCTTGTTCGTAACACTGGGTTGATTGGTTTGGTTACTTCACATCCAAACCAGAATGCTTATGGTGGGGGTCTAGGCCTTGAGTCAGTAAGTCAGGTCGCACAGGTGGTCCCATTGCTTACTTTCAGTGCTACAAAAAATGAGTAATCACAAATAAATATGGAAAGCCGGGCCTTTGTCAATAAATGGAGGAAATAGTAGTTTGGGAAAAGCACTGAATTGAGGCCCTGTGGCTGCTATCTTCTCTTAACCTCTCAGTTTCTATTTGTTACTTGTTAAAGTGATGTTGTGAGTCTGCACTAATTAAGGGTTTGCAAAATGCTTTGAGTGTGTTGAGGGGAAAGATCTGCTGAGCAGTCATGGTCTGTGGCTCTTCCTAATGAGATCCTGGCACATCACCGGTGAGTGTCTTCTCAGCTGAAGCTTTTACTTTTTTTTTTTTTTCCTTTCCTTGCACAGCCAGAAGATGCATTAGCCAAGATTGGAGGCTGAAAACTCTTGTCAATGGGGCTGGGGAACATCTACCCTCAGGGTAGGATGTAGCCTTCAACTTAATTTCATACTGACCATGGCCACGTGATTTGTGTGGGTTTTTTCCTCCACACAAAATAACACTAAGGTCTGTGGTTAACATGTGGTCTGCCAAAGGGGTTTGCAAGTCCTGTTCAACCTTCAGCAAGGAGACTGTGAACGTCTCCATTTTTGCTGCAGCTTTTAGTACTGAGTTAACACAACACAGATCTCGTAGTTGTTCTCCATTGTGCTTATCACCAAGAACGGGGGACACCGGGGGGGGTGATAATACTTGTCCCTGTGATAATATACATAAACACGCAGTTTGAGCCTCAGTCTGCTTTCCTGGGCAGAGATATAAATTCAGATTCATCCCCTATGTCTTCAGTGCCATCAGTCTCTCCACAAGAAAAAGGAGGTGAGATCCTTTGTTAAAGATTCCAGCATTGCAGACAAGTTCATGTTTTGAGGTGCCATGTGTTATTCAGGTGGCTCCTGATGATTCTGGTAATAATGCTGGGCTTGGGAGTCCTTATCTCTTGCGAAGTCAGACGTTTACCTAATTGCATGCAACATTGCCTGTTTGGGTACCACAATTCTGTGAGGTGTAGCTGGTCAGCAATAACAAAAAAGAATGTGGAGCAGCCCATTAAGTTCAGTTGCTGCCTTCAGTTCAGTGAATCGAATGTGGCGGTAGTTTTCCAGGTTTAATTAGCCTTCAAACCTTTGGGATGCTGTCTGTGAGAGCTGCCACTCTTAAATAATTAACATTTGTCCAGGACTAATAAGCGTTGTATTTCATCCATCCTCTATAAAGCATTTTCCTTTCCACAAATCACACTGCCTTGAAAGTACTCCTCTACCTCTGTGGTCCATCTTGAAGTGTTATTCTTTTCCAGAAAGCCACTCCATGTGGGCTGTGACACCAAGCAGCAGCAAGGAGCTTGTAGAGCCTGACTACGCAAGCTTGGAGCTACTTTTCTCTGTTCCACCAACAGCACCTAAGGAGAAAACAGAGCCAAAAATGAAGAAAACAAAAGAGGTACTTGAACTGCTTGCTTTTTGTAGAGCCTGACAAAATTCTTGGAAGTTAAAAGCTTATTCACTTTTAATTGTTGTCAATCATTTTTAATACAAAAGTTTGAAATATTTTGATATCCATTGCCTAAGATTGGCTAAAAAAAGCACAGCAGAGGTTTAGAATTAAACATGTTGAAGTAACTCTGCTAAGGGACAGGTCTTGATCTGAGAGGGAGAGGAAATGGGAATTTCAGCATTAATTCTTATGAAATGGAGTATTCTGGACAAATCAATTCCCTTCTCTATGCCTTTGCCTCTTTCTCTTTCTAAAACAGATCTAATGATGTGTACTTCTGTAAATTGCTTTGAGTTTGATCAATGAAGATTGTTGATAATGTTATTACCAGAGAAGAATAAATCTCACCCAACAAGCAAACAAAATCTCTAAAATCTCTACTAAAATCAAAGTAAATGTATTTCTAGCTGACTTCTTTTTTTTTTTCCACAGGTCACTTTCATAGGTCCAAAGAAAAGCCTCCTTTTGAGTATATTTCTGAAGCAATTTAAGTGGTAAGATTTGGAGAGTACCATCTGAATTACTTATTTAATGTGTCTATGTGTTTATTCAGATATTAAATGAAATAAATTTAGCAGAAATACTTTACAACCACTGTCTATCTCTAGCAAAGCATCAACTTTTTTTCTCTTTTTTTTTTTTAAACTAATGAGATGTGGCATTCTCTTTCCAGACAATTAATATCATCTCTCAAACTGATATTAAACCTAAAAGTGACCACTAATTCCTAAAGAGACAATATTCATAAGTAACAGCAAAATCATGTGGAAACATATTTTTCTTTGTTATTATTGACATAAATATCATCTGCTGGCAGCAACCATTAGTGGAAATTCCTGATTGGAAGTTTCAAGTTACTTAATTGATTTTTAAAGCGACATCTCCAGGGGTTCAGATCCAAAATCATATGTAGTTCTCATTTGCAGTTTTTCTCTATAAATAGGGAACAGTTTCTATAACTAAAGAACTGGAAATTTACCAAGTCACAGTCCTCACTGGCGGGGGTGGGGAACAAAAGAAAGGAATCTGTACTAGTTATCGGCAAAATATCTTTACTTTTAGATTCCCTGAAACTACTGCAGGATGAAGGTGGATTTTCAGCTCTCTCCCTGCCCTTTGTGCAATGGCCCATGTTACAAGGGCTTCAAAAAGAAAGTCAGCCTACAAGTTCCTTCGTGTTAAGAATAAATCAGAATTAGTGAGGGTTTGAGGGTTTTTTATTATTATTATTTTATTCTTTTTCCATTGCAAACTGTGTCTCGGTGGGGAAGAGCTCTGCATAGCCTAATCCAGTTGCTATTTCCTCCCTCTGTGTGATTCCCTGGGCAGTGGTTAAGCTCTCCTGAGAGCAGCTAGTGGCCGTGGGATCAAAGAGTTGAGCCCCGCTTGCGCTCGAGAGGGATGGTGCTGCTCTGCAGCCCGCTGCTGCCTCTATTAGTGCCAGTGGCCACAGGGAGCTGAGCTCTCCAGAGCCCAAACCAGAGCAGGCTGGACTCATTTCAAAGTCATGTTGTCTGCCAAAGTTTCAGGCAAGGATTTTGGGTAAAACCTTCTGGGATCTTTATAAATACTTCTCAGCAGGAGGAGAGCCATCGGTTTCAGCCTTGACTTTGCTGCAAGCAGTGGAGAAATTCAAAAGTAAATCTCTTCTCAGTGACACTGGACACCCACAGTAAAGGAGAGCCTTCGGGGTTTGTTGTGTAAAGGTGAAAAAAGACCAGAAAGCACATCTAAATTATGAGGAATATTGCTTCAGGTTTAAAAAAATCCTTTGCTTTTTCACATCTCCACTGTACTTCTGAGGACTAAGATCCAAAACATAATGGGAGGCAAGTATAGTAAGAATTACTTAATTTACTCCTGCAGTGCTAGCTGAGAGATTGAGGTCTCTTGTTTGTCACGTTACTCCTCCCTACACCATTGCTCCACAGAACCTTTCTCTTTCCTGCAGCTCCAATGAAGAGATTGCTGCCATGATTCAGAAAGGGGATAGATCCAAGTTGGATGCTGAGATACTGAAGCAGCTATTTAAACTGCTGCCTGAAGACCATGAGGTATCGATTAAATGTGTTATTCTGATGGAGTTCAGTATATTTTGTGCTCAGCTTGAAGCACACATCCTCCTGCACCTTCTCAGTCAGTGACCTTCCAAGGTTGAGCGGTGGGAAGCCTGCCCCAGTAACAGTCTGGCCTCTTCATGTAAAGGTTATCCAGCAGCATGTTGGGAGACTCAACACAGGTGTAGACCAACTGCTGCTCTCTGTTGCCGTTATTTTAATTAGATGGATGAGGTACATTAGTATTTGTGGACATAAGTGAATAAAGAGCCTTTCAGAGCAGGTTTCAATGAGGAGAAAGGACCCACCTTTTTAAAGAGGTTGCTAGACTTGGATGCGTTGTAGCTGAAGTCCTGCCTGTAGATCAGGGATCTGTCATACAACATGCTGTACAAATGCAGATGATTGCTAGACTTGGATGCATTGTAGCTGAAGTCCTGCCTGTGGGTCAGGGATTACATGCTGTACAAATGCATACAACATGCTGTACAAATGCAGATGACCTTCCAAGTCAGAATAATACTCATGTGTTTGCCATTGCAAACCAGTTCGTTTCCCAGTCCCATTGCCTGTGCACATAGCAAGTTCAGAAAGGCCAGTGAAGTGATTGGGAACCGGAAACATTTGTGCAGGTATTTTATTGTTATATTCCCTGTTAGATAAATGGCCTCAAATCTTGCAAAGAAGAAAAATCAGAACTAGCAAATGCAGACCGGTTTTATCTCCATCTCTTGGAAGTTCCTAGGTAAGCAAAACTTTCCTTGTCTTCAACCCATGAGTGTGGTTCCTATCAGATTTGTCCATAAGAATTAAGGCCTCTCTTTCCTGTGCTAGAAGGATGTTCCTGATGCTCAGCCTTCAGGATACATCATGAGGCTGCTATTTGTGCAACTGGTTTGAGAAACTTTTCTTTCCCAAAGGCCAAACGGGCTTTTAGACACCTTTGGCAAACTGCAGTGAAGTTAACTTTGATATTAATAAGGCAGTGAGAAAACTCTTGACTGTTGTAACAGCCACTATCTGCATGGTGTGAAGTTGCAGACTGAATCCCGCCGCCAGGCTGCTGATTCGCTCCACCCCTGGTTTAGAGATTCCGGCCTGCCAAGGAGAGCCCACAAACCCACGAGTGAATCACGGCAGTGCTGGTGCTTTCACCACCTCTCTGACTTTTACCAAGTCACATGAGGTGTACACAGAGAAATCTTTATGCTGTTCATAAAAATGTGGTGATATATCGTAATTCATAGGAATAGCCCTCCATCCCTCTGTTCGGTTGCCATGTCACAGCTGGAGACACTTTTTTGAAAACAGCATGGTGAAAATGTGGCTTTTCATTTTCTCAAACTTATAGCTAGCTTTAAAAGTGCTTTAGAAAATGTTTTCATAGTGAAACATAAATATCATTAAAGGACATCACCGCAAAAGTATTTTGCATTTCTGTTTGGGAAGTTAAAAGGCAGAATGAAAATCCTGGCTATCGCTGCCCAGGAATTGTCAAAAATTATGGCCTCATTATGCAAGGAAGTCACTGCCAGATGCCAGTGCAACAGTGCTTTCTGAAAGAGATGATAATTGTTTCTAGGACATCTTTGGAAATATCTGTTTGATTTATTTATAATCCAGTTCTCGTGTCAGAGCATTAAAGAGAACAGAACAATGCCAGTACTGCGCTTTGCCTAAAATGGGTGATTCTCTTGCTGAACACAAGTCAATTAATCAAGCCTGTGGGTTTTGTTTTTGTGGTGTTTATTGGGGTTTTTTTCCACTGATCTCTTTTAGCTACCAGTTGCGGATTGAATGCATGCTGATTTGCGAGGAAACAAAAATTCTGCTGGAGTGTCTGTGGCCAAAAGCACGAGCCATCAGGACAGCCTGTGAAAGTAAGTAGATCAGTGCTGTGTCTATGCCCAGGCTCACTCAAAGGAAGCTCCTCTTCTACTTAAATAGCATCAGTGGTAGCATATGCTATAATCTTATCAAAATTAACATTTTAATCACTGAATGTGTACCAAATATCAAAATGATTCTGCAGATTCCTGCTTCTAGAATTTGTTCTGCAGAATTGCAGTTTGTGCTGCCCTGATCTGATGTAGAGCTTCTCTCTCCTGTCAGTGGTTCTGTAGAGAAGGAAATTTCCTTTATGTCAATGTCAGATTCCGTTTTGAATATAGGTTAAAGTTTTGTGTGCAGTGGAGATTCGGTTCCAGTTTTTCCTCTAGTGCACACTGGTTGCAGTCCAGCTTAGCTCTGTAGTGGAGCAGGCCACAGTGACATACCAGAATCTAGTTTGGCTTCCAAAACAGATGTCCCAGATGATGTTCACCAGTGTTTCAGGAACCCCATCCACACAAAATTAACCTTGGTTTTAGTTTTAAGTTAGCTCTTCCTTGGACTTATGTTGGTCGGATTTAAGTTGCTCTTGGATTCTACCTTTGGTTCAATAGTTTTAGAGAGTCACTGACCTCCTGCTGA
>NW_009647685.1:1013392-1020542 GCF_000708025.1 Charadrius vociferus
TGCTGAACGGTTAAACTGCAAAACTTCTGTTTATGGTTGCATGTGAAACGTGGCTATACCTGGCTGTCTGATGTCAGTGCTATAGTTTATAGCTTTACTGTGCTGCAATCAACAGCTCTCCGCAGTCTCAGCCTGTCGTCCCCATCCCCACTCCATCCCATTGCGTGGGTCAGCATTTCTGTTCTATTTCTGCCCAAAACTTTATTCTTACCCCAGATTCTCCTGCAAAAATGCACAGCTTCTGGTTATCACTCTCACAAATGATGATAATGAGGCAAAAAGCCCTTTGCTTTTCTTAACCTAGAATATGTGCTGGAAATGGGGGTTATCAACTTTCACAAGTTTATACACTTTCTCACATGCAGTTCTCTCTCACAAGCAGTTGCAGGGATGACACATCTATACTCCAAACTTGATGGGAAAACTAGTTTTCCATCTTTTTGTAGAGAAAAGACCTCAATAGAAACTTACTCATTCCACTTCCATTCAGCTGATTTATTTCTGTACTAATATATTTCCAAATCCATAATAATAGCTTGACACAATCTTGGTTGAGAATTTTGTTACCCACACTGTCAAACCTAGGGAAAATCCTACTTCAGATCACTTAATTTATTGAAAATGTCTCTATTTTTATTCTCCAGCACTTCTTACCAGTCACCGACTGCCAGTTTTCTGCCAATTGATTCTTAAAGTTGGAAACTTTCTGAACTATGTAAGTAAACAGATTTCTTTAATTGTTATATTTCTAAAGATAACAGAAAATACAAATGTAAGACTTGGCAACTGAAGGAAGGAACTTTTTCTGTATCTTCTAGGGGCATCACACTGGAGATGCTGGAGGTTTTAAAATTAGTACCTTGCTCAGACTAACAGAAACAAAAGCAAACCAAAGGCACATTACTCTGCTTCACCATATTTTGGAGGTACAACAATACTGTGAAATTGTTCCTGTGTGCATTATTCTCAAATATTCATTCCCCAGAAACTAAGGGGCTTTAACCCCAGCAGCACCCCACTGTAGATAGCTGGAGGATAAGCCTGAAACACGATGAAAGCGTTTCCACCGTGCTCTGTGCAGAAGGGATCAAATCCCTATGCAGTAATGCTTAGAGAGTTAACACTGGGCTTCCTTTCTCAAGTTCGCTTAACATGTCTGCTCGCTGTTGTCTTTTCTCTTGTTCTCCAACTGCTCTCTCGTGTTGACACGTCTCCCAAACAGATCTGTCAAATGAAATTAAATTTAGTGGCATGAAGACAAAATCTCAGGTCGGCTTGCGCACTGTGGCATCACATGGGATATAAGCCTGAGCAGTAAAAAGAGCCTTCTGCTTTCTTTTTAACTCCTTATGGGCGCCAACATGAGAAAAAGAATGACCAAGACTAAATTTACCCCTACGCTTATAAGAATGAAAACTGAAGTGTGAATTTTTCAGTCCTGATGTTGTCCGGCTGAAAAACTTTGACTGACTGTGCAAGGTAACCGTTTTTCACTTCAATTTTAGGAGGTTGAAAAAAACCATACAGATCTGCTGCAGCTTCCCACGGATCTTGACTTTGTTTCCAAGGCAGCAGGGTAGGACATTATTGTTTGTTTTTGTCATGTATGAATTGCCAACCTCTCTAAAGCCAAGCTGAGTCACTTTATGGTGGTGTAATAAGGTCACAGGACTTCTCTGCTAACACCAAACAGTGGTGAGATTTATAAATCAACCTGGTTAAGAATTTTTATGTGGGGCTCAGTGTGATTTTTTTTTTTATTTATTTTTTTTTTCTTTCGGATGCTCCAGTACTACCTTAGAAGCAAAACTGTGTAAGTAGTGAACTCACCCATTTTTAAGGATTGAATTCTTCTTCCACATATTGCAGTAAAAACAAATCTTCCCTGAAATTTCTCAGTCATATTCATGTGCAAGCCCGTGGGGAGGTACATTGCCAGAGCTGGTGTAAGGAGGGAATGATTGGGGTGATTTACCCACAACTGGGGGACCTCAGGAGTCCCTGAGCTGAGTATCAGCACAAGTTTCTAATATATGTGGGGGAAAAAGTAAAAATCTGTTTCTGCAGACTTTCCCCCATGTGCCTGAAAGTCTCATGAGTCTAACGCCAGCTCTTTCTGTTTAGCTCAGAAGAATCACATAGAGATATGTGAAATTGCACTAACCAGAATCCACTTTTTTTAGCACCAGGATTAACATTTTTTAATCCTGTTATAATAAATACATAGGAACCTCACAATGTTTTATATTTCCTTGTTACGAGAAGCAGGGGTAACTTTTAAATCTGGAGATGGATTGACATTTAAGTAGCTGCTAAATAATTTTTTAAAGTATTTTTATTCAGTAATGAAACAGAAAATATGATGGCTTTTGCAAGTTATCTGTGGAGAATTTAAGTTGGATGTTGTTTTGAGACATGAATTTCTGTTTGGGTTGTGTCATGATAGAAATGCTTTTGTTCCTTGAAACTAAATCTTCCTGGTCAACGATGTAAGTGTGCTCTTTTTTATAAAGTCATTGTCCTCCAGTTCAGTCAAACTCTTAAACTTACAAAACTAGTTTGCTAATCAGCCTATGCAGAAGTGCTTACAACACAAACCCTGCAAGGGACTCTTCTAATGCTGCTCACATCTGGATGCACCGTGACACATGACCTCACGTTTTGCTGATTCAGTATTTTTTTGTCTGGCACAAAGAATAGGTCAGAACCGTAGAATGCGTTGGTTCAGCAATGTAACATGTTTGAGTCTCCACATGAGCTAAACGGACTCTGAGAAGAGATACAATTTTGGACTCTAAATAGATTAGGAAGAAAAGGCAAGGAGGGAAAAGAACCAGCTAAGTAAGCACAAGGGAGATGAATGTGTGTTGCCTACAAGTAAAAACAGGCTGGAAATTTTGGAGGAGTTTTTGACTAGAACAGTGAGGCCCTTCCACAGTCTGCCCAGGCAGGTAGTGAGGGCAAAAGCACAGATTCTTTCTTAGATGAGGGTTTGAGCACATAGAAAAGGATTTATATAGAGGAGAACTACCTGCAAATGCAGGGTCCAGGTTGGACAATTAATTCTACATTCATTTGCAAAGATGATACTGTTTATAATAATCTTTTAACTTCATGAAAACAAAAGACTCACCCCTTCAATGTACTGTCCCTTTTGTGGACCTTTCAGAATCCACTTTGATGCTGTGCAGGCTGAGGCAGGTGCCAATTTGAAGAGACTGTTGGAAATAGAGAAGCGTTTATTTTTGTCGACAGACGATTTAAAAATACAGCATGAAAAATCTCTCCAAGTAGGTAATGTGGGTGTGACACACTTCCCATCCTTCTTCCTAAGCACTTTAAATCTCTTCTCAAAGGCACTGTAATTCAAGTTACAAATGGACATAGACCCCTATGGGAAAAGGGTCATAACTCCATTCCCCCTGTGCCCTGGTGGAAGGCGCATCCCAGATTTTCCTTTACTTCTGTAATGTGGTATGGTGATAAGGAAACAGCTGAGAACCAGTCAGCTCTGTGTGTGGGCAAAAATAAAAAGGAAGGCCCTAAAAATGCAATGTAGGACACAACTATAAATGTATACAGTGTAGTACAGAAGCATGTTTCATCTCACTGTTCTTTGGGGGGAAAAAAGGGAACAGATTTGCAATATGCTTTTTTTTTTTTTTTTTTTTTTGCACATATTTCCAAATATCCTAGCTTTTCATGTTCTCAAAGCAGGGTCACTTAACTAAAGCTAAGAGGTAAAAATTGTGGTACTGTATGTCCCTTGATCAGCCATCCCGGGTTGTGCCAAATTTCCATGTGATTGTATGACGAAAGTGGCAACATACAATGAGCTGCTTTGGGCCAAATGAAACCAGGGGAAATGTGGATGGTTCAATTAAGAAGAAAATAAATATCACACATTTTGAAGCAATCTTAATTGTCAGTTTTTTAAAAACTGATTGCTCTGTGTTAACTGGCTTGAGTCTTCTGGGCAGCTCAGAATATGCTCCTTCTTAATATGCATAAATTGTGTTGCAAACTGTGTCTCAGGACAGTCTTGATGCTTCAAAGGACCTGCAGAAGGAGTTTGCCACCATTGAAAAGAAGAAGGAAGAACTTGCTGATTATCTTTGTGAAGATCGAAAAAAATTGTCTTTGGAAGATGTATTTAGCACAATGAAAACCTTCAGAGAGCTCTTCCTCAAGGCCTTACAGGTGGTTTGCAATTTGACTGCTTAGAAATAGATTGAGAATTATTTTTTTTTTTAAGCAAAAAAGAATTTCTATTTTCTTGTATTCCAAACTGAGCTACCTAAACCCTGCCTGCAGTAGTAAATGAAAGTGTTTATTTGCTTGCAACCTGCAGCAAGCAATGAGCATGTGGGCAAATATAAAATGTGATTTATTTTTCTTTCTATGGAGAACTAAGAACACTCCAATTTCTTGTTCCCACTGTAAAATTATTAATCAGGCCTCAATGTAATAGCACCTTAGTGGCATGGGAAAGTATTAACAACCTGACATGCTTTTTATAGGCTTTGCCAATAGGTAAAAGGTAAATTTTCCAATAGGCAAAGCCTAATTGGAAGAGGTGTTCGCACGTAGGCATTTTATTGTACTAGTTAGTTCAAAACAGTATGTTTATATTTCATTATATTTGGCACTTTCTTAGTTTATAAGACTTTAGTCTTTGCAGTAAGGAGTAAGAAACAGCAACTTCACCATAAAAGCTGTATAGAGCACCTTCCAATTAGTAAGCTTCCAGTCAACATCCATTTTGCGTTCCCTGCTGCACACCTGAACTCATGTACTTCCTCTATGGTTTTCCTAATGTCAGGTGATTGTGGCTCCACGCTTATATACTTTAACAGCAACAATCACCCACTCCTGTGCTGACTCCAATAGAGCCCCAGACTGGATTTGCCTTCCACAGAATCATCCACATTACAAGAAGTATTGCAAGAATACAGACAACTATGCTGGGCAATGTCAGGGCAAGAGAGGGTGAAGGAGTGCTTTAGGGCAGATCCTAGTTTCAGATCAAAACAAAGGAGCTTCTGAGGAAACGTTGGACAAAAGATGAAAAAGATATCCTGTAATGTTCCCACTACCTGCTCCTTCTGTGGGGCATTTGACTTCACTTTTGCAAGCAATAGAGCTACCCAGGCTCCAAAGCAATGTGATAGCATCACTGACAGTCTGGAAAATAAACCCTACAAACCACAGATCATTTGGCAATACACTTGCCCTTGGAGTTCCTAAAACTCTAGGCAGGAAGGAAAGAATTAACAGAGTCCAGAACATCATGGCTCAGCATCTGTGGAGAGCTGCATGGGAAAATTGCTGTGAAGGGTAAATCCAGTAACTGCAGATCTTTTAAGAAACAGTCCAAATAAAGGTTATGTAGTGTCCCAGCACAGCTGCAGAAGATTTAAACTACTTTTTTTGGATGCTGCTTGTTCACAACCAGGCTGGCCCAACTAGAAAGAAAGCTTCTTTTTATCTACCCAATATGTAAACTCCCTGTCATCCTATTTTTGGTTCCATTTCTCAGGAGCACCTCACCTCAAAGGTACCACAGCTGTTAGCAACCTGGTATGCCTCTCTGTTACCTCCACCGCAGACCTGTAACGTAATCTCCTCTCCCTCCTTGCCTTGCTTTCTCCCTATCACTGTAGTAAAGATACTATCTATGATTGAAACAGCAACATGCTGAAAAGTTTAATTTTTTTAAAGCATCTTTTTGTTCTGTGATTTTGATTTTTACACTAGAATCAGCCACGTGCATCGTCTCTTTCCAGTGCCGTTTGACATAAGCTTTAAGGCTAAGGTGTAACTTTTATTTTGAGATGAGTCTTCTGTGTAAAGCAGGTCTCTTAGCACTACCACAACCGTTATCTTTCCATTCTCACATCAAATAGGAAGGGACGTAATTTTGACAAATAGTGATCCTTCATGGCTCTTAAGCTTACCAGAGAGATTTTGGTTCTGTTACTTCTTTGTTTAAACAAAATCATCTCCCTTCCTCAAGGGTTCTTTTTGGTCTCTTGTCCTTCAGGTAACAAAAACTGAGCTATGCAAATGAAATTACTATAATAAGAATCAGCCCTATTCTTCTCCATCTACTTGAAGAGGTAGAAAGGAAAAAAAAAAAAAAAAAAAAGTTTTTCAAACACTCAAATGATTCCCAAAAACTTGACACAGTGAAAAGGAGCCGGTTCGCACCCAGGGCTGATGACGTTTCACCAATTCTCAAAAAATAAAAGGAGCAGATGGCAGGAGGAAGGAGATGGAGAGAAAATAGCTTCCCAGCTCGAAGTTAAAAAAACAGAATTGGAGATGCACTGAGAACTGAGTTGTAAAATTGTGGGGAAAAGAAACACTCTGTGATTATAGGGGATTGGGAGAAACATTTGATTTCCCTTGGCACTTGCAGCTGTTCAAAGAGGGGAGCTCCCAACAAAGAGGCTGACTAATTTCAGGAAAAGGAGAAAAAACATTAAACAGAATCTGCTCTAGGAAGTACTCAGCTGATGACAGAGGTTATACAGACAGCTCTGCAGAGGGATAGTTCCTCTGAGCACTCCCCTGGGATAACCAAGCTGGAGCAGCTGCTCCTCAGTAGGGTGCATATGGTGTTGGAACAGGATGTGCTTTAGATAGTGTGGGGATAAACAGTTGTCCTGGAGCATCTTTTACTTCAAAGATCAAGCAAGTATCTAACGTCCCACAAAGTGCAAATCCCAAGTGACACCCCCCTTTCATTCAATCTCACCCATACAGCTGCTCAGTAATCCAGGAGATGGAGAAAGGACTGTGAATGTTCATTCCTCTGCCTTGCTACCGCTTTACCTTGTTAGGCTTTCTTGTGTTGAAGAAACTCTGTTAACAGTGTATTTGCATCAAATCGTTATGTTTTGGTGGGTTTTTTTTAATTTCTCTGAATGATTCAGTTCAGGCTTGCTCAATCCATAAATTTATTCCTAATGTGTTTTGGTTTGTTTTCAGTACAGTGTGTGCTGCTCAAGTAGCAGAACAAAGTATCCCCGAATTCACCTCCTTTATTTCTTGTGGCACGTTACATAGATACATTCTCCCAGGGCCCACAGATCTGCAAGTCTCTCAACAGCCATGATATCTCAAAGACATTTTTCTAAGGCACAGC
>NW_009647685.1:1020580-1032456 GCF_000708025.1 Charadrius vociferus
TGATAGGCTTTTAGCCTCTCCCTAAGACTTCACCACCTGTACCTCATTCTTTCAGAAGCACCCTTCATTCAAGGCAAATATATCCTTTTCTTTCTTTGTCAAGAGTACACCTTTTTTCTCTCCTTTTCTAGGCATCCAGTGAAGGTCCGTGTAGCCTTGAGCCTATAATGCTCCTGTATTTCAGAGACTAACTCTATTAATGTTCACAAGTTTTCTTTATTCGTCTGGAAATTTCTTTGGACCAAAGAATTCTATGCTTTTACTTTCTATAAAGGCTCTGAGAAACTGGTGCATGTTTCCTGGGACTTCTTTCAGCCCATCTTATGGAAATGGTGGCAGATGATCCATAGCAATCAACCAAATCTATCACTATAACGGGAAAATGTCTTTGCTGCCAAACTCTCTGCAAAGGAGACCAGACATGTCTCATCAAGAATCCTATCCGCACCAAATCACCAACATCTTCCTGGACATTATCAGATTTTGTAATTTGATAAGCAGCACGCTTCTCTTAACGTCACAAATCTCTATGACCGCAGGCCAAATAACTACTGATCTACTATTGTTCTGCTACAGTTATCCCAGTTGTTCACAACTACCCCTTTCCTAAGATTGTGCTACTTATCAAAACCCAGAAATACTCCATTGAGTAAAGATCTTTCTTTACTAGCAGTAATCATTCAATTTCTTTCTCTTCCTCCATTAATCGTATCATCCCGGTACCAGCAGCTCTGTGAAAACCAGTCCTGCCTGTCTGCGCAAATCCCAACAGGATTTATGCCATCCCAGCAGTTGTATGGCTGCTACCAACACACATCCAGCCTGGACTCTGCCACCAAACGCTAGTGCAGAAATACAGCTGGCAAATGTAACGGGTGCCTGAAGAGAAACTGTGAATTGCTGTTGAACATAGTAGAGTTCCTGGATTTTCTGGTGGAAATCCCTGAATACAAATATTATAGAATCAATGTCGTTACAGGATAAATCTCTAGAATGCTAACTGAGGCAAACTAATGCTCTGTTTTGTGGACAAAGGGACTAATTAACAAGAATGCATTTCAGTCTAGAGTTGAACCTTGCAGTTAAAGCTAATGAAAGACTTTGCTGGTAACTTCATTATACAGAGGAGGTCAAAGGAACTGACCAGGAAGCTCTGTTCTGCCATTTACCCTCAAACCCCAGCAGCTGAGCATTGTAAGTGTGTACAGGGCATATTCAGAATAGCTATTCATTGCAAATTGAGAGATTCTTAATCAGCTTTTTCTCCAGTAACTCTTCTTATTAATGTTTTTATTTACCATTCTGTCTGAATGCAGGAAAATCAAGAAAGGAAGGAGCAAGCTGTGAAGTCTGAGAAAAGGAAGAAACACCTTAAAGTAGAAGATGCAAAGAGGCTAAAGGGAGAGTATGGAAAGAGCAACTTTTTTTGACAAAAAGTAATTCTGGTGTTGTTAGCCAGCCTTTTGTTAATTAGGAGGGAATTATCTGTGTAGCTGTGTCTGATCTAATACAATGAAAGTGATTTAGCCACGGCTGATGTAGTCAAGCAGATAGTATAGTAAAATGTCAATTTTCAAGTGCATGTGAATGATCAAACAAATCATGATAGGGATGTTAGAAAAAGTATCACTCCCAATAAGCAAGGTACTACCATTTTGCTTCAAGATGGGTGATACCCTGCTAGTGCTCTGGATAGATCTTGGAAGACTTTCAGGAATATAGAAAGTTGCACATACTTCAAGCTCTGCTGTGTCACTGTGGCAGGAAAGCTCTATCAGGTGTTACTGTTACCACAACGTTTGTTTTTTTCTGAGTAGAGGTCTGATTCCTTAAAGCAGATATGTGTGTGCTTAAAGGAGCGTCTGTGCTTTGCTGAAGAATGGCTGATTGACACAACTGCAGACAAATGTTTGCTGTGCCAGACCTACCTGGGTGCGAAGCATTTCTAGTGCTAACACTGGCATGTGTATATTTTAAATTTTTTTTTTTTGGAAAATACCTGGCATCCACTTTTCTTGCAGATTTCTGCCAATAACATTTGGTTATGATTCTTGATTCTTCAGAGAACCACTGCAGAAATGGCATTAGTAAATCTGAGTGGACTTCATGTAAATACTACACTGGATGCTCACCCCTTGGAGGACTGTTTTTCCTTGTATCTGGTGTCTAAAATAATGGCCTTCTTTTAGCTCCTCATTCACAGTTACTCATCTTTAGAAATATATTTTAAAAATACATACAATTAATTGAAAACTGATCAAAACAAAGTTTTCAATATTGTCTTGACAAGCTGTACTGCAAATATGTTGTACGTACTTTGCAATCATAACATGCTTAATGTAAAGCTGCAGATTAAAACAATAAACCTTTTTGCTGTAAATACAGAAAAGTAACTTAGTATATGGTAAAATAAAATTATAAAGTGACATTCAGCAGCTGTGAGGATTAAAGGTGTGCTTCAACCCTGTGAAGAGAAGGAGCACCAGACCAGAAGAACCTTCTGCACTTTCAATGCACAGTTTAGACAGAACTGTAATTTTTTTTGGTCCTTTGTGAGAAGGTGGGTTCCATTTTCGGGGTATAAACATAAATGTGTTTATATAGTCTGAATTATTTTTCAGTACTTATTTTAGAAGACTGCGTAGCACTGGTGACAATAAGAATCAGGTATTTTTTTAATCTATTTTAATCTCCATTAGGATGTGATGACATAAATTATAGAGGGTATCAGATCTGTCATGGCAGGATGTTGTGGCTCATCTTAACATGCTTCAGTCTGTGTAAAACCTTTTTTCTTTTTTTTTTTAATCATATAATTAGCAGTTAAGGAATTATTTTCTGTATTTATTTTCTGAAGGAGGGAATGAAAAGACAGTAAATCTGGTGAAACCCTATTAGCATGTGCTTACAGGATTAACAAGGCCTGGTTCCACAAAGAATTAAGTACACCTTTAACTTTGCGGGTATCTCCCTTAAAGCCGGCAATATACATCACACGGGGTAATCCTGTGTGCCCCAGCCCTACAGCCTTTGAATCTCTGACCTTAACTCCAGTCACATGCTCTGCCAGTGTCAATATCTGGTTTATCCAGTTGTCTGAGGATCATTTCTCTGCAGATGACAGATCTGCCACGGACAGCACGCAGCAGCAAAGTCTCTTAGGGCAGGCAATCAGCTCACTCTCCCCAGTTCAGACAGAAGAGGTGAAGGCAGAAGCACCCATCACTGATTTGTTATTAACAGATTACAAGGGAGGACTTGCAGCTACTGAAAATTGCTGAGAACCAAGCTGAGTCAGAAATTGTTACCAAAATTCAAATGTATGGCACGATTAAGAGAACAGAGCAATATCCTACTTGATTCCTGGTATTAAAAAAAGCTTTTCTGTGAATAAAAGTTAAGATACGATCTCCTAAAAAAGTGTGGTGACAGGCGGCTGCTGGTTCCTGAGACTCAGACATCTAGAGTTTTTTTAATTCCTCTGGGCATGTTTACATATATATTTGCATTAAGATTTTTTTTTTCCTATGCTTGATAATGGATTAAGTAACTATCCTGCTTTATTTTCTTCAGCTTCTATTGCAGCAGCTTCTGCTACTGATCATTTAAATTCTTCAGAACTGTATCATACTTGAAAAGACCAAGTCTATGTTCTTTCAAGGGAAATAACATATAGAGGTTTCTTCACCTAACCAAGTGGAAAAATGAGCTGCTCCTAATGCAAATTTTGGGACACAGCTAATGACCAGAGTAAGCAACATAACAAAAACACTTAAGAACAAAAAGTGCAGTTAAATATCTGGTGAGAATTTATATATGTTGCTCTAGTACTGTAACTGCAGCAGAAAACTAAATGCTATTAAAGGATGAAGAGCAAGTAAATTTTAATGAACTGTACACAAGTTCCACAGCATTACTACCATCTTTACATATAGAAACAAACTGCAAAAGCAGACCCCCCGTCCATTTCTTATGTTCATATATTCAGGGTCAAATATAAGAGCTTTTCTCTGGCAAAATTCTTATTGTCTGTACTAACACAGTATTTATTCACTTGGCTGTAAGTAACAAAGTGATATATGACAAAATATCATCAGCATAAAATGGTCTTGCAATAGTAAAAGCATCTAGTTTCAAGAGCTGGGGAAATAAGCAAATGTTCCGCTGCTAAAAGCTTACTGCTTACTGTTGTATTGCTTGGATTTGCTTTTCTAAAGCATGTAATAATGCTTTAAAAACTGTGTATGAAGGACAAGTACAGTTTTCAATGCAGAGTTTACTTACAACTGCATTATACTCTAATATGTATTTGTAATCCAGGATGTATTTCACTTTTGCATATGTTCATTTTAGTAAACAGAGCTAAAGAAATGTACCTGAATCTGTGAAGCTTATTAGTTGTGTTTTTAAATCATGTGCTAGCAATCCTGAGCAACTGCTTTTCTTGTGCTGATTGTGAATACTGTCATGGGTTTTTTTTTTATTTAAGTGCAATTGAAAGGACAGACTATCTAGCTGTTAATCTCCTAAAGAAGATGGTGAATAAAAGAGAAAAAGCTTCTTAATTGCATTTGGCAATATAAAACTCTTAAGCAGTTTAATTAATTCCACGTGAATTCTAGAAAATTGCAAAGATTTTTTTTTTTAAAAAAAAAGCTTGACCCTGCACCCTGTAGTTCAATGAGTTTGCCACAGTTCTTTTACTGGGAGCCTGACAGACTTCAGGTCATCCCTCACAAGTGTAAAGGAGCACAAGCACATTGCAATGCTCCTTTAATCTCTTTTTAAAATATACATCCCCCTGCAGAATCTCCAACTCATTATATTGGTGAGAGCCGTGATTCAAATTGAGCTCATTTCATTTAAATGTGTTTTTAAATCTTTCCACAGGCTTTATGCAATCTTATTTCACTGCATATTATTTACTCAAACAGCTGAAATAATGTAAAGAAGCCTCTGGTTTTGGTATCAGCTTGATTATTTGTTGGGCAGAGAAAGATGCTACATAATTCAGCTATTAGAAGGCTCACCCTAGGATGCCAGAGACTAAATAAAGTTCCTTTTCGCGTGTCTAGTCCAGAAAACCATATTTGAAGCAGTGTCTGTCACATCACATCTGAGACCCTTAACTCTTCAGCCAGTCTGTGGTGATAATCCAAATATAATTTTGTGGGGCATTTGCTCTAGTTTATACGCTCACTCTTCGTGAGGGAGGGACCTGATAACAAAGCAGAATGCCTGATGTGAGATCCCTCTCAGAGCTTGACACAAGAAGCTGCACTGTGGGATAAATTGCATGTGCAATATCCCACAGAACGAGGTGGCAGCTGAACAGCTTAAGTGTTGCTTCAGTGTTCGACCTGGGCATCTGAAGAGGTGGATATGTACTTTTTGAGGGTTTGCACCAAAGTCTTCGGAAAGGACCTACAGCTCTGGGACTTACACAGTCAGTGAAGTTGGCCTAACTCAAAGCAGTTAATGTTGAATCATTTTTGCCTAATCTCTTCTCAAAAATGCCCAAGGACACAGGAATCCCACAGCCTGGACAAACCGCTGCTGTGCTCAGATGGTGCCAAAATGCTGCTGTGCTAAAAGGCCATCCTTAGGACCAGTGTCGGAACTAAGCTGGTTTTATTCACAGCTCCTGTTTCAAGCTTAATAAAGCTTTATATGCCTTCACATTTGCCCATGTTTATCAGATCAGTTGGTTTGTCTAACAAAAGACGCAAACACTTCTCACCATACAATCCACCACAGAGAAAACACGTTACCCCTCCATTTTAATTTGCAGCAGCCTTTTACATATTTGGAGGCTGTTATCATGTCACCTCTGGTCTTTTTTTTTTTTCCTAGACTAAACAACCCCAGCCTTTTCAGTTTTTCATCCTGGGGCTTTCCTAGTTTTTCCATCCTATGGTTTTCCAAATCTGTGTTCATGCATTTGTGTCTCTCTTCTAGATTTTCTTCAACTGGATCTCATCCTCTTCACAGTGCAGTGCTGGATCTCCAGCTGGGCAGTTCAGTAGGGCTGAGGAGAGTGAAAGGACATCTTCCTCCATGTTACAGGTTGTTCTTCCATCTCAGCATGATATTTGACTTCTTTTGCAACCATATAATATTTTAACTCCTATTCAGAGAAACATCCTGGTCTCCAGCATGATACTTGTCACTTCCAGCTTCATGCCATCTGCACATTCAGTGAGTGCATGCTTATTGCATGCTCCAAGTCTTTCATGGAACCAGAAAAAAAATTGAACCACCAACGGAGCGATTTTTTTTTTGTTACGATTTTATGTGCGTTTTGTCCAAATACATCATTCTTCAAGTATTGTTCTTCATGTGATCTTGCAGCAATTTACAATTTTTTCAGGGCTATGAACAAACAAGTGTTTGCTAAAAATGTAGTTCTGAAAAGAAACAGTATAGTTCTGGTTAATTTGTTCTGCAGTAAATCTAAAGTGCACTGCTTTAATCATGTGGACATATTTTGCTCCTATTAGTTGCCCTGAAGTAAAAAATGCTGTGGGTTGGGGTTTTTTTTTATCTGAGAAGGCAAATGCTTTAAAGTTTTTCTGTGAAATTGCAAAGGTCAAGTGTTGTCAGGTGAATTGGTTTTAATGGAAGAGCTTTGAGGAACAGGGAACTCCTCTGAGATGCTGATACTGATCACTGAGCTAATGGTTCGTTCCCTTCTTTTCTCTTCATGCCCATATTTTTGGTGTACCCAGCACCAGGTGACTCACAGGGGATGGGGACACTGCCTGCCTGCAGCCCTTACAAGTCTCATGTCACTCTGCATGACCTCACTGTAAATTTCATGTATTACTCAATTTAAAAGTCAAACATTTGCTTTAACTGAGCAAAATCTACCCCGAAGATTTGATTTTTCTTTCCATCTCACACATCAAAATGGATTTAAATCCATTGATTTTGGTGGACTTGAGTTTGTTTTTAACTGGTGCAAGAAGAAGAATAAATCACTTCATCGATTGCTTCATATTATTTCTATGCTGAGATACGTGTTTTGAAGTTTTATAAAGAGAAATGTTGCCCTGGTCAACTAGGGGTTTTTTGCAAAATGTTCAGTAATATTTTCATATGAAATAGTTTATGGAAATGGAAGGTTTGACAGTGTTGGCCCTGGAAAGAAAATGCAACTGGAGTTTCTGACCATCTTAGAATGACAGTGTATCTGATTACGGAAATGCTGAAGAGAACAAAAAAAAATTTCCAAATTTGCTGCATCTGAAATAACACTAAAAGAAATCCCCAGAATGCTTTAGAGTACTTCCTGTCTATTAAGAGCAGAGAAACTGCACCTTTCGTTGCACAAAAAAACACAGAAATTTCCACCAACCCAGTCACTTTAAAGACATAGGAAAGTTATTCATGTATAACTGGCCGAGAACCACAAAGAACAAACAGCTGAAAACACTGTCACATCCTTTTAAAATGGCTGGAGTCTGCCCCTAAGCAGGGCAGTTTACACATAGTCATGCCAGGCTGATTTGCTTTTAAAAAAACAGATAGAATATAACCAAAAACCAACCAGACAAACAAAAGAACAGCAATAACATTACTATGGCAAAAGATTTGAGTTCCTACACTGATAGGTGTAGAGTATCGTAAAAAGAGGGGGAAAAAAAAAAACTACAAAAAAACACCAAAAACACAAACATGCAAGAATGCAATAATAAGTGCCATAAAAATAATATAACTCTGGAATCCCCTCTGGCTTAAGAGTATCGTAAAAAGAGGGGAAAAAAAAACAACAAAAAACCACCAAAAACACTAACATGCAAGAATGCAATACTAAGTGCCATAAAAATAAGAATATAACTCTGGAATCCCCTCTGGCTTTGCAATGTAGCTGTATACAGCTTCTCCTGCAGAGGAACAGCACCAGGTATACATATATCTTGCAGCAAAGATTATTTTTATGTTCTATCTGTTTGGAGCTGACTCAGAAGCCATCAGTTTTGAGGAGAATTAGTGTGTGTGAGGGAAATGAGGGACGGCACTGCTACATTTTGCTGTCCTCGGTGCTTGTGTTTTCAAATTGTAAAAATGAGTGTAAACCTAACACCTGATAAATACTTATTTCACAATGAGTCGACCCATTTTTTATTATTCAATGGATAAAATTATTTTGTTATTAAGCAGCAAAAAATTCTGAAGGATATGATAAAACAGTAAGGAAGGCTTTAGAGGAAATTTTGAAAGAAAACAAAAGCCTGGAGGGGAATGAAACTGGGATAAAGTACAAAAGGGATGAGCAAAAGCAGAAGCAGAGTGCTCTGGCACTGGCTTCGTTTGCCAACTACCAAGATAGACCAAATGCAGTGGACACGGACTGCATTAAGACACTGAATGTGGTGCTGAGTATGGGGTGAGTACATATACCAATGGGGCTAAGGTATCGGGTAAAGAGAAGTTTAAGTCATTAACAAGAATTTCTGTTGCATAGCAGGACCAGGCTGGCTGCAAATGACTCAGGAGATGATAGACCAGTGCAGAAGCTTTTCAGATGAGGTCCACGAGCTGTCAGTGCGTGGCTGTGAAGAGAAACATGGCCAGTGCTGGCTGTTCCCATGTCAGGTGGAACAAGTTCAAGCTCAACTGGTCAGGGATGCTGGGCAGCTCTCAGCTGGCTGGTACCAGGGCAAGATGCCCAAAGAGTCTGGTGTTAAGCCTATGCTTAAGGAGTTGTGGCCAGACATTTGGTGTGTATTAGACCACAGGAGCAAAATGTCTTAAAAGACTTCACAGTAATGTGCCATCCTTACAACGGAAATAATGGTCACAATAAAAGTAAAGGTTAAAATTCTATAACGCAAAGTTGTGAAACCTGAGCTGGAGACCTGTCTTTCAGGCCCTGTTAAATCGCACGTGGCATCTGGCTGAGAATATATACGTGAAATGCCAAGTAGCTGTATCATGCGTGTGAAGTGCCAATGGCACAAAGAGGTAGAAGCATTTCAGTGTGTGAGATACGAGCAGCAGAAGTGTGGGAGAGGAGCTGACTTTAGTCACAACATGTGAAAGTTGACAAGTCCAGGAATGTCTTAGGTGAGATACTTCCAGCTAAAAGGAGAAGACACTAATTCCCGTGCGGAGGGTACTAGGGAACGTGACATGGACCATAGTGTACAATTCTAGCTGCCCATATTCAAGAAACATGAATTAAATCCAGAACAGGTGCAGGGCAGGCAGATGAGAACGACCAGTGAATTGAGAGACGGTCTTTAGAGAAGAAAAGTAAAAAATCTTGTATTTTTCAGTCGAGCAAAACAAAGCCAGAGACTGGATGTAATACTTTCTATAAATACATACACAGGAAAGGGAGAGGAAGAAGTATTTAAACTAAATGGCAACGTCAGCACAGAACATATGGATATAAATTGGCCAGAAGCATGAAAATTAGCAGAGGTTGCTAACTAGAACAGCTCTGGAACAGTTATTCAGTAGGGAATGTGAGGTGGTGTATAGAATCATAGAACCATAGAATAGTTTGGGTTGGAAGGGACCTTTAAAGGTCATCTAATCCAATGCCCGTGCAATGAGCAGGGACATCTTCAGTTAGACCATGTTGCTCAGAGCCCCATCCAACCTGACCTTGAATGTTTCCACACATGGCACGTCTACCACCTCTCTGGGCAACCTGTTCCAGTGTTTCACCACCCTCACTGTAAAAATTTTCTTCCTTGTACCTAGTCTAAATCTTTTAGTTTAAAGCCATTACCCTTTGTCCTATCGCAACGGGCCCTGCCAAAAAGTTTGTCCCCATCTTTCTTGCAGGCCCCCTTTAAGTACTGAAAGGCTGCAGTAAAGTCTCCCTGGAGTCTTCTCTTCTCCAGGCTGAACAACCCCAACTCTCTCAGCCTGTCCTCACAGGAGAGGTGTTCCAGCCCTCTGATCATTTTTGTGGCCCTCCTCTAGACGTGCTCCAACAGGTCCATGTCTTTCCTGTGCTGAGGGCTCCAGAGCTGGACGCAGTACTCCAGGTGGGGTCTCACCAGAGCAGAATAGAGGGGCAGAATCACCTCCCTTGACCTTCTGGCCACCCTTCTTCTGATGCAGCCCAGGATACAGTTGGCCTTCTGGGCTGTAAGCGCACACTGCTGGGTCATGTCCAGCTTTTCACCCACCAGTATCCCCAAGACCTTCTCAGTGGGGCTGCTCTCAATCCCTTCATCCCGCAGTCTGTATTGATACTAGGGGCTGTCCTGACCCAGGTGCAGGACCTTGCACTTGGCCTTGTTGAACCTCATGAGGTTCACATGGGCTCACTTCTCAAGCTAGTTGACTGAAGTAGTGGGAGAAAGTAGGCACAAACATCAGGAGCTCCCTTCCAGTCTGCTCTTCCATATTACCTCCACTGATCGATGCTAAGTACTCAGCTGGACCATAAGGAGTGTTAAATCTTCCCTACCTCCACTCCGTTCTATTTCTATACACACACATACGTAAACTCATGCATGTATGTGTATACACCTGGGTAGACGCTTGCATATATGCAGACACACACACATACAGAGCCCACATACCCACATTTGAAATGGGCTGTACACGCTGCTATGCTTTTATTTCTCAGGAGTTCATGCAACTATTCCAGTACTTTCTTTCCATCCTTATATCAGAGTACCAGGTTCTACGAGCAGCTTTCTGCATTTTGACCAGTGCATGCACAACGTGGTGTGATCTCATGTGTATCACAGCACCTCATCTGAGCCACAGTGGAAGAGAAGGAATGTGTCACTTGAAAATGCTGAATTTGTGTCACTTGCTCTCTTAGAAGGAATGACACACATGCAGTTGCCAGGAAGAGCGCGCAAGCAGCGGCCGGTGCAGTTCCTCCCGTCTGAAGCTACAACCTAGTACATTCTGCTGGTGTTGCGCTGCTGTGCACACGTGTGTGTGCAGGGACATACGTGCATGTATGTGGCTTGCACTAACACAGCCGCACAGGCCCCAGACTGCTCTGTAAGCTTACACTTTTCAAGCTGCTTTTTTTAAGGAGGTGGTGCCATATGCCTGGAACTAAAGAACGTGTGTTACACAAGTCACCAAGTCACACCTCTTGTATGGCTCCTGCACGGGGAAGGGGTTATGGGTGCCAGGCACAGTCAGTTCGCCTGTCACACCAGGGAAGAAGGCAGATAAATCTGTCCCTGTGACACAGCTCCACGCTTGTTTATTTGTGTTGCAGTGACGGTCCTGTGTTCTTTCAGGTCAGTGTGTGAGTGTATGTATGGGTGTGCGTGTGCGCTTCGCCATAACGGTCTCGAGTGTCTCAGGCCACCAGGACAGGGTATGTATGTGCCTGTCAACGGGGAATGTGCCAGTTCAGGAACAACAGTCGTATGTATTTTTGGCCAGCATGTGCCTGTCAAATTCAAAGCGCGCCTGCCCGCATTGCTCAGGCCAGCGGGTGGATGTTTGTGTCTCATGACCCGTGTCTGCTGGAGCTGCTTGTGTGCCTGTCCTTCTCCGGCTGTTGGGTACCACAGGGTACTCCCAGTGTACCTGGGCACGTGTCGGGCTACTCTGCGTGTGCCATTCTGTGTGTGTCTGACAGTGACAGTCCCAAGTGCCTCAGAGTCTGTCTTGCAGCGACAGCAGCACGTGTTCCTCAGGCCAGTCAGTGTCTGTCTGGCAGCGACACAGGACTCTGTGTGTGCCTCACAGTGACATAGCCCCTGTGCCCAAGACCAGCGCGTGGGTCTGTCTCGTTGTGTCACTGTCACACACACCCCGTCACACAGTGAGTCACGCACCCCAGGATGGCACGTGTCCGTACATCCCCATGAGACAGCCCCATGGGCCTCAGATCGCCATGACAGCCATACACCCCAGGCCCACGGGTGGCGTCTCTC
>NW_009647685.1:1032578-1033022 GCF_000708025.1 Charadrius vociferus
GGGCCTGCCGGCCTCAGGCAAGCGTGTGACACAGGCCCATCTCCCCCCCGAGCCACCCCAGTCACACGCGTGCCTCAGGGCTGCATGTGCCCCGGTGCCATTGCCTCTGTGGTTCGGCGGTCGGTGTGTGCGTGGGTGTGAGGAGACTGTGTGTGTGCGAGGAGACTGTGGGGGTGTGTGGAGAGACTGTGGGGGTGTGCGGAGGCTGTGTGTGAGGAGACTGGGATTGTGTGGGGACTGTGGGGGTGAGTGAGGAGACTGTGGGTGTGTGAAGACTGTTGGGGGTGTGTGAAGACTGTTGAGGGTGTGGGGGTACGTGGAGACTGTATGTGTGTGAGGAGACTGTGTGTGAGGAGACTGGGGTGTGTGTGTGGAGATTGTGGGGGGTGTGGGGGGTGTGTGTGGAGACTGTGTGTGTGTGAGGAGACTGGCGGGGGGGGGGGG
>NW_009647685.1:1033936-1038351 GCF_000708025.1 Charadrius vociferus
CGGGGGGGACCGCGGGGCGGGCGGTTCTCGGCTCAGGGTTGTTTTAGGAAGCGAAACCCCGGGGACCTTGGGGGAGGGATGGGTCCGTTGGTTGCAAGGCCGTACAGCGGCGTGTCAGGGTGTCCCCGGGCTGGTTGCTCATCCTGGAGGAAAATATAATAATAAAAATAAATATTATCAGCCTGCTCGGCGACCAGCTGCTAATAAACCTCATGAGTATTCCTAAGTTTTACTGCAGGGGCTTTTCTTTTTTGGATAGACAGGTCGTGTTTCCCTGCAAAACGCCTGCAAGTTTTTCTACAAATGTTTTTAACTGGAGCGTGAATAAAATGGGAAAAAAAAAAAACAAAAACAACCCACAAGTTATGTAAAAGTACGGGATTTAAACAGTTTGATGAAAACAGGGAACATCTTACGTGGTTTTGCTTGTGTGTATTTTTGAATTGAATATAATACAAGGATTCGTAAAACGATGTATTTGCCTAGTGTAAACCAAATTAGACACAAAGGTGGTCCCAAATAATAGTAACAACTTTTAAAAGAACTGTTTTCAAACATTAATTATGAACGTATTAAACCAGTATGGCTAATAATGTATTCAGTTGTCCCTGTAAACTATGTGACCACATAGTAGTCAGTTTAGTCCAGCTTAGTTGGTATGTACCACGAAATTTATTCTGCTTTAAAAGGCATGGTAGCTACTGAAAAGGTTCAAATATCCTTGAATCTGAGATGATAAATCCAAGGACGTTTGTATAATTAAGTATATTATGTAAATAAATGCTGTCATGTGAGTTAAATATTTAGAAGGTGGAGGAAGTATATTCAATTGGGTCATTAAACTCTCAAGATCTTGAATCACCCTGGGGAGAAGTTACTGTGCAAAAGTTAGATGATGAATATGTATTATCAGGACTATAGCTACTTTTGCATCTTTATTTCGCCCTTCCCCCTCAATAAGCTGTTGCTAGGAATTTAAACACAGGTCTCATAATTGCTTTGCTGAGAAAACAAAATTTAAAAGTTTTAGCTGAGGAGAAGCATTTCATATAGGCCGCAGTCAAACACTGCTTCCTCGTGTGTTTACTGTTATTACTGCAAGAAGTCATATTGGTTCTTCTTAGACCTGCTTTTGAGGGGTGCCCCGAGGCTGCTCTCAAGACTGATTTGCTGTCCATCCAGAGAACTCCTTTGCAAGCATGACCCCCAGGTGTAGCCTCGCAATACCCTTTCAAGGATACAGGAATATGCATGTGGGAGCATGTGGGAAGGGTTAGTGTGTTAACAGGTTAGACGGCTCAGATGGTTTAATATGCTTCTGGGCGCATCTAGATCATCGTTCTGTTGCCTGATGAGACCAGGATGGATGGAAGGCAGGTGGATCTAGAGGAGCTCTGCGCTGTCTTCAGAATAGTGTTCGCTGATACGTGTGTGCACGTGGTGTGTATGAGACTACAATAGGATTAGTAATGCAGTGACTCAATGGAAGTACCTTCAGGATTAGAGTTTAGGAAGAAGGTAAATCATTCCCTAAAATGAGGAAAATACAAATAATGATTTACTTTTGAGTAGAAAAATTATGCAACTTAAGTGAAAAGTGATTTTAAAAACATTTAAGTGAGTTTTTTTGCAAATATGTGAATTTGAGGATGCTTTTTTAAAAGATGCCATTTCAATAGCCTAGTATTTCGTGCTTTCAAAGCCAATTATGCAAGTAGAGAATAGTGTATGATTTTTGCCTCTCTTGGAACTTAAATGGGACTGTTTACTAAAGATATTCATGAATGTAAGCATGTGAACAGTACTAATTAGAGTTCTTTCATTGTGTTAATAGTAAGTGATTAACGTACAGGCCTAATTGGTTTGAGAGGGACTTTATTAATGGCATGTACTGCCATAGAAAACCTCAGCATTTGGACCAGAATCTTGCTTGCTTCATATTCCTCCTAGAAACTAAGAAAAATAACTTTCTTAGTGCAATTGCACTTATGTAGTAGAATAGATTGCTTAAACAAGAAATACTGAAGATCTCCCTTATTAGAGACTCTAGAAAAAATGTCAGGAAAAGTTCCATCAGGATTTTTCCTGATACCCTGTCCGCTCTGTTTTCTGAGACATTGATGGAAACAGTGTTCAAGAGCTTTAGTCCTCTGGGAAATGAAAGTTGGGAAAGGTAGCAAATGAACAACTGAAAGGGGGATGTTTATGCCTTTTAAAACAGTATCTCAACTAGATTAATTCTTCACCGCAGTAGGATACTCTTTGATCTAACTTTTCTTAAAACTGCCCCCCGCCTCCAGTAGAATTTAAATTCAGGGTTAAATTCAAAGAGCTTTCTCAAAATAGTAGTTCCCTAATATTTCTATGGAAGGAAATAATTAAACATTTCTCAAGTATTTTTAGCATGTTGATTTCGTGAGAAAAAAATCTGTGACAGCTAGATTGCTGCAGAGAAAATGAAATGGTATTTCCTGGGATACTGGAAAGAAAGGCAAGCAGGGAATAGCGAATCCTTTACAGCAATAAGGGAAGCTTCAGAATATGTTGAATAAAGAAAAATCTGTATTAAAATTCTGGCCTCTCTAATTTTCCTGAGTTTTCAGAATTTAATTTCACATGAATTGAAGAGTCTGAGTTTGTTGATGATGATGTTTGTTTTTCTACTTGGACTATACACAGTCTAAGTACAAATTATAGTACACAGTATAATTCACCTCATTTGTCACATTAGTGACACTGAAATATGTGACATAATTTAAATATAAAATCTTAGTTCACCTGAAGTAGTTGATTTCATTTCATCTGTATACTTGAAGCATTCTTTGTGAAAAGAGGATGTTTCAATAAGGCTGAAAGATTTTTGCGTATTCTTGTAGATGATGCTGAACAAAACTTTTCACAGGCTGCTTTCATTAAAATACCAGACACATAGGGACACACCCATATAAACAAGCAGAAAAGGTGTTTCTAAATAAGTGAACAACAACAGGCAGTTTAGGGCCCTTAAAGAACCGAGTAGGTTTGTCTATGTTTGGGTTATTAATGGAGATAATTTTTCCTCTTAATTGCTCTTTAAGCAAACAAAGGCATTCAGGAGCAGAGCGATAGAGGCTAATATTTCTTTCTTATTGTGATCTCCTGGGGCATAGAACTGTCACATTATGCTGTGTAATACTTGTAATCCCTGGTATATTTTCAGGGAAGGGTACAATCAAAGAGTTCAACTGCAAATCTTTCATTTTAATGTTTCCTTTAAAAACAAATTTTGTGCATTTGGTTAAAACTTTTAACTGATAGAATATCAGATGTAAAGAGGCTAGTTCACTTTTTTCCTAGCCTTTTAGCATGTTGTCATAGAACAAGAAGTCCTAATGTAAGCTTAAAGTAATTTGGATACGTATAATCATATTATTGAAGAGAGGTTTGGCATTGTTCAAAAAGTAGCTTCACATTGTGATTTCTTCAGTGGCAGTTCGCAGTCAGCTGTATGTTTCTTGCATCACCTCATACATCGTTGTGTGGCTGCCTTCAAAACTAGAGCTTGTGGCTGGTTTTATCTACCTGGGTTTTCATTAGATAATTTTTCAGATCTGATTTGAAGCGTGATCAAACAAATAGTCTGCTGTTACAACTGCTAAGATGATGTGCCTCCTGATGGACCGTGTAAACTAGATCTGTTTCCAGAAAGTCGTATATAGAACTGCTGTAGTAAGTTCACAGTTAACTGAGGACAGCTGGTGATCATACAGATCTGTCTGTTTCCTTCAGCTGAGACTATGTAAGGTTCACTTGTTATGATAACTTTTTACTGAACACATTTACTGTACAGTTTTTCATGGGTATAAATGGAAAAAGAAATAGCATGCATTGGCATAAATGGCAGAAGTACCATACATCTTTGCCAATAATGGTAAATAATTCATGAGACGCTTTCTCTTTTATAGTACAGGTTTGTGCCAAGAATGTCTAAGAATTCCTGTTGTAATGGGGAGTAAACAATTCTGCCTTTCCTGATGTTCTTGTGCAATACATTGTTTTTCAAGAAAACATCCAAAAGCATTGGAGAAAAATACCCATAAACAACTTGATAAAAAATTTGAAGCGGAGGAAAGAGAAAAAGATTTTCCAACAGCTCAATGTGAACGATACAAAAGGTAATAATCATTACCTGCAGTGGGTTTGATCGCGGTTACTGAATAGGTTGATAAAACAGTTGCTGCACAAATGTGTGTCTTTCCTTCACTTCGTACCAAAACCAGTGACAATGGTTCAGCCGCAGGGACTAGTCCAAGATGGCTTTAAAGATTTTTTTCCTTTTTTTTTTTTGTCTTTGCAAGCCTTCATTTGGCACTGCTGTTTCAGTGCTGCCCATGCCAATGCTGTATGTGTCAGGCCTGTGACACTTCTAGCGTCTG
>NW_009647685.1:1038417-1061766 GCF_000708025.1 Charadrius vociferus
AATGTGATTGCAATAAGAGCTGTTACTGAATTTGTTAAGCCGCTCATATTAATGTAATTTTATTTTTCACTAAATGTGCAGTCACTTTTTAAAACATTTCCTCTATCCAAGTCAGTATGCTTTCGAGTTAAGAATTGCTTTGGTTATAAATAGAGATCATCTGATCTTTTGAGACAGATGGACAAAAATTATAGTTGATGATACTGAAGAAAAGCTGAGGAGGTGGAAGAAGGTTACGGAAAAAAAATTGCTGTTAAGGCCTTTTGTGGTTGACTAGTTTGCAGTCATTTGGACCAAAGAGATTTAACCAAGTTGTACACCAAAGATACTGAGCGGCTGGTTTTCTTGATGCAGTGGATCTTAACAAATAAGAACAAGAGGGGCTAACCCGCAAGAAAAGCCTAGCAATGTTTTGGGTTTGAGATGCCATTGCAACATTAGAGAACAGCTTAGGAAAGGGTGAAGGGACGTGCCCCGTGCTTATGGTACAATTTACAATACAAATAACTGTTGCATATTATTGCCAGTTTCTTTATTTCCTTGTTCTAGTGTTTAAATGAATGTGAAGTAAATACCATCTATATTAGGATTGGTACTTTGAGGAATGCAAGGGAATATACTGCGAGCAAGTGATTGAATAGTAAAAGTCAAACGTGGCAGAAATGCCAGAAAAGAAGTTTTTCTTGGTGGTTTAGGTGCAAGACAGGGCGGTTTCCTTTATTTCTCTGTTGTGCTGCTGACATGGCAGGGCAAAGCAGCCACACGTTGTTGTGACTGTCCCTATTGATCATGGGCTGCTGGAACTGTTTGCAGTGGGGATTAAATTAGGGCAGTGCTATGTAATGATTATGCGGAGTTACAGGGGCTTGTTGGCTACTGTTTTACTCTGTGTGTATATATCATGTATGTATCTCCTTTCAGTGAGATTTATCCCTGATCTTTAGTATAATTTCTCCCTACGGGATAAAGTAGCACATAAAGACTTTAATCTCCTAATGATTTAGTGCTTGATGATCTTCAGTGAAGAGGCTGACCTTGGAATCGTGAGTGTGCAGTGACTGCAGGGCTATCATTTTTGATTTCTCTAATGTTTGGGAGGGTTGATAATCCCATTTGCACATACATGTACATTCACACAGGCATATTTCTTTTTAAGTAATTTTTTTTGCAAGATTCCTTGCAAAAAAAGCAAGTAGGCTTTATTTCGCTATTCAACACAGGAAAGGATTCATCAAGTGTGAGTGGTTTCCTTAGCTACAGTAAAGAAGTCCAGTCTTTCAAAATGGAAACTTTTTTTTTCAGTAATCTGTCACTTACAAGGTATTTTACCCAAATTTTATTTTATTTTTCAGTTTGCTTATACATACTTACATGCTACACTATATCATTTTAAGCTTTAGAGCAATGTGGTAACATTGCTATTTTAAACTAGCCTCTCCTTTGGGCATCAGTGAGATCATCTCAGGACCACCAGGATTATAAATACTGTATGAGAAGGTCAGGTTTAAAGTTTCCAAATCTCCATAAGAAAGCAAGCTTAATTTTCAATCCCCTTTATAAAGCCTGATATATTTATTATCCTGTACAAGCATCAAAAGAAAGCAGCTGAAAATTAAGCTGAAATGACATCTGTTCTATTTCATTCCTGTTGTAACTCACTAACTGTTGTTAACTTGTTTACAGATGTAAGGAAAGTTATGTTCATATCCTTGGATCATATTACTTCCCACAGGGATATGACTACACTTCTTCAGAAGACAGGACTAAGGATGAGCAGACATGTCTAGGTTTTTCATGTTTGATTTCCTTTATTTTAGGATTCTGCTAACACTAGTCAGAATGTTTTTGCTCCTATAGCATTTCCTATCAATATACCTTGAATTTGTTACTTTCTTTAGATCTTCTACTGGAGTGAAGTGTGTATTTTGTTGTAGTGGTCTGTCATAGTAGATTGTATTTACGTGGTTTGAGGAAAAAAATTAAATTCAGCTTGAGACAAAATAACTGAGCTTAAGTGTGTCTAGTTTGCCTACACCGGCTGCTGTTTAAAACCTGAGTTGAAATAAACCTGGCTTTTCCAGTTGCACTTTTCAGATACTTAGGAAGACCAAGGTATCCATATAAGTTAGCATCACTTTTCCTTTGTAGTAAAGGAAAAGTACTATATTATTAGTGCAAAATGTGATATAAGCTTCAGCTTTTTATATTTGTGCTAGAAATAATTTTAGATATTTCTTTAAAAGGTCAAAAGTTTTTCTTGTTTCTTCTCAAGATTTTTTTTGTTTGTAATCACAATAATTATCTCATTAGGCTGTGGAAGGTCTCCTTCCACGGGAATTCAGGAGTTCTTTGAGATTCCTATTTTAATTGGGAAGGTGGGATCCTGTGGCTTTTGTTCATTCTATGAGACAGTGAGAAGGGACGCTGCAGGAACACACTTGTACAGACACAGGAATCGGACATAGCAGTTCTGTGAAGAGTTGCTCTGACTTGAAACTGTTATTGCAAATGTTCTTTGGGAAAAAGAGCAAGGCAAAGTAGATTTGGCTGATGATGATTGGTGTCAGGAGATAAATACTTGCAACTTGCTCCGTCCAGCTCTTTGTCACCACCGTAGCTTTAAAAATCACTGCTCCATCAGTTCTTCTGGTCTAAATATATTTCTCTTTATGCCCTAACCCAGCTCTTTCCAGGGGCTTGGGTTTAAAAAAAATAAGTTATGATCAGCTTCTTGGAACTGAGTTGGCATGAGTTGGGTGCTATCAGGCAATAGTTTAACTGGAAAAATTAGCAAGAAAAAACTTCCAGTAAAGTAAAATATAACAAGCATCTAGCAGCAAACTCCCAACCAGAATGTACAGCATCTTCAGTCATCTGACAAAAGCCTTTACACAGAGGTGATTTTGTGACACTGTGTCTAAGGGTCTGAGTGTTCAAAGCACTTAATGCATTGCATTTGTCTGTGTGTTGGATTATTTTTTTTAATCAGTGATGTTCTCAACTCACTTGCGATGGTGTAAATGAAGGGGAATACCATGAAAGGCAATGGATTTGTATTATTTTAAAGTTCATGTCAAAGTCAGTTACACTGGTAATGCTTATTAGTTACATTTATTCAAGTTAGTTCCAGGCAGTTACTAATGTAAGTTAGAAATAGCCATTGTTAATTAAATTGTAAAGGGAAAAAAGAAACCATTTGTGTAACCTTCTTATTTATTCAGAATCATGTATGAAATGCTATAAATGGAAGAAAATTACTCAGTCCAGATAAGAAATATTTTACAGTCTGTTTCATAGTATGATGAGAGGTCTTTGGCCTGCAGATGCAGTTGAATTTCAGAAAACGTTTTGCTTCATCAATGGATGGAATTAGTAGAGCTGGGACACTTGCAATGAAAAGAGATGGACAGGAATCATAGCATTTGTTTTCAGAAGCAGTCTTCCCAAACTGTTGGTTTCTAGCTGGTATTCCAATTCATAGATTATAAATTCATAGATTATAATGCCAGAGGGGATCATCTTGTAATCTTGTCAGAGTACCAAGGACACAGTATTCTAGTAGCACTTGCACCACTGCCAAAAGGAGTGGTAATACAATCTCTCTACTCCTACTTGATATTCCCATTTATACGTGCAAGGTTTGCCTTGGGCATATCAGCCACTACTGAAACTGTATTCAGACACCTCCACGTGCTTCAAGGAAAGATCTCCGATGCAAAGTTTGGCCTACCCTTTTGTTTCTAATTCGTCATGACCAGGTTTAGAACAAACATTTTATGTGTACTGCATATACCAGTTGGCTCAGGAGCTCAGACTGCTGCGTACTGCTGGTACACCACTCAGAGGGTAGTTGTATCAGCTGCAGATATTCAATAACGAGTTTCTATTTTTTCCCCATTGCATTGATTAACATTACTAACTGGAAGAGGGTGGGACACATCAGCAACAAACCTGTTTTGTGTTCATCCTCTAGTTACAGTTTGAAACTATTGTCAGGTTTTAAGGCATCTTATATGTGCTGTGTTGGTTTTTCATATCAATCTAGTTTGTTAATCAAGTTATGTTTGGGGGTTGTGAGGAGCACTGAGCAAATGAAAGATGCGCTAACCAGTGGAAACCAGCAGAGCATCTGGAAACACTATTCTGACACACACAGAATGCAGTCTCCTGCACACTAGCTGGCTGGCAAGAGCAGGCAGAAACATATCTGAGCATCAGGACAGATTTCTTTCCTATTCAAACATGGATCATAAGGCCAACTGGGAAGAAGGAGTTCCTGCTGTGGGTGCTGAACAGCCTCGCTGCTGCTCTGAATAGAAACTCTGTTTCTACCTTGGGATGTTATGACTGCAGAGAACAAAGAGAATATTTTAAAAACAATACAGAACAAAACACCAGCCTTTAAATGACTGAGCACTTCAGAAGGTGGATTTGTTTCTTCTTTTTTGTAAGTTCTACTAAAAAGATAAAGACTACGTGTTCTTCTCTACCAGCCTGTTTATAATAATTATTAATTCCTTGAAAGATAGTGTTTATACCAGCATACAGTGGTTAACACTGGTAAGATGTAATAGCTTCTCAATTTAGTGTATTGATGCAGTTCTTGTGTTCGTGTACTATGGAATAAAAATCAAAGTACATCACTGCAGTGCAAGAATCCAATATCACAAGTAGATCAGCACATAAAAAGCTTGGAAATACTTTTTCTTTTTAAATAAACTAATGTTCTGAAACATTATTATTATTACCTCTTTTGTGAGGTAGCTTAAGTTCCTCTAGTTCCTTCTGGTACTGGGACAATATGTAACTTTACACTGTGATTATTAAAAGTCTGAAATACAGATTAAAAACTTCCAGAAAAAAAAAATCTCATTTTTATTGGACTCCAACTTAAACATTCTTTAAATTTTTATTTTTTTTTAAAACCCAAACCTTATCATATAGGATTACTCTGCTTTGAAAATAATGCCTAGTATGTTTCCTGTTGTTTAACTCTTGACAAAACAACATGTTGCAGCTCTTTCTATTCATTCAAAGTCTGTTTTCCAACCTGGAATGACAGGCACTTTAGTGTGTTGAATTTAAACCACACTGCTGGTGGTCTGCTGGATTTAACAGGAAAGGAGGCATAGCTTGCAGCACCGAATGTAATAGAGCATTCCTTAGGCAAAATATATTGAAATTATAAATTTTTAATGCTGTTAATGGAGCCTCAACTTCTAGCACTTTCAAAGTTAATAAAAACTGATTTGTTAAGCAATGTGGGTACTTTCAAATGGCTGAATACTAATTTACCATTACAGGCTATGAATGACTTCAGTGAAAGTTACTGTTTTCTTAGATGCCTGGTTTAAATGTGAAGAACTTTAAAACCTACCAAATACTGTTGGAAACAAGCATTTATCTGCTCTGAAACTTTAATATAACTGATACAGAGAACAACAGCTATGGCTGCACAGTCAAAAAGTATTGCTGTATATTTAAGGCTTTGTATTACTGTAGTAGGGTGTCTTATCCTGGTGTCTTCAACATGCTTAATATTTTTTAGTTCTCAAGTCCCACTTCATTGCTGCAGTTTGCTGTAATTGATAGCCCCAATCATCTGCACCTGGTAGATTTCCTGCATTTGGTACAGTTTTAACTGAGCCATTAGAGATTAAAGCGGCTTAACAGAAGGGACACAACTGCTACTGAACATGCTGGGATCACTGCAGGAGCAGTGAGGAAGGTATCAGATTGAAGTGGATGCTAATGTTCAAGCTTTTTGGAGCTTCAGCAGCTCACTTAACAGTTCCTTCTTGAACAAAACTTGCCGCACCAGAGTAGTTTAATGGGAATCCTGAAGCTTTCCAGATTTTGAAAGTGAATGCTAATTGTTATTTCTGGTCATACCATCATTTGATAGTACAGATGATGCCAAAGTGGCACTGGTGGTTAATCTGTCTGAAGTTGTTGCCTTAACGTTCCCTTTGTTAGAGAAGTTTTTGAAGAACCACAAAAGAAGTCAGATACCATCTCTGGAGACCTAGGAAAGTGCAAATGATGAAAGATAAATAAAATTCAGGTGAGATCAGTGGTGTACAGCACAGATTCTGATAGCTGGGTCTGGATATTAAATGAAAGGTCATTATGCAGAGCTGCATTTGAGGCAAGGGTCAAGCAGAGACACCATAGGCCTCTTGGTCCAAGTGGAAGTATGCTGAGGGTCCAGAGAATACTGTCCCTAGGTGTGTTAGTGTTGACACCACTTTAATGAAATACCATTTGAGGAAAAGAAGGGAGTTTATGTGGTTACAGTGTACCAGCTAGTTCTCTGCACGTTCAATCATGTAATCTTCAGATTAAGCCCATACGAACTTTTAGCTTCCCCTTATACTTCATCAGCAAAAGAAAACGCTCATATAGACCATATATTGACTCTCAGAACTCAAGTAAAATAAGAAAAGGAATAAATATCTTTAATATCTGAGCTATTAGACTGCCAATATGCTGCTAGAATATCTTTGAAACTAAACATGAGAAATGACTGAGATGACCCAATAATAAACAGAAAGTATCTCATCAGACCAGCAGTATATTTTGCTAGTTTGGTTGTGTCTGTTGGGCAATGTAGTGCTCTGCTACCACTTTAGTTGTGTTTGTAAAAGTGTAATTAACTGAACTGTAAAAATATACTCGGAATACACTTGTTTAGGAAACACAGACCAACATGAGCAGTGCACAAAAACAGCTCCAGAGCTGTCAACACTAACTTTTAATTAGAGAAGTGCTGTTTTATAAGGTCTGTCACTGAATTCTTGATTTATATTATCTGTCCTGAGGGATTGAAAATGGATTCGGAGATTTGGGCAATTAAAGGATGTGTCATATCTGCTGAGGTTTCTGTGCTTCAGCATTTTTTTTATGTATGCCAGCTTTCACAGTAGATTGATTAATGTATTTTTAAGTATTTGCTAAAGAAAGAGACACCATTTGTCTGGGTACCAGTTGTTCCAGAAAATTTCCAAAACCATGAACTATCTTTCATAAACATTCTCATACTGGTATATTCCATCTTCTAAAATTTTAGGATACAAGGAAACACGAGTATAATTTAGGAGTGGTGTTGTCTCAGACTGTGAGTCCTCAAGCCCGGTTTCGTTTGTTCGCATTCATGTTGGTTAAGAAACTCAAGAGTATAACTATAGTATTAGTGATAACAAATACTTTTGAAGGAGCCTTGTTCCCCATTTTCTCAGGAAGCGCAAAAGTTGTTTTGTAGTAGAGATTAAATCAGTGTTAAATGGAGTTTGTTCTCTTAAATTTTCCATCTTGACATCATCTATAGACAAGCAGAAAAGGAAAACTAATTGTCTCAGAAGAAGTTAACTATCCTCTTTCTCAAGCCTGGAAACAGCTGAAATAAAATAAACTAGTGTTTCAACCAGTGCAATCCATCCAGTCTCAGACCTCTTAAATACCATGTAAAGGACTCTCCTGCATGATTTATTAACCTGCTAGGTAGTTCAGTACCTTTAACTAGATCCAGGTTCCTACAACTGGCTTCTTATATCGGGGAGGCAAGCTAAATACCCAGTGTGGTTCTGCTCTCTTCAAGATTCTGCAGACAAGTTACAACTCTGTGGTAGCAAGACACCTGTGAGTTCTTCCCAGCCCAAGGGTGAGCCACCCAGCAGTTTGTTAAATCAAATGAAATTTGTGTCTACACCAGTTTTTCTGTTCTGGCTCCTACTATGCTCTCCCTTAGTAGCTTATCTGCTCAAACATCACTGTTGAGCTCACATCTTCCAAAACATGAGAATTACTTTTGTCATATTTAAAGGAATATTTCTTAATGTTTTCCTCCATCCCACTGCTTAAAAAACCTTTTTTTTTTTTTTTAATAGCCAGTAGCTTTTATTTTCTTATGTTGTGTTTCAAAATGCAACCATGTTTTGAAAGGGATGTCAGTTGCCATTTTCCTGTATATTACATGCAAACAAATGGGCAAATGAGTAAATAAAGAGTAGGTGAAACTCTGGAAGAACATGTTATATTGTTAAATTTTATAAATGACTACTTTCTCAGAGTTTTCATATAATAGCACCACTCATTCAGCCAAAGCTCTTCATTATTTGCAGATTGCCAGTGACCGTCTCTGTTCTCCTTCCAGTAAATGCCCTCATTCGAGATACTTCTGCATCATTCAGACCTCATATCAAATCCATGAAGATTTGTAGCTATTTTGGAAAATGGAAGGCCTGCCTGTAGCACCACAGCAGACAAGTAGTCAGATTTCCCAACCATATCAGTAGGAGAAAAAGTTACATTAAGCATGTCAAGAAAATCTTTAATTTTTAAAACTCTTTACTGTTTCTGTTCAAATCAGCTGATGACCTTGAATTACTCACCTCTTCCTAAGTTGTTGTGTTGTCTAATCATTCTCTTCTAAACCATTTGTGAAAAATCTAGTTTCTTGAGAAAAATACCAGCTCCCATTCTCGGGTCTGGTAGATGGTCATATAAGGTATGAACTGTAGCAGACTCCATAAAGCAGTAGTGGTGTTAACTGGGAAGATCATCCCTTGTCAGGGAGATTCTACAAAGACTGCATGTGCTCCCGACTTTATACAGACCTTCCATCTTGAACATCTAGGGAAGCAGTAGCTGTTTGTGGGTAGGCAGGCAGGGAAAGCTTCCATTCAAAAGGAAATATTGGGTGTTGTAGGCTTAAAGCGAAAGAAATGACTATGCACAGAAGATGCCCCAAAAGAATGTGCACGTCAGAGACAGGACTCCGTGGGTGGTAGTTCAATCCAGTTTTGTTCCCAGAAAGCTTTGGTTCTCTTCTAGCTCCTGCCACCACTCCCACATTTACTCTTGCTCTGCTCCAGCCCTGCCTTGACTCCGCAATATCGTTCCGCTTCATAATTCTGCACAGGCCTGCTGAAATCCTTCAGCCCCCTAATTGTCCTGTCTGAGCCCTTTTTACAATAGTACAGCATCTCGGGAAACTATAACGTGGAGAAAGCAGTGACCTAGGACATGAATGTATAAACAAAAAAAGATGATCTTATCAAATCATCTGCTGAGAGTTTAGAGCGGTAGTATAAGACTATTAATCTTCCGATATTTCTTTCTGTTGCAGGGTGGGAATAACGCAGGCCATACTGTGGTTGTTGATGGGAAAGAGGATGATTTTCACCTGTTTCCTAGTGGCATCATTAATCCAAAGGCAATTTCTTTTATTGGTAAGAGAATTTTGGAATTTATTAAATAAAATAACACTGTGCGGTGGGTAGCTGCAACTGTATTTTATAGTAGCAAGCAAAGAAAAACATACAGGTGACTATCAGTCAGATTTGCTTCAGCTGTTTGACTTTTATTTCACTGCTGCTTTAACATGTAGAGTTATTTTATCTTCAGTGTCACTTTAGTGTCTGCTACTAGAAGACTGAAAGAACGAACCCCCTCTTCCCACTGTGTTGTTCTTTCTTATAGTTATGGTACAAGTTTGGATCCAGCCCTCTACTTGCACACTCCTTTTATACTTGCAGAAATACAAATGTTGTACTTTGAGGACACAAAACCTGGCACTTAAGCTAAATAAATAGTATCATTTATCTCTGGCATCGCTACTGACTTTGCAGAAATAGGCCCCAGGCTACAGGGCTCTGCTTGGAAGGTCATCATCCAGTCTCCTTTTTGTTCCCATTACAAGCTGTTTAAGGTGATGTTCATATTTCACTGTAAAGCTATTTGATGCAAGTGGCATCATAAAAAATTTTGCATTGCTTACTGGAAATTAAACTTGTATTTAAGCGATAGGCAAATTTAAGCCTTACACTTGTCCAAAACTGTGATTCTTTCTGACGCATAAAACATACACAGACTGCAAGAAATGAGTGTAAGTTTCAGTGAGTCACAGAACTGTAGTTGCAGTTTTGTTCCAGTTGATAATTTCCAAATGGATGATTGAAATATATAAAATATATTTTTTTCTCTCTGCTAAATATGGCGTATCCTCTTGCTTTCCACTTTCTTCCCTTGTCAGTTAGTAAAGACTATAACTTATGTTATCGTAAATTTAAGCTGAGACAGACTTGCAGATATTTCTGATGTTCCCAAGAAGGAAGCTGCAGCTGTTTCCAGCCCACTACATCACTAATCCTCCACGTCTCGGCAGTAATGCTCTGTATTGCTTGGAGATTCTATATTGCAGCTCAAAAGCAGGGAGAAGGCGTTGCTGATGTATTACAGCGTAGTTTGAGCTGAGTTTAAAGCAAATACTTGAATATTGAAGAAAGTTGGAATATCTTCTCACAGGCTGCATGTCAGTGTTTTAAGACCACGGACTTCTTTGAGCTTTTACTGGTGAACAATTGAGGCTGAAGTCGTAGTGCAAAGTCTACCACAAACAAAGACAAGAATGCGCTTACCTCAGCTGGCTTTGGAGCCGGCCCGGCATTCACATCCGAAACAAGCAAGCTCTGTTTTTTTCTGATTGTAGCAGGCTCGTGGCTGCTTACCCAAACTGAGGACTTACCAAAAAAAAATTTCTCAAGATCGCTTTGTGAGAAATGTGAGAAACTTAGTCTTACTTTTTAAATGAAATTTCAGACAGCAACTGTTTACATGCCTTAAATTCTAAGAATAAGTATTTTATTTCGTACTTTAAAATAAATCATTTATATTCCCAAAGGTAATGGAGTGGTTATACATTTACCAGGCCTGTTTGAAGAAGCTGAAAAGAATGAAAAGAAAGGTTTGTATCGAGTAATTTTTAACCTTTCTTTATATTGGCAGCCAGGTAGACCTTTTTTTTTAAGCCTTTGTTTCTGACCATAAATATTCAGTGCAATAAAGTTCTGGATTTTTAATGAGGAAAGTAGTACTTAAAATGTTGAATTGTGTTGTGGTCTTCAGACAGATTTTCAAAAGCAGTCTTTTCGTGGGTTTTCAGGGAGTTTTATGGCATTTGATACCACATTAGATACGAAATAAAATCCTAAAGTGTGTGGTAAAGCTCCCTTTGACCTCAAACTGGGATGATTTAACCCAGAGTTTCTGTGTCCCTGGTTCTGTTCCCAAGTATAACCTCAGTTGGTTCTGCTTTGAGCGAGGCTTTGGACAAGGTGACCTTCTAAGGTCCCTTACATCTTAAATTGTTTTATGATTCTATATATATAAATTCCCTATTTTCCGAGGCACAAATGGAGCTTAAGTGATTTATTGTATAGCCAGTTAAACAAGAATCTTTCCTTAAAATAAGAATTGAGCATAAGCAACAGCATTCTGGCATTAAGAAGTGAGTATTTTTGTCCATACCAAAATGAGAAAGCTGAAAAAGTAAAAAATTAGAAAAGTTTGTTAACAAAAATGTTGCTGATAAACATTTCTCACTTATGTTTTATCCATTTTGTCTACAGTCTTAACAAGGAGCTATAGAAACTAGCAGAAAGGCATAGAAAAACTAGAGCAAATCTCAAAGCCTGACAAGTCAGCGCAGCTGAAATAGTACTTTTCTTTATGTCTTCTGACAGGTTTAAAAGATTGGGAGAAAAGACTGATTATATCAGATAGAGCCCATATAGGTAAGTGATGATTGAAGGGGGGAAAAAAAACTCACAAATGATTGCTTAGCTTGTGGTGCTAAACTACGTTATTACTCCACAGAGCAGTCATATATGATCTAACACAACATACAAAGAAGTTGTGTATCTGAAACATAATGGAATTTGTATCTGCTAAAGAGCTATTTTTCACATGCTGAACATAATAATGGAATTTGAGTCTGCTAAAGAGCTATTTTTCACATGCTTTCACAATGTTTAAGCAGTACTAGCTCTGTTTTCACATGGGAAGGTCTGTGCACTATCAATGATAACAAAGGCACTGAGTCTTGAAATTATGGATGTCTGGAATTTAGAGAAGAATGTTTTCCTCCTTTGGTCTCCTACTACGTCCATGTAATTTTCCATTGCAGTGTTTGACTTTCACCAGGCAGTAGATGGGCTCCAGGAAGTGCAACGTCAAGCACAAGAAGGAAAAAAGTAAGTATTTTCAGCACCATCGTTAATAATTATGCAAATTTGAAAAGTTGGTGTAATTTTGGAAAACAGAAATACAATGTATCTTTAAAGAGCCTTGCTAATGTTACTAGTTCTGACTCTCTTCTGCTCCCACTTACGGTAGTGAACAAACTCTGAGGTATTACTGAAAAGGCACGGTATGAATTCTTACATATTTCCATTTTCCATATACAGACCTTTTGAAATTCCTACCAAATCCTCAAAACTTGTTTCCATTAAAATGATGTTTCCAGCCCAGTTCGATATCAGACTAGTGATGCTCTTTTGAATCAGGTCTGAAGTGTTGGCACAATTAGGTTCCACACTTGTAATTGTTTATTGTATATTCACTTACACTTCATGGAGATAATAGTTTATATTTTAATTTTAATCTTACACTTTAGCACAGTATTCATATTTCTTTCGTATTTCATTATTCTGGTTTCTGAAAGAACAGAGGTTTATGTGAACACATGGTATTTTTCTCTCTGTTTGTCTATTGGTATTTGATCCCATTGAACAATTTCAGCCAAACTTAAAATACAGGTAGAGATCTCAAAATTACTGTATTTCTAAAATGTACATGAAAATAGGCAAGAGGGTAGGGAAACAGCTTCATTTTTGTCCTCATCAAGAGAAAGGAAGAAAGACTTTTTTTACGATGAGGGTGGTGAAAGACTGGAAGAGGTTGCCCAGAGAAGTGGTAGATGCCCCATCCCTGAAACACTCAAGGTCAGGCTGGACGGGGCTCTGACCACCCTGGTCTGGTTGAAGATGTCCCAGCTCATTGCAGCGGGGTTGGACTAGATGACCTTTAAAGGTCCCTTCCAACCCAAACTATTCTATCATTTTATAGGCTGCAGCAAGAGTTCATAGGGACAGAAATGGTATGAATAATGGCAAAGCCAAAAGAAACCAGTTTGATAACTCACAGAACTGTTTGTTATTTACAACTGTAGGCAGTGCTGCAACTGCGAAAATGACATTTGTTTCCTATTGTTTGTGCAAAGGGATGTAGTAGTACCAGAGGATAGCATAGTAACCAATATTACCGTATAATATATGTATATACACACATAGTTTCAAGTAATCTTGTCTCAGCCAGACCCAAGGCAATATTTGCAATATTTATGCAAATCCACCAAAGCAGGAAAGTTGCGATATATTTGTTTTTATAGAACTTTAGTAATTTTTTTTATGTCTCAGAAGTCCTGCCCGGTACATGCTATATTGAAGAGCTGTAACAAAATTACTTAGTATAAAGCATATTTGTGCATATTATGCTAAAAAAAAAAAATGCTAAATTTATGCTAAAGCATATTATGCATATACGTGTTTCTTTTCAATTAGTATTGGCACCACAAAGAAGGGGATTGGACCAACATATTCTTCCAAAGCTGCACGAACAGGTCTTCGAATTTGTGACCTCCTTTCTGACTTTGATGAATTTTCCTCAAGGTACAACTATCTTTATTTTTAAATATTATGTTATAGGGTGATACAGATTTGTTTTTAAGGAGATGTTTTTAAATGTGTCTGAATTTTGTATATAAATTGTCCAGAAGAAGAAGAAAACTGGAAGGAATGTATGTGTATATTTCCTGTACTGCACAGAGTTTTCTCATCATCTAAAATGTAATTTTGTACATTGTGAAATGCACTCATTGAGGTATCACAGTTCTGGGTGTTTTCTCCCTATAGTTATCTGTATATACTGTATATAATATAAGCTGAGTTCTTGTCAAAGGCTCTATGACCTCAAAGAGTGTTCTTCGTAGTTACAATTTCAATATTTTACAGATTTAAAAATCTGGCACAACAATACAAATCAATGTTTCCCACATTGGAAATAGATATAGAAGGACAATTGAAAAAGCTAAAGGTAAGGACTTAACACTTATACTTTCCCTGAAACTGAAAGAAAACAGTAATGTTTATTTTAATTAAAAAAAAAGTGTACCAGAACTACTACTTATTAAGTCATTAATTTAAATGAAAAATGCGTATCTTCATTATACCGTTTAATAAGCAGTAGCTATGCTTTGTAATAGAATGTTCTCTTATTGTGGGCATTAAAATAGATTTTGTGGATGATTTAGTTCTCCTATAATATTTTACTTTTTTTGACATAAAATAACTCTTGTATTAAAGTAGCCAGGAGAACGCAGGGTGACACTTGCAGTTAGAAGTCTCCAGCCATGACTGACTGAGGCTGTCTGAGAGACTTCCATGCTTACTGAAGAATTGTTTGGAAGCTGTGTTTCAAGATCCTGGCGTTAGAAGAAAAATGTCCTTTTATAAATAAATTCAGAAGAGCCACTGATAAAACATCTTCTTTCATTAATATGTAAGAAAAGAGGATGCTAAAAAAATCTTTTAGCTTTCCCAAGTTTTGTCTGGTACTTGTTCAGAGCTGACACCCTACCTTTAAAGATATTTTTTAATATTCATCAGCAGTGATTTTTCTTTTGGAGCTTCCACTGTTTCTCAGTCCCACTATCAGTGTGTCTAGACTATAGGCACGCTATATAGAGCCTATACGAACAAAACGAGGTATGTATACAACATCTCTGTGAATAGAAATGGTACAGAAATTATGGTATTCTAATGCCATAACAAGTCATGTTTGCTTATATGAGTGGTTCAATACATTGATTTGCTTTCAATAGAAGATAAGCTAATGGTTGTATTTTTCAGGTAAAACAGAGTTATTGAAGCTGGCGTGTTAGAGTTATCTGTATGTTCCGTGTTTCAAGTGAACAAAGTGAACATGGTGTTCGCTGCTTCCAGCCATTGTCTGGGGAAGCTGACATTTCTACTCAAATTTGCAGGGATATGCTGAAAAAATAAGACCCATGGTTCGAGACGGCGTGTATTTTATGTATGAAGCTCTTCATGGCTCCCCAAAGAAGATTCTTGTTGAAGGAGCCAATGCAGCATTACTTGATATCGACTTTGGTAAGTTAAATTCTAAACTCAATTTAACTCCTAAGAGGTTAGGTTTATTTTGATTGATTTTATTTTTGATGTGAGTTTATATCAGTTTTATAAACAGCAGGAAAATAGAGAAATAAAATAGTCTTCCCTGTAATAGGAACAGATCTCCCAAAAGTGAAGCACAGTAAGCCAGAGATTGCATCATTAACAGGATTAAGTGCTTAGGGTTTGAATATTGATTTTTTCTGAAGTCTATTCCAGTGGAGTTAAAATTTCACTCCAGATATTCTTGCCTTTATTAATTCTAAATGTGTGTGTGCATTGCCATACATTGCAGGCACCCACTGCAGTGCTGCTGAATTAATTCCTCTGCAATGGAGGGAGTATTAAACTGGTGCAGGTAACCTGTAAGTCCAGCTTCTTCAGTTGATTTCTGCTCTGCCCTTGTACCAAAAAGTCTAATTAAACTACTTAGGACTCCATGAATATGAAATGAAGAACTGGAGAGATGCTCCAATCCAGAGTCACAGTCTAGAGACCATGAACAAGCTCTGAAGGCTTAGAAAATTTGCTGCAGATACTCAGAGCTACTTGTGTAGAGCACTGGGAATGTCAGACTGTGAACCTTACACCAGGCTCTCCGTGGATGTTGCGGAAATACTTTCTGTGATACATATGACAGTGAAAAAAGCTTTACACAGCAGCAGCATCCTGTAATAGATCCAGTGCCTAATGGAAGTAGTATTGAGATGCTTTTACATTTCTCCCTTGTGGGCAATCCTCAGTGATGAATGCAGAGAAGCTTACACACTGGAACAGGTCACACATACTTGATACCTCCTCAAGTATAAGAAAGGAGTGTATTTTCTTATTGTCTTGCTCGCAGATAATGTGCTTATACAAATAGCCAGGGTAAGTCAGCTTTTTCAGTGGAAAAAATCTTTCATTTGGGGGGGATTTCTGTGGAGCTTTAGAAATCTAAATACATATTATTCACTACAGGAGGAAGCAATTTGGGGAAGAACAGCTTAATTTGTTTTCTTAAAAGCAAAATGGGCACATGTAGTAAGAAGAATTTGCCCTGCTCTTTGGCTGCTATTTCAGTTTAGCTTTAAAGCCAAACGTGCAGGTGAAAATCTCCTTTCCGCTCGTAAAGGAAAATCAGTCTTTGTTTCTCCTCATTGCTGAAACAGGGTTGTGCTGTTGTGTTTTTCTGACAGGCACGTATCCTTTCGTGACTTCATCCAACTGCACCGTAGGTGGTGTGTGCACCGGGCTTGGTGTTCCTCCCCAGCATGTCGGTGATGTGTATGGTGTGGTGAAGGCGTACACTACCCGGGTGGGAATTGGAGCCTTCCCCACCGAGCAGATTAACGTAGGTTTAAAGTTACAAAATGCAATATGTATGGTTGCCAAAAAAATAAGGTCAATGGAATGTGGTAAGGGTATACCAACAAAAAATAAGCACCGAAATAATAATGCCAAGCAATCACACTCACAAAGTGAGGAGAATTACATTATAAACTTCAGGTGTTTTCCTTCATAGGAGTGAAACACGAGTGAGATGATGTTATATTACAGTGACCACACTTCTGTTGTAAGGAATAATGTGAAAACAGATTTCATCACTTTATGCAATATCGTTAGGTGTATTTCAGTGGCGAGAGTTTGTTGTAGACCAGAACTGTCAGGGTATTTCAGGAAAGCTTAAATTACAAGATACCACTTCTGTGCCTAACAGCCTGTGTTCTGTGCGATTTATAGAATAAATGTGGTGTGCGCGTCAGCCAGTCATGCACAAATTGATCAATAAAAGGAAGGGGAGAGATTTTGATTGTTTTAAACTGTCTATTGTATTTTCATTATCAAGGAACTAGAAAGCTCAGGGTATTGATTATGAGCTATGCACACAGCAATCTCCAGGTCAGTGATCTGAATCTAATTTAAGGATTGAGTCACTAAAATCCTTTCTCTAATGGCTCAAATGAATTGGTGATTTCCTTTAGTTTTATGAATCATGAGTGTAAAGTTTCTTTCTTCTTCGTTTTCAGCCCAAAGGCAAGAGTTGACAGTCTCATCTTGTGGTAGAACCGAGGAGCCCTAGGCATGGTCAAGGAGACTGTTGACCTAGACATATTACAAGCATTGATCAGCATTCACAGTCTTGCCCCAAAAAACAATAGATGCAAAAAGATCAGATGAAGAAAATAAATGCAAACAAAATTAGAAACAGAGCTGAATTGTCAAGGAGGCCTTCCTATCAGATGAAGAAGGAACACAGGTGTCTCCTTGTAACATGAAATAGTCATAATGAAGTATTTCGGAAATGCTAGTGATTGAAATACAGAAATCCTGTGCATGAGGGGCTTTACTCTCCGTCTAACTCCTTTCCTAATAAAATTTAATTATTTTTCCTACAAAAAACCTTGGAATTGAACAACTATATTTTTCTTGCTATTTGCCTATATTTGTTTAGATTTTGTTTTCCTGCTATTTTTCAGTGAGATACCATCAGCATGCTTTCTGTCTCCTTTTAGGAAATTGGAGATCTTTTACAGTCCCGTGGCCACGAATGGGGAGTAACTACAGGCAGAAAGAGACGCTGTGGCTGGTTAGATCTTGTCATTTTGAAATATGCTCATATGATCAACGGATTCACTGCGTAAGCATCACAGATTTTGCGCTACATTTGGAAGTGATAATTTTGTGCTTCGCAGAATAAATATGTAGGTAACATTAATATAAGTCCAGTAAAGTGTTACATTTTAAGCAATAAAATAATTCACAATGGGCAACTGAAAATTGTCTTAATGCTAATAATAACCTCATTCCTTTGACTTTTTTTTTTTCAAATCAAGTGATTATATATCATAGCACTGATTTTTTTTCATACATGTTTTCACTTTGCTTACATCAGATGGCCAGTGTAGGTTGGATCAATATATCAGTTTTCTAACAGTTTGCTCTAGTGCTCTTGATCCAGTGCTTTCATACTGCCTTATTTTGTAATCTAAAACCGGCTGGTTTTGAGCTTTGGTCGAGTCTAGTGGACCATACTTGTAGGACCAAATCTGCATCATTTGGGACCACTGCCTCTTGATGTGAAATAAGTGCAATGACACAAAATGTACAACAACTGGCACAGCTCTCATTCCAGTCCCAACAAGTTCATTTATTTACGAAGGTGTAGTCTAATATTGTGTTATAAAAGCTGCTTTTAGTGGGCTGAGTTTTATTTTCTTTGGGACTAAGCAACTTACTTGGCTGGTAAATTATTTTATAATTCAAAGTATATCTTAAATTGAAATTTTAAAGGAAAAGTGGCTGCTTAAAGGAACTGTTCAAGAGCATAATGCCATCAAGCTAGCTTATGTCTGATGCTAAAATGCTAGTCACTATCACAAGCCATTAACTTATAACTGTATTTTCAAAAAAGTTGCAAAAGTTTCATTACAGTTTTGTTTATATAAGATGGAGACTTGCTCATGCATTCAGACAAACTTGTTCATATATGCAAACACAATGACCCTGGGAATTTTAATATCTTATAAACTGAGACTTAATATTGTTTATGCTACTAATGATACAAAAGAACAATGATCTTTGTGCATTAATTTATCAGAAGGGGTTTTAAAATATTTTTTTACTTGGATTTATATTTTGGTTTAACTTACACAGCTCCAGTTTATGTGGAAATAGTATTAGGAAGGTGTTATGTTGCCTTCCATGTCAGTTCTATACCATTACTGCACTTCTATCCTCAAAACTATGTCATTTTTGATAACTGTGACACTTAAAAAACATGGGGAGACAAAAACTTAAAAAAAGTTGAAGAACTGGCTCTATGCTGCTTCTTTCCCAAAAGGTCTTTTCATTTAATCATTGCAATCATCGTATCCTCACTGAGCACATACAGCATGGACTATTTTTCACATACTGTCTAAATCTTTAGCTACGTGTATTTTTACCAAGCAGTGTCTGTCATATTGTTTCTAGAGAATTGGACTAGTTTTAAAATGCAGTTTTATTCTGATCAGTGAATACTACGGTTTTTTACCATTTTTGTGTTCCAGTGTGTTTGCTCACAAGATGAAAAAGGTTCATTAAACCGATAAACCTGCTAGCACAGCCCGGGCACTGGAAGTCAGGCTGGGGTCTTTCCCACTGAACTGTATATGTGATTCTAGTAGCCAGATTATGCTTGGGAAGGCTGTTTTAAAAGTGTAATTTGGTAAACAAGTCTGTCTTACAGTTGTGAATCAGTAGGAATAACAGAAATAATCACTAATAGTGACGTAAAGTGGCGTGCTATCATACATCCCCAAACTGAGCCCAGTAAGCGCCACTTTACATATTCAGCTTGCATTTTCATGCACAGAACCGAACACTCTGCACCTGTATGAGCAGACAAGAATTTGGAAATGTGTCTTAGTAACTCGGTCATGTATTCATTCCATAGGCGTGAATTCAATTACCGATGTTCATAGGTTAATATATTTGTGTATTTCTGCTTGCTGGGTTGCCTGAGCTGGATTTATGTTTCTAGTTTGTTTCTAGTTACGTTTCTATATGAAACTAGAAAGAAGAAAAAAAGACAGGTGGAAAGTATTAAAGAGAAGATTCATAGTATGTGTAACTCTAACTGATGTTTTTCTGTACAGTTTGGCATTAACGAAACTGGATATTCTTGATGTCCTTGATGAGATTAAAATTGGTGTTGCTTACAAATTGGGTGGAAAAAGAATTCCGTATTTTCCAGGTATGTTGCTAAAGAGCTAAGTTCATTTTTCTCTTTCCTGCCTGTTAAGTCGTACCTGTTGGGAAAGACTGCTTTTTAAAATCAGGCTTGATTTGTTTTTTGCTAGAACTTCCATAGAAATTTGCAGAACTATAGTATCAGTATAAGGACTGCTGTATCAGTACATTAGCATTTTCCATTTACCTCACATCTCTATGTATGATGACAAGAAGCAAATGAAATCTTGTGTTAGAGCCTCTATGTCCTGTCCCATAAGATTTATTTTTTCTTCATTGAAAACACCAGGGATCTGAAAGTCAGCAATACTCAAGTCAGTGATTTGTGTATCACTGGTAACAGCCTTTAATGAAGTAAAGTAGAAATTAGAAGCAGTGCTTAAGCTGTGCAAAAATGAGACAGATACGAGCAGAATAAAGCTGCTTATGGGCTACCCTCATATAACTGTAATTAACAGCAACAATATTGTGGTTAATAAAAATACATATTGCCTCTCAATGTGTTTGATGTTAAAACTTTTGAGATGTAATAATGTGTAATTTTCTTACATTAACAATATTTTCAAGATAACCTGTAACAGTCTGTGCCACGATGAGGGGTTTGTTCTGTCGAGGAATTCTGGAAGCATGGGGAGGGCTGGCAGCAACCAGCTTTCCCACCACTGGTGGTAGTTCCTGGCTGTGGACACAGTGAGGATTCCAGTGGGGAAGAGTTTGCAGACACAGAAGTTTTTAGCAAGCCTGATTTAACTCTGTTCTGTAAAGGTAAAAACATTTGAGACAGTAGTGTCCTGTCTACAGGAGGACTTCTATTTTTTTATGTGCAAATCAGGACCAAAAGGTGGAACTACTGTAAACTTCAAATAACTTGTTTCCTCAAAAGTAATACTGTAGTCTTCTGACAACACAGAGTGCATCCTACGTATTTTAGAATAGGAAACTGGATTCCTGGATCTTCTTGAATCAGTGTTAACTTCCAAAGTAACATAACTTAATCTAATTTAAGAATGAATGAATGAACCAACCAGTAGAAATACTGGGGGTTTTAATGTGTCAGATTTTAAATGTTGTCAAAAGACTTTTTTGGTCAAGAATGATTAGGTGTGTTGTTCTAAGGTGGAGTGGCAAAAGTCAACTGTGATAAAAATTGTTCTCCCACAGCTAATCAGGAGATACTGCAGAAGGTAGAAGTAGAGTATGAAACAATGCCTGGGTGGAAGACTGACACAACCGGTGCACGAAAATGGGAGGACCTCCCACCCAAGGCCCAGAATTACATCCGATGTGTGGAGAACCATGTTGGAGTGCCAGGTAAATCTTTCTGTAGAGGTACATATGAGGATGCCACAGCAGATAGGAACACCTATGTAGAAGTGCTCAATTCGTTAGTCAGGGAGTGGCTTGATCGGGGCAGGAGGCAAGGGAGGCACCTGTGGTTGGGCTGATTATGGTAAATGACAGCTCGCCGAAAAGCAGCAGAGGGTGGTGTTCTGCGGGCAGGTCTACAGTGCTGCAGAGAGAGAGAGCTCCAAGCTGCTGCTGACAAGGATTTAACCAGAGGAAAGATAAACGTTTATTGTTCTTGGCAAACTGCCGCCTTCTGCCATTGAAAACTTTGGGATTACTGCACCATGCTTCAGTGTGTAGTTAGGCTAACGTCCTCCCTTTATCCCGTCTTTTCACTTTACTTCCTGCACTGCATCCCTGTTTGAACACAGACTTCTCTTTTTTTCTTTCTTTTTCTCTATTCCACACTTACCCGTAGAAGGAGATGTGTTGCATAATTAATTGTTTAGCCTAATTCTGCCACTTTGAAAAACTGAGACTCTTAACATGATCAGTCTTCAAAGATTAAGCCATCCAGTTTTCTTAAAATCTAATTGTTAGAGCTCCGGAGGTGCCAAGAGCTAGGTATGGCATGAATGGTGGAATTCAGAAGGGAATTTCCACAGGAGCAAATTTGGAAAACTGGCATGTGTGATTTTTGTTTTCCATAAAGCACCTCAGAGGTCACATTTGGGGAGCGTGAGCGAGTTTCAACTATAGGAATTCCAGTATTGTTCATGCATGAGGAAGCATATAATAGCAGAGCCTGAAACTCGGTGAACGGCCTGTGTGTGGTCATGGACACAGATGTGGGAGATGGGATACGTAAAGTTCCCCTTATTTTTTTTCTCTGGTTCTCAGCGTGAAGGCAGGGTTCCTTGGTGGGTTTGATGGCGGAAGGAGACCTACCTATGGTCAGTACTATGGTATCCATGGGCAATAAAAATTGTAGTGGAACAGTTATAGTATGGTATTTGGGGTGGCTGCTCACACTGGATAAGGTTTTTAATTGCAGCCTTATGTTTAACAATATTATAGCATCTGTGCATCACTGTCTCCTGGTCCACATCAAGAAAACATCACGGTCTGGCAGATCTCTTGCTTCCTCTCTGCAGGGACTGAGCTAGATACCCTATCACTCAAGAAAACAACAGTTAAACTGGCAACAAACATGCTTGACCTTCTGTTAGGCCTTCCATCTGCAGTGCTTCGTGTTTATGGTAGAATTGGTTATGCTTACAAATTTCAATATATCACACTTCTAGTCTGGTAATGCAGCAGGAGTACAGCGATTTTTGACAGAAAAACTTCCTAGCATTGTGTTTCAGCACAAAGTTGGCCAGTTTGTCATGAAGCGTGATGAAAGCTAAAAAATACTCCAGTTCATTGATTATTATCTTTACTCTCACTTTGTTCTAATAGATGTGTTTTCCTCCCTAGTTAAATGGGTCGGAGTTGGAAAATCAAGAGAGTCGATGATCCAGCTATTTTAAACAAATGAAGAACTTCAATGATGAGAAGCACGATTTAGCGTTCGTCTGTTCCTTACTGCTTCCTCTTTAAATGGAGATGCTATTTAAAACCAACATGTTTTTCTAGGAATTGAATAGAAACAAAACATATATTCTGTATTGTTAAATTTTATTTATCTTTAAGTTCTCAGTAAATTCAGTGTAAAATCTCCTTGGTGACCATCATAAAAAAAAAAATAAATCTAAAAAGTATTCTTAACAAAATAAGGATAAAATATATTTTTAAAATTTGAGCCAAGTTACTATTTTGAAGTTTCTTACATCCATATAGAGTTATTTCTTCTTGCTGAAACCAGTGTTAAGCCTTTTCCAGTAGTTACTGGGTAACTTTAGAATTGTGAAGCTTGGATTTGTTCTTCAACTTTAAATGTTAAAATATCTAGTAATAAGTAAGATACCGTAAGATACAGTAATAAGACAGATACCGTGTACTTAAAGTGGTTAGATTATACAGATTTTCCATTTCTAAAATACAGTAAAGTTAGGTATTTTTGACTGCACAAAGCAAACCAAACACAATTGTCTATAATTTTTATATGACGATTTTTTAGTAGCCCACTAAAATCAATGGAGAGCAGCTAAAATATTTTTATCACAGAGCCTATTCTAGTAACTGAGATAACATCCGTAGAGGGGCCAAACTGGAGGAAGTTGACCTGTCTAATAATGCTTTCAAGTATCCTGTGCACTAACAGGCAATCCCTGTGGAGACTGTCAGATGTGCAGTCTTTGTTATTCAGTAGGGAAGG
>NW_009647685.1:1061815-1075340 GCF_000708025.1 Charadrius vociferus
GTGGAGCGGAGAGAGCACACTGTGTTTTCTCAGTGAACCCAAGACATTTCTTCCTGCTAATGCAGGGATTATAAATTCCAAAGTTTTACTGTAGTTATCTGTTGAGGAACTTGGGACTTGCAGCTCCATAAGGCACACTCACTTCCACAGCTCCTAGGTGTCCAAGAATAAATCAATGCATGACTTAATGATGACTGCTGCAGTATTTACACCTATCACATATTTTGACCTTCCTCAGCAAAATGTAATGCCTATTTATAGAAGGGGATGACATGTGGCAGCCAGGGCTGGGACATGGAGAAGCCATGGAGAGGTTCCAGAATCTTGAGAATATTCTTGAGAATACACTTGGATGTGGTCTACTGGAAGGTGTCCCTGCCCGTGGCAGGGGGGATGGAACTAGGTGATCTTTAAGGTCCCTTTCAACCTAAACCATTCTATGATTTCTTTGAGGGTCGTCTTATTTATAATGGCTATACTTCCAGAGCTCTCAAAAAAGGTCTACCTCTTGTAGAGTAAAAAGAATACACTAGAAATTGAGTTATTCCCCAACTGTGGAGTTTTCCAAGTGAGTGTTCCTTTTCTATATATGTCCGAGAGCTATAACAATATTTTTGTATCATTCCCAGGGCTGTGGAAATGGCATCACAACCCCAGTAATGCCATTATGTAGCATGTGAAAATAGCCCCTTCTGAGGTGATAACTGCAAGGATACAAAATGATGATATTGTTTGCATCAAAGATGGAGAAAAAGAAAAACTTATCTGGAGTGTCTTGTGTCATACTCATCCCCTTTGTCTTTTCTCATTCAATATTAAATAACATTTAATGTTCAAACCCATTCGTGTCAAGAAGCAATTACAAAAGTACCGGTACATGAACATAACGGGCCCTAAATTTAGCTGTTTACAGATGTATTGCTGCTTGTAAGGCAGAGTTCTTACACCCTCCGGCTGCAGTGCTGTCTCTTCATACCCCAGTTCATCGCAGACTGTGACTTCATGCCACAAGCAAATAACCTGGATCTCTTAAAAAAAAAAAAAAAAAAAAAAAAAAAAAAAGAAAGAAAAGGAGCCCAAAGCCATGAATCCTTAATTCAGCTACAACTCCTTTGTCAATCTTTGACAAGTTGTTTAATCTCCCTGCTACTGTTTTTGCAATCTGCAAAATGGCAATTAGAAATATATCCTCACCTCTTTTTACAGTTTTTTGGAGGTTGCTGGGTCAAGCCCTGCAGTTCTGGCTCTGACATTGATGAGGAACCTCTCCTAGTCGTATCTATGGGTGTTTTAATGAAAGAGCAATGAGATTTCTGACCTTGTTTAATGTTTGTGAAGCACTACTGAAAGGTGCTTGGTAAGTACTAATTATTACAAGCACTGTGAAATGTGCCTCATTTATATGAGGCAATTTAAGCGTAAAGGTGCTTGGAGATACAGTAATTAAGTTTTGTTTTCACATGGCTTAACCTTGTGACAATTGCCTCCTAGATGATCTAGACCTTTTCCTTTTCTTGGCCCCATCTTCATCAACGCATTTGTGTTAGGGGGTGGCCGCTACATTCAAGCTTTGGTTGATTTATAGGCAAAGTCCACAGTGACTAACAAGCCACTCGGTGTGCTGAGTAACTGGATTAAATGGTCAACTCTAAATGAAGTATTGGGCATATTGAAAAAAATTATGTTTTGTAGCTTAATTTTCACAGGATTGCTTTATCCTGTTCACCTAATCTTTTTATTTTCCATGAAGTACTTTTTCCATTAAGTCTCCATGAGATCCCCATTGCCTGTCTTTGCGTTCAAGCATTCATCAAAAACCCAGTGATGTTGTCAATGTGCATGATGTAATAGGCAATTATCCCGTGACTTGCTCTGTTACTGTAAGAATAATACCATGCATTTCATTTAATTTCATAGCATGGATTTTTTTAAGTGAAAATTCTACTCCATTTGAATTTCATATGTGTGGTCATTGAGTTAAATGTGAATAAGTTCAGGTTTTTATCGAAAAGCTCTCTAATCTACTGAGTGACACAATGCTTAATAAGAACATCTTTATGTAAATTTGCTTTAATTTTGGCTGTTTCCCATGTGTATTATTTTGTATTGTTTGGAATTTCATTTTAATAACAATCACTGTGATGAATTCAATTTCTTCTTTCTCCCCAGCCAAATGCAATAATAATGACTAAAACTAGTTGATGCCTCATCCTGTTAGATATCTGGATGGAAGAATAAGGGTAAACATCTACCAAAATGGCATAATTTGTGGTAAAGATTATAGTTTTTTAAAAGTAGCAATTACCGATTCACTCATGCACATTAATGTGTTTGACATATTTTCTCACACTTACCTTTACAATATGGCCTTTGTAGTCAGGCGTATGCTTCCTAACACATGCAGTATAGGATTTTGAAGCTTTTGTAATTTTTAATTTGGCTATATATGGTCTTACAGTTCTGGCATAATGCACTTTATAAAAGGAAAGAAAATTAAGCATTTCCATAGTAATGTGCAAATTACACTTATACCTTATGCAGATTTTTTCAGATTAATTTTGGATCCACACCTGTTTATCTTGTCCTGAAAGACATTAAAAACAATTTAAAGTAACAGTACTTGGTCTCTATTTATCTCATATTTTGGGTTTTTTTTAAACGCAGCACACTTCATACAAAAGCCAGCTTCAATATTTTATGTATTTTAAAAAATAACTAGCAGCATTACTGCATGAATGGGGATTTTCTTTCAATCTACAGATTCTCCATGTTTGGCTGTTTTTATGTGTTCTATAAACTTTGTCACACTTTGTCCCATTTACAAACTGAGCAGGGATCACCTTTGCCATAGGGACTCATGGCAAAGTCTTTAGTGTGCTCACCTGAGTGGACAATGGTTTTATGAAGAAAAAATGCATTTTTCTAATTGATGCAAAAATGTTCCTGCCATACCAGCTGGCGCGGGACTACTGATGTGAACTCTGCATAGCTATTTATCAACAGCACTGTGCTCGAAAGGAAAGGTAGACACTGATTCAGATAACATAGTTATCACCTCCAAAATGTGGGAGGGCTTCAGACCAGTACTGTTAGGGTTTTCAGAAGCCTTTATAGAAATCACGCTTTTTCTCATCCATTTTAGAAGTCTGGAGCAGCGAGGGAATCACCTGTCCAATAAATGACAGCAGGTTAGTACACAGTTCCAGGCAATGTCTGAGAGCTGTATGACTACTGCTCTGCTAATTATCTTATGTTCCTTCATTTCCTTTGTGTTTGTTATATATAAATTCACGTACAATGGTCTTTGTGAGCCGACACATTTGGAGCAGTTTCATCTAATTCCATGTGACGCTGGCAATGCCCAAAACCAGAGACCAACCCAAAACTAAGGGAGTCTTTCTTTGCTGAAATTACCCACTGGGAAAACAGTCTGTTTTTTTACTGGTCCATCTGTTGTCTGTCAGCTGGAGAGCTGACTCTTAAGACTATCTTGTTTCTTCCCTCACAGCCCAGTAAAAATGGGAACAAGGTGACCATTTTGCCAGTGGAGAGCTGCAATTAACAGATGACTTTCCTGCCCCTGCTCTCTTCTAGTAATACTTTACGTGGGGTTGAGCTCTTGCCCACTCCTTATTCCTTGTGGAAGTGGCCCAGCTTCCTTTCCAGTAACGTTTCCTGTCCATCAGAGAACTGGTTTCATGTGCTGGATGTCTGCAAAAAGGATGAGATGACACCACCCTTTTCACTGGGCATCAGGCAAAAAAGAAAATCCAGCTCCAACTATCTTATCTTTAGAAGTCGTCCCTGGTTGTGGCATAGGCACTGTATCGAGGGAGTAGCCTGTGGATTTGTTGGCTACTAATTTAAGTTGAGTTTGTTAGTGCTGGTTTCATGCCTTGATTAGATCTGTGTTGCCAATGAAAAAGAGGGTGCCTGAGGTGTGGAGCCTGCTTGAGTGTCACAGTACTGCATGGGATTGATGGCGTGGTGCTGTACAGCCTGCTTCGGGGAGGTATGAAATGGGTTCATTCCTTCACAAGTCACAAGTCCATCACAAAGGAGCTTTGGTAAGGAGCACCTTCTGCTCTCGATTGGTGCTGGCTGAACCCTTGCATGTTGCTCAAATTTAAGGGGAAAAAATTATCCATGTAGATGTCAGCCAACGAGTGAGGCATTCAAGAGATCAAATCTAAATGAGGATTTCAAGATTTTGCCTTTTAATCATATACTTACAGGAAACTAGTTGTTCTAAAATAACTTCATGTGTTACTAATATCTGTACATTTCTGGAGTAGAGACTGTGCATTAACTATTTGCCCATCGGCCTGAGTCTGTTTGTAAGAAAAAAAAAAAAATAACCAGCAAAGAAGATCTTCTGTAAGCACGTACACTTTATATCTGCCTTTAATGTAAAAAATTTGGGCCAGTAGCTGCATTTTTCAGTGGTTGGAAACAGTAAAAATTTTAACACTGTCTACAAAAATGTCTTTGGCAAGGAAATGTCTTTGTCAGGAAAAAAATAACTCTCGTATTTGAATGTTTTCGCAGCATTGAGATAATGTACCTGTCTTTGACAGGCGTTACCTTTTAGAAGTTGAGTACATACACCGGAGTTTACATTAGAGGCGTGTAAATAGTTCCTCAGACAACAGTGTTAGGTTTCAGGAGATACCTTTACAGTACTTGATAGGTGACGGAGCACTTCAGACAGCTTCTGTTGTTGCTGAAATCCTTAAAACACCCTGGGCAGAAGCATTGGAGAAGTGTTTCTTAAGGACCGCAGAATACAGTCAGCTATGCATGCCCTTACAGCGGAGGTGGCACTATCCATCTTCATCTTCCCCTTTGTCAGACAAAACTTTTAATGCTAAGTGGGCCTAATTTCTCCAATGTGAGGAAACAGCGTTTGGCGCTGAGGTTTGTGGAAGCCCGGCTGCCCTGTGAATGGAGAAGGTCCCATATAATGGGTGCTGGAGTCAGCCTTTGATGAGCCTGACAAAATGACAAACTGGGTAATTCCAGTGTATTACCACTCACTATCATAAAAAAGGTTTCATGTTGTTCTTTGCTTCTGAAGAGGAAACTCCCAGTTACAAACCAATTGTATTTAGAGTTATGTTACTACTGAGATTCTTAAAAGCAGCACAGCACTCTGCCATGAATGGAAACCTGTCCTTTGATGAGTTCTGAGTTCAGGAATGGCTGACAACAAATGGCAAAGACCTTGATAAGCTTGAGGACTGGGCAATGGAAAGCTCGTGAAGCTCAGAAAGAAGCGCCGCGTTCCCCGTGTCTCAGTACAGGCTGGGAAGCACCTGGTGAGGAGAAGCTCTGCTAAAAAGGACCCGAGGTTTATAGCAGAGGCCAGGATGAATATGAGCCAATGTCACACTTGCATCTTGACTAAAGCACATGGCCTACTGGGCTATACTGGGGGGATAATGGCCAGGAGATGGAGGGATTGTATTTCCTATTACTTGTGTTGGTGAGTAGTACCACTGATTCATGCTAGATGTCCACATGGCTTGTTCTGTGTCCTTAATAAATGAGTGAAGAAAAAAGGAGAACTGGGGAGATGATGTGACATTCTGGTTTCAAGAACCTGCCTTGCTACAGATAAGACTAGCTACAGTCCCCATGCACGGTCACATGTACCTCAGTTCTACAATGACAACTTTACTGCGTATTTAGCAGAATCAAAAATAGGCAATGCAGTTAAAATTTTGAACTTTGTGTTTTGTACTCCAGCCTTCTGCTTCAGTTGTTCCAGCCGCTGAGGCTGTGCCCTTGTGGTGGCTTCATCCTGCTCTGCTATGACTCTTATCACTGTTCCACGCTTTCCCAGCATGGAAACTGGGTTTCTTTTCCAATGAAGCCGCACAAGCGCTGCTCTCCAGCAGTGTCCCTGCTATGCTCCAGATGCTGAACAGAGTTCCGTCCATGGGGCCGCACATGAACTGGTTAGAAGAAACCTTCCACCTACAGTGTGGATATTGGGTTCTGAGCACCCACTGCTCTGCGTATTTGTTCCTGTAGGACTGCACTGCTTGCTAATACAGACACAGCGTTTGGACATCAGCCCTTCCATCTCCCCTCATCCAGTTCTTTGTTCACTATATACTAATCCCTAACTAATAACAAATTATTCTCTTTATGGTTCTTTATCAAATGCTTAATGTAGTCTAAGTAGATTATAACCATTGCATTTCCTTTGTCCATAAAATCAGCTGTTACCCAAGATACTCAGAGGTCATCTATTTTTAAGTCTATTTTGCGTTTTATCCCATTTTCCATTTACCTCCATGTTTTTAGTGAGCCTTTCCTTGAAAACATTGCCAAAGTCTTGCAAACTACTGAGTCTGGGCTATTAACCCTCTGCTTGTCAGCATAATTTTTTCACTGCCACCTTTAAAGGTGTTGCATTTTCAGTTCTCAGATAATATAATACCACTCTCAACTTGAAAGATTATTAGGAGCACTTCTTCCTGCCTTGCAATTGCATAGACCCATTGTACCAATGGGGCCATAGTCATGTCTATGTGAGATAAAATACAGTTTGGAGACATTTGCTGAGTATGTTCACAAAAGGTTTGCTTTGCCATTCTGAAACAGCATTAAGTTTCTATCTATAACTTCTAAAGAAGATTACTGGAAAAGGTAACTAAGACATCAAACCCATTTCCTGAGGATTTGGTCCCCTGATTTTAAGTATATATATTCTGCAGACAAAACAAGAATACACCTTCAGTGATCTCTACTTGGCTATATTGTGTAGTGTAATAAATAGGGCGCTGGACAAAAGAAGCGTCTCCAGCTTTGCCAGAAGAACTGAAGTTGGAATAAACCAGCAGCAACCTCATGTGCTGGGTGCTGAACTTGGCCAAAAAGAACAAGCGGTGTCTGGGACGAACACTGGAGAGCTGTGAATTTTGAAGAGCTAGGAGGAACGTCAGGCTACTCTGCTCCCTTATTCAGTCAGTTATTCGATGCCAATATTACAGTTTTATATTTGCACCAGTTTCAGTGGTGATATATTTGTATGTATAGGTAGTCCTTCCTAGAGTTTAGGTACCGATAAAGAATCAGTATTAGAAACAGACAATGCTGAACACCTTCACCATCAGTCTGGAGATTCCGAATCTTGCGGACAGGAAAGATACAGCAGAAGAAAAGAAGATACAACTGTCTCACACGAATATCTTCCCTGAAATTTTCATGCAGGAAAAAGGAAAAGAAAAAAGATGAATGCATATACATGGCAGGAACATACTGAGCATAAATATATAGAATGTCATAATGCATTTTAGTATACATGAAAAAGAGGTCACGTGGAAGAAATAAAAGATGTTTGCTAGTTAAGGCATTACGAATGGGCTGAGACATTTTGTCTATTAGAGATTGATTTGCACCAGACTACATAATTAAAATACCGAAGCTGGTACTGATGGAAGTCTGCGCCCTACACAAAATGTATTGATGATTTCCATCCAGGGGAAATGTTCCAGCAGCACAAAAAAAGTCTGGCTCTATTAATTGGCACCCTGGATGGTAGGGCTAGGACTGAACATTACTTTTGTGGCTTATATCGCACCACTCATGGGAACTGCTCAGCAGAGAGCACAGAGATAGAATGAGCCTTCAAGACTTCCCAGTGTAAACGGATTTCAACCAAAAAGACTCTACTAAGAAAATTTCCACATTAGCCCTAGTGATGGTCCCTGTAACTGTGACATGTTATCCTGGCAACGTCCAGGGACTCGCTTTGACTCTGTGCAGCTTCTGTTTTCTAGACAGAGATCTCCTCTATCCAGGATTGAAAATACAGCCACACATATTTAAAACAAACACACTTTGCGGGCTGCTGCTGGGGAAGCGTTCGTTGGATGCAGTGAGCGCAGGGAGCCGGGTTCTTCCCCAGCATGTGCTGACGTAGTCCCTTCGAGCTGAACGTATGTACCCTGGGTTATTCCAGCTCAATGCAAGGCACAACGTACAAAGCTGTCTCAGAGCAAGGATTTCTTTTCCCAACAAAATAACAAGACCAGGGCTGATGCTGCTGCAGTGGAGAGGGAGAAGGTTCTACCCAGCCCTTCCCATGCCGTGTGAGGGAGAGGGTGTTTTGTACTGCGTGGGACTAGTGAGAGGACAGAGGTTCCTGTAGCTTCTCCCGGGTAAAAAAAAAAATAATGGAATAGCACCATTTGGACAGAGATTTAAAGAATCCTGAGGACAAGCACGTAGTATTAAATGCAAAACATTGTCGCCTGCAGAGGAAGGTATCAGAACACCGTGGCACCATGTTATGTTATCGCTGTCAGAGCTCAATTTCCTTTTGTCTTAGTAGATTAAAAGAATCTAGAAAGAGGCGAGGTAAAAGGAAAACGCGTGCAGCAGAAAGGAAGGCACGCAACTGGAAAGGCCAGGCACAACCACCACCAAAAAAAACCTTGGAGAAAGCATCCTCTTGGTAAACCGGGCACATTGCTGTCAGCAGAACCATAACATCTTTGCAACAGCAGTAACAGTTTATAGTCTTGAGAGTGCCCTCTAGTGTGAGTGGGACCTTGGAGTACTTTGATCTCCTGAGGAGTACTGATGTATCTCATAGCTGGCAGAACAGTAACATACTATGAAATTCAACCAGGCCACGCTAATTTAAGAGCGAGCACTGGCTGCCGGGCCAAGATGGCAGAACCTTGGCTTAACAGCAGCATACTTCAAGAGCCAGCCCTTAATCCCGCATATCACTGGCTTAACAAACGTTTTTTGATGCGTGAATCAACTCATCAAGATGAGGACACGAACCCTGTTGCTAACGAGTCATAGTAAAATGACATGCATTTGTGAACAGATAACGTCTGAACTGTGTGTAGCCCTTTGATCCGAGTTGTAAACATGCTGTTTGTTAACGCTGACGTACTACAATAAGATACGAAAAGAAAAGGGTACAGAAGAAAGTAAGCAGCCCCCAGCTACTCGGGTAAAAGCAGGTTTATTCAAGGAGGGTTTGGGGTTTTTTTGTTTTGGTATGTTTTGGGGGTTTTTATCTTCAAATCCATCTTGCAGAGCACAGAAAGAAGAGTACATCGGGACCGAGTGCACGGGACATGGTGCTTTGCTTCGCTCCTGACAGAGAACATGTGGGCACCCCAATACTCCAGCGGACGTAACGCAGGCTGCATGCTGGTGCACAGCCAACTGCATCAACTACTATAACATATATTCCACTTAAAAGAATTTCCAGAATATTGCTTTCACTGGTTTACATTAAGACATTAGAAAAGCACCAGCGAGTTGACCAAAATACACATTTTTACATCAGTACAAACAGAGAGGAATCATTAAGGAAACTCCTGAGTTTGAAGAGACGAGTAACATATTTTTAAGGTCCTCTAATGCAGGCATTTAAGGTCCTCTAATGCACTATTAGGCATTCGGAACAATTTAAAAGCTAATGTAATCTCCTGGACTGCTATTTATCTGCCACCTGTTCCTAAACTGGAACACTTGTTACAGTAAATGGATGAAGGTTGCTTGCAACAGGAAGAAATAAGGCTGATGAATAATTAGCTTCACAAAGCCAAATCAGCTAATGTGGATATTTTGTCTGACCCTGCGTAAAACAGAAGGCAGATTTTTCCTCAATTTGCTCTTTTCCAACTTTGTAAGTTCTTTCCCTTTTAAGAAAGCACCCAGTCTCAATTTGCAATGTCTGTGATTTACACTGTCTTTGGTTTTTGTTTGTATGCCTGTTTATTTCTAACTATATTTTGGAGTAGCTGGAAGCATTGGCTGACAAGTAAACATTTATCACAACTGTCTTACAGATAGATCAGAAACAAAAATCTTAAAATCTGTCATTGCTTACTGGAGTATTTAAAATCTAAATCTACACATTCTGTAGGCAGAGTTTCTTTGTAGTTCAGGTCTGAATGTGATATATTTAATGAAATTGTTCTCAGCGCCAAAGGAATTTTATGCCAATGTTTACAAAGGGATTGGTTGGATCCTGAGGACTGTGTATCAGTAAACCCGAGGAAGGTTCTGGCAATTCAGTGTGGTTATAAGTACTCTGAGGAAGGGAGATGAGCAGTGAGGTACCAGTGCTTGCTGCTTTCTTGTTAAAAGTGAAATCTAAAAGCCAAGTGGGAAGAGGTACAGCTGTGTATTTTCTAGGCTCTCACTGTAATAAACACACAATAAATTGGCAGCGTCAGTAAGTACACAGTAACACATGTGGGGGGAAAATAACCTCGGTTGTATACATAGAGTGATGGGTTCTGAATAAAGTGATTAGCACTCAGGGGAGTGATGCTGCAAGCCATTTATGAATATTCCCCTGAAAGCACCAGTTTGGTACTTCAGTAGTAATCAAAATGACAAATCAGATGTTGGGAATTATTGGGGAAGGGACCGAGAAGAAAATCTCTTTAAATTTATGCTGTCCAGATGCATAGCATGCCCGCAGCTGGCTCACTGGCCACCCAGGTTCAGGCAGGACATTAGGAAATATGAGAGGTACGGAAAAGGACATCTGAGGCTGTCTGTATCCCGCAGCTTAGGTATGCCGGGTGCACTTGGCCACCTAGTCCCCTGCTGCCCAGAGCAGAGGTGATCTTGGGGCACCCCGGGGCTCCCTCCCTCCTTTCCCACACAGCCCGGTCCCTCTCGAGAGCACTGGTGCACATTTGAGGCTTCCCGGGATGTGCACTGGGATGTGGTACAGGTGATGTGGATCGGGACACACTGCAAAGCAGTGCTTCAGTGTGACAAAATATTTTGGCTTGAATAAAAGATGAAGAAGGATGATAGGGCAGACATCTTTATAGTCATGGATCTTATGCAGAGTCAATAGGGAATGGTTATTCCCTATTTTTTATAAAACCAGACATAGGAGACACCTAATGAAATTAACAGGTGGCAAACTGAAAACAAACCTGAGGAAGCAATTTTTTAAAAATAATATATTGCTAAGTTGTAGACCTTGCTAGATAAAATAAGAAATTAAATGTTAGCAGTTTAGAGAAGGGAACTGGACAAATTACTGAAGAGTGGGCCTACTGACCACTATTAAACATTAAGATCCAGATGGAAACTTTGGCTCAGAAAATTTCTGAGTGCTAAAATGCGAGAAGCAATGAAGATGAACTATGACCAGGGTCCTTCTGTGTCTGCCCTGACTTTCTTGAAGCATAGGTAGAAACAGAACATTAGGAGAGACAGACTTAGCAAGCATAGTCCAGTCCATTTTGCTCTTTAAGTTTGCTTACTGGAAATGGAAACTATTGGGAAAAAATGAAATGCAATTTTTCTTTGTTCTGGAAGTGACAAAGCTATCAACCAGGCAATTTGTAATATTCACACAGGCAAGGAGAAGCAAAGTAGCAAGAAAAAGGCTGTCTTTTTATTCTCTGCTTTCTTTCACAAACACATTTTCAAGGATAAACCAAAATCATCTTATTTCACAATTACCATTAGTGGTTTGGGATTCATTTGGGTTGCTTTTTCCTATTCAGAAGCTGCATAATGTAATACACAATCTCATTACCTAACCTGGGAAATCGTCAGCATTAACTTTCATGAGCGCTCAATGCCAGCAAGCTTTGCCCGATCAGATCGCAGCCTTTCTTCTACTTCCAAATCACCAGTGGATCTTCCTCAAGGCTTACTGCTATGAAACTAACAAAACACTCAGAATGATTCAATTGGGTAACAAGTCAACAGACCAGCTGACAAACCAGTTCCCTCCCTGTAGGGTGCTAAGGTACATTGATACAGACCAAACAGAGTTGGTTTACCTTTATATCTTACAAATAGGAAATAACTGATCAGTAACAGATGTTGTTAAGGTTGAGGCTTGCAAAGCAATTAAGAGATGTCACCACCTGAGGCTGACTCAGATAGCTGCAGCAGAAGATATCTACATCTGCCCTGCAGTGGCATGTGTCAAAAGTAATCAACCCACAGGGAAAGCGCCCTTATATTTACCCTTTAATGACAGCACCAGCAGCACGTCTGCAGCACATGCTGCTGACTTTAAAATCTACTTCATATTCTGAGATCAGCATTTCAGAGCACTCCTTCTTCACAAGCCGAACAGCGCTTTTAACTTTTTTTCTTTGTATTTCACCCAGTTCTCAGACGACAGAGTTCCATTCACACTTAGCCTATGCCATCTTAATGAAAATGTGTGATCTGCTGCCCTCTATCCTGACAGGGCTCCATGTTCCCTAGAGAGATTCAGGGAAGTCAGAGTGCATATCTAATGAATATTTACAAAGAAATTTCCTTAGGGAGAAAGAAAAGACCACGAGTTTTCAGTGTGCAGTGAAAAATTGTCTGCTGAACATCTTTAAGCACGCATTTTGAGTACATGCAGAAAAAGCCAAAGTAAAAAAGTTCACAGCTAAAGAAAGTGTGGCAGGAGTCAGACTTTGCAGCTCAGAAGGGATTTTTGAGAATTACTGTGCATTACAACTGCAGCTTCTGCTCCACAGAACAAAAGGCTGGGATGATCTGCTCTACAGGGAAAACAAAAAACCACATTAATCTGCATTAAATCAGTGTGGTTGTACCTGCAAACCAGTAGTACATCAGCAGCCAGTGGAAGCATGGTTTTGGTGTTCGTTGATGGAAAACTCACTCCTCTACTCGGTTGCGATTTTGTCCGGAACCCTAGCATGTGTACAGGTGAAGGTTTCAATTCAGAAACCTCTCTGGAAGAAATACAACTGTCCTGACTGCTTATGTTCTTCAAATGACACAAAACATTGTGGCGGGAACACCACCAGCAGTTTTAAATGTCGTTTGCCCTGAGGAAAACAATGTATTTTCAAAATATACATAGTATATTTTGATAGTATATATACATAGTATATTTTGAAAGTCCAAGGCCTACTGGGAATTGAAACTGACTCTCTTAACCCATGAAACCACACCTAGGCTGCCATTGACAGCTCACCTATAAACAGGAAAAGAATCGCAGTAACTCCCTGTCACATAGTGCCAGCAGAGAGACACTGGGAGCTCCGTGATTTCGCTGAAACTGGGGATCGGTCCTCGAAACCCCTCCCTGAGCGCTATGACTGGTGAACATCCTCCTGCTGTGGGCAGGTGCTGGGGAGCTCCCTTGGCCAGAGGAGGGTCTCCGGCCTCCTTGTTGGGGGTTTTGTTGGGGTTTTTTTGGTTGTTTGTTTGTGTTTGGATTTTTGGTGGTGGTTTGGTTTTTTTTGGTTTTTTTTTGTTTTTAAGTGAATTCTTGCACTTGTGCACATTTCCGTTGGTTCTACAGCATGCGGAGAGCTGAAGTGTTGGCAGGCAGTTTAATTTTTAGGAAGAACTACCTCAGCCTGAACACAAACGTCCCCAACACGCCCAAGACTGTCAGAAAGGAAGACGTGCCCGAAAAGGCTAACGGGGAAAGAGGGTTTAGTGACAACCCACCTCGTTTTGCTTTGTCCTGCCGTGCCGGGTTCTGAAGAACCAAGGCCCGGTGGCACGGAGGAGCCGGCCTCCAGCCGGCGGG
>NW_009647685.1:1076095-1083361 GCF_000708025.1 Charadrius vociferus
GGGGGCTGCCCTCCGGGCACCCGGGGGTGTGCGCGCCCCTCCGTAGTTACTCATTTTCTTTTATTTAAAGGAAATGTTAGATTTGAGCTTCACTGACGGATTTAGTAAGTGTTGCGCGCATAGTTTGCTCGACAGCCTCTTAGCGGTCTTGCTGTTGAAGGCAGACAGAGCCAGCGAAGCTCTGGGAGCAGCCGGCCCGGCGCTGGTGCCGGCCCCTGCCTTCGGCACCGTGCTGCCACCGGCGGCTGTGATGCCGAGCGGAGACAACCAGGCTCGGCAGCTCTCGGAACTTCCAGCCGCTGCTCTCTCTGCTTTGCTGTAAAGTTTTGTTCTTCTTACTTGCGTCTTTTCCTAGCGGCTCCGCCCGTGGGAGTTTCCAAAGCCTGTTCCTCCTGTGTAAGAACCGCTGGTGTCAAGGAAGCGTGCGCGCAGTGCGACCAGTTTGTCTGTCAGAACTGCAGCAGGCTCTGCAGCTGCTGCAACGCGGTTACCTGTTCTTCGTGCTCCACTGTTGAGTAAGAGCCTTTTGAATTCTTAAGCTTATCTTAATTATATGTGCCCTGAAAATCGGCTGTAGCATATGAAGACCCAACCTAGCTCGTCCGCCTGAAGGACTTGAACTCTTCTCATGTTTCTTTAGCGGCAGTAAAGCTGTCTGAAACATGGGGATAAAAATGCCTGTGTGAAGTTATCTAATCAGTATTAGTACAAGTCTAGTTTAGCTTCTCATTTAAATGTTCTAGGAGGCAAAAATTCCTCTTGCTTTCCTGCCAGCAATATAGTGTGCTGGCCAGTGATAAACGAATACACTCTGAAGGAGTAACCTTAAGTTTTTGCCATCATTGTTAGAAGTTCTGTGATATAAAGAGTGTGTGGTATAGGAGTTCTGTGTTTACAGTTGATAATGGCATTCTTTGGGATGTTTGTTTAGGATCGCATTCTTTGTTATGTCCCAGAAACAGTAGACACACTGACTTTGTTTCTTTTGGTTTTCCTTGTTTTTGTTTTTCCTTTTCCCCTAGTTATGGTGATATGGGAGAGCAAGTTCTCTGCAATGGTTGTTCCATATTTCAAGTCTGAAGCTTGATGAAATAGCCTTCGTGGCCAAGATGTCCATGAATTTCATGAAGTCTTCTTATGGCTGGTCAGTTAATCCTTTTAGCATGTGAATTAATTATGGAGTTTCTATGTTTTATATCTTTATATTGTACTTTTTAATATTGTAGCTAAATAAACTTTTATATTTTGAGGATTCCTAGTTTATTTCAAGTCAACTTTCTCCTTTTCCCTAGTTGTGGTATGCCTATCTGGAGTGGGCCACTTTGTGCTATTACCTGGTGTTCCTTACGTGATATAGAATTCAGAATATTCATGCAGTGTCTCTCCACTTTTTGCTCAAGTTAGGACATGCTTTTGTGGGATCAGAATAGAAATAATTTGCTCCTTACATGCTTCCAGGGGAGCGTAAATCTATTCTGGATGCACAATATTTTCTTTTTGAGCTAACTGGAAAAATCAGACAGGCCTGAAGGTTTTTGTAAATAGAGAATTTGCTGATTTCTGGTTAAATTTTTTTAAATTGTCACGAACATCTTATCACTGACAGCTTGAATGGTTTGAATTGTTCTTTCCATGGTAGCTTTGATAGAAAGAACAATAGTACACCAGGCTTGGAGCAAAAAGCTTTTCTCAATAGTTCAGTGTCAAAGACTAATTTTCCTGTACTGTCCTTGCAAAGTCCTTCTTGGAAAGCGGCTTGTTTGTGCAAGTTGATCATCTACATTGTAAACTTCATATTGTCCCGAATACCCACTCAAAAATAACTCATGAAGTGGTCTGAAAAATGGTGAACACTCAGGTGTACCCCTGCATAAACTAGATCATTCCTCATTTGCCCTTCGTATCCCTGCAGAGACCAGTCTGCTTAGTATTGCTTGCACTGTGGGAGCGAGACTGTTGTTAAATACTACTGGAAAGCTCCTCAAAGTAACTTTCTTTTACTGTTTTTGCTGTATTTTTAAAAAATAAAACCACTAGACTTTTCATCTTGCAAATCAACCATACGTAAGAAAAAACTACAGTGGTCTTTAATGAAAGGGAAATGATGATTTAAGTGGCTGATTTCAGACTGTTGGAAAAAAGGAACAGATTTGAGAGGAAAAAAATTGTCATGGCACTTATAGGGGAACAGAACATTAGCTAATTATTTGCCCTGAATTCCCAAAGCAAAGTCTGCCGCTCACGCTTCCCAGTCTTCTCAACTGTAATTAGTATGTTGTGATTGGTGTAACTTTTTTTTTTTTACCTCTTCCCCTCCCCTCTAGCCATTTCTATTTGAAGGAATTGGAAGGCCATTGCAATGAAAGCTGAGAGACTTAATTCTCTTGTGGCAACATCTTTGTTTGACATGCTGTTGAAAGCGTGCTGGGTATTTTCGTGTTTCAGAATACTGCAACTAACCAAGCAGAACAGTAAATACTTTAACAAAGGGTGGGGTGATAGCTGTTGCTGAATAGCGTTACTTCATAGCTGCACATTGCGTGGCTTTGGATATATCAGCCACAATGAGGTGCAAGATGACATTCTTTCTTGCCCTAGTGTAATACTTTGTATAACTATTCAGAGACACTTTAAAAGCATTTGTGCACTTTAGGGTATCCTGGAGGGGGTGAGGGTGGTGTCTCTTCACTACTAGGTCAATGTCTGTGTGCTAGCTTAGTCTGGCTGATGAATCTGGTCTGTTTCTCCATCCCCAAACTAAACAACAACCAACCAGAAGTCTACATCGGTCAAGTGAGCTAGTAGTAAAAGTATTAGACAGAGTGTGCAGTAATGCCATGGTATTATCTATCTTTTCAAAACTGGAACAGATTAAGTCAGGATGATGGCAGATCTCTGGTACAGTTCCCAGCTGTCGGGTATCATAGGGCAGATAAAAAGGTTGTTCCTGTGGTAATCATCTTACAACACAAAGCTGAGTTTTATGAATGGGAAGAGCCAGTGGGTTACTGCATTTAAGTGTTAGTTTTAGGAAAGAATTTTAAAACTTGGCTTTGTTTCACTTGAAGTTCTAAGCATTGAACAAAAATGTTTTCAAGCCTATTTTTCAAACTGAAACCTTCAAGTATGTATCTGCTTTTTCTCATTCTCTCCTGAAGGTGCGAGACTGAAAATACTGCTTTGCTTCTAGGCTCCTGGAGAGATGAGACATGTTGTTTACAAATGATTTATGTTTCAAAGTAGTTGATAGATATGTTTTTTTGGCTCATTTAGTCACTGCTGTGTTTCAGAGAAAGCTGTCCTCTGTAAACAATGACGTGGATTTCATCGCTTGAAGTTCTTATTTGTTATCCTCTAGCCTACCTCTTGAAAAATGGTTACTCATTAGGACAGATACCCGATGCAGAGTGAAGAGCTGGGGGAAGAAAAAAGCAAGAGGGCTGGAAGAGAATGGTTAGAGGTTGGGAGGAGCAGGAGGAGCACATAACAGTGTGGTCAACTCTTGCATTGGGGTGGTGCATCATACATGTAAGAAATGGGGGATTTTTTTTTTTTTTTAGTGGTTACCAGCGTATTTGCTTCTTTGGCTTCAGAAGGTGTGAAAAACTGCTTCTTGTGTGCTTGTATCTCCCAAAAGACTCAAATTTCGTTACTGAGGAAAGTGCCTGCCCTGTTCCTGCAGTTCTCAGATGAACAATGGGAGGTAGGACTGGGGACTACTTTTAAATCTTTATATTGCCTGCAGAAAAAAATCTATGAGAAGGGAAGAATCTTAGGGTGAGAGGTCCAAAGATCTTTCTCTATGTTTAATTAACACCTACTCACAAGGCCTTGTCTGTTGCCACTGGTCATAGAGCCGTATGTGGATACTCGTAGGACTGCACAGGAGAGCCGGAGAAATTGTCTGATTTAATAATTGAGCAGGAAATTGTTTTTTTGTACCATGCTTTGTTGTTATCATATGTTCTTCCCCTCCTATTCAGTGTAAAGTAAAATCAAAGTTTGCGTGGTGTTCAGAGGGAAGGAGATCCTCCGAGGAGCCAGCATACTGATGGGTGAAAATATCCTACAGTAATGATTTTACAGGTGGATGAGAAAATTCTTCTGAGGCCTGTGTATCATTACTGGTGAAATAAGTCTCAAAGAGCACAGTTTTATGTCTGAAAGGAAGTCAACTGATCTGATCATGATAAAACAATTTCTTTTAAGCCTAATGTGAGTAAATACTAGAAATTTATGGTTTCAGAGATACCACATATTCTTTTAAGGACAATCTAAGGTGGTAAATGACTTCAGCAGTCTTCAGTATCTACAATCTGCGTTAGAACAAACCCACACAATATTATGAAGAACTTTAGTAAAAAGGTCAAATACACTTATCTTCTTCAATAGCATTGACATGCATCCCTCATAGTAGTGTTGTGTTCTTGGTGGGTAGATCAGATTTGGTGGTTACGCAAATAACCTTTAGTCCTGTGCGCACAGTGAGTAATTCTTGTGTATTTTGCAGATCAGGTCAGAAGCCTGAGGAAAGTGAGACAGACACCTTAATAAAAAAATCTTAGCTGAGGACACGAGTCTAGCCAGTGCCACAGCACCTAAGCCTCTTCCCCTCCTTTTGTATTAGTGTCCTACCCATTTGGACCCTGACTTGTAACCAGTTCACAGCCTTTTTTTTTTTTTTCTGCTCTTCTTTCTGGGCAGGTGATAACTAGATGCAGCTGTATTTTATCTCAGTACAGGGCATAAAAATGAAGTTACTTAGGTGTATGTGAATATGGGTAAGGCATTTATGCTTTGCTTCTGTGCTCTATTTGCTACCATCAGCTGTGAGATACTAAGAAGTGGCAGCAATCTACAAATGCTTTTAATCTTCTGAATCTTTTCTGCAGAGGTGCAACCAAGAAGTAGAAATGGAACAGTGTCTTTGTGCCTAGGTTTGTTAGGTCTGACTCTTTTGAAAACGTACAACTAGCCAGTAGGTGAATTGGTTAGACAACAGCAAATGCCAGCACTATGCAAATAATACATACTTCTCTCTTTCACCATGCAGGACTCTACTAGTACTTGCACGATGGTTTTGTGTTTTGGCAAGATCAGATTGGATTAAAAACTTGAATCCTAGCAAAACTTAACTGATACTAAACTCCCACCTATGCTGTATGTGTACAAACTTACATACGCTGCTCCTTTGTAACTTTTGGTTAGTTCTAATACTGTTTCATTATGGCATATGATGCAACTGTTCACTATTTGTGTCACCTTTACCTTCCATCTAGGTTCTGATCGTGCTCACTACCTGGGCATGAAGCCCTCGGTGTCTGGGGAAACTCCAGGTATAGAGTGTGGCAGTGTATCTCTGCGGTTTATTCTGTATATGTCAAGCTTGTCCTCTGTTCTGTGCCGTGGTTTACCATCAATTGTCAGACTAAGCTTAGATTCCAAGCTTTTGTAGAAATGTGTTGGGTTGTCCAAGCAGAGGGAGGAAAACCTCAAACCATCCAACAGAAGCACTTTACCAACAGGCAGAACAAAACGGCTACAGCAGCACAAAGATTGTATAGCCAAACTTTGTCACATAATGTTGGGTGTTACAGCTTTACAAATGTGAGGGTTGGTGGGAGGCTCTTCCAAGATAGCACCTTTCTACTGGCAGGTTTTTTGCATGAGGACAGGTAAGGTTAAGAAAGACCACATGTACCCCAATGTTGAGCTTTCTTGTGCTCTTTCTTCCATTCTCCTTAGGGTTTTTCATTACTGAATCTTACAAGGGAAGGTAGCAAAGCTTTTAACATTGTGTTTTGTTTGTATTGAAGCAAATTGGTTAACCTATTAAGAGTAGCCAAGAGGCTTCAGAAAACAGTAATGATTCTTCTTTAAAAAATAAAGAGGAGCTATGTAATTCAAAGGAAGACCGACACTGCTTGTGGATAGAAAATTGGAAGAAAATTATTCTAAATCTTACTTTCTACTTTACATTAATAAAATTGCAATAGAGTGAAAATTATCAGACACTGTATATTTTATAATAACTATCACAGTTATATACATAACTTTTCCACCTTTTCCTTTTGTATAGATACTTCATTTCTAACTATATTGAAATATCATACTTTTTATAGTTGATTTCATTTTGAACTGCTACCATTGTAATACAAGTTTTAATGATATTTGCTAGTGGTGTGTATTCTGGGCTTTTGATATTTTGTTTTTTCCTTAAGGAAAAGCCTCAGCTGGAAACAAATGATTATATCTTACACTTTTATTACAAGTTTTTAGTTGTCATGGTTGTGATTTCCATTAAAACCTAGTGATAAATGTTTTATTACTTACCTCTTGCAGAGGTTATTATTGCTTAAACATTTTGTGGTTGTAGGATTTACTGTAGGATTTATTTGATTGTATTTTCTTACATTGTTTTACTCAAATGTAATAGTTGAAATCATGATTGCCTTCTCATTTGTTCTGTTGTTGCTTATTCTGTAAGATATGGATGTTTCTGTTTCTTCTTTCCCTGACAAATACAGTTGTAGGTAGCGGGGCCCAGATGTCCACTTGGTAACTGGCACAGAAATGCCAAAACCGGCATAGTTTCATCAGGTACTATCTTGGTCTGTTCTACACACACATGCTCTTAAACTCGCTGTGAAGTTCCAAAAACTGCCAGCGGCTCCTTGTGCAGAAATCTACTTTAATCTGGTTAGAGACTTAAGATAGATGAAGTGTAACGATTCATCCTCTTTTCAGTGGAAGTTTCATGTTGTAGCCACAGGGTGGCACCACTATGTTAGTTTTGTGTAGATTGTTACCAAAGTGTACCTATCTTTTCCTCAAGTCCTGGCAGCTTGGTTGGTACTGTTATAATTGGACTGCTAGTTTGGTAGCTGGGTGCGTGTTTAAAAGATCCCCCTTATAAATCTGTAGGTCCAAACCAAATGTTTCCAAATCAGAAGTTTTTTATCCAAAATATTTTGTACCATTAATAAAATATAGCCTGAAATTCAAAATGGACCATTTTGCTGTCTATAAAGACAAAAAGCTAAAAGTAAATCATGCATGAACATAAATTGATCACATTATTCTTTAATTTGAATTTTAACTTATCAGTATCATAAACAGGGGTATTTATATGCCAGGCAATATGTAAGTTCTATCACTCTATTCTTACAAAAGCAAACAAACAAACCACAAACACCACCCCTCCCTCCCAAACCCCCACATTCCACATCTTGTTGCATTAAATGAACGTATCGCACCCAAGTTTCT
>NW_009647685.1:1083423-1085597 GCF_000708025.1 Charadrius vociferus
TTTGAGATGTACCGGTGGGTGCTGAGCGAGCGGACTGAACTCACTAGAAGGCGGCTGTCCATCGCCTGTGAATGGCAGTGGCAATGGGGGGATGGTCCTGATGATTGAGAAAAGGTGAGTGTTATGCCATTCTTTGAAGAGAACAATTCGAGGACGGACAGGCTGCTCAGTCTGATCTCAGTCCCGCCCTGGGGACGGCCACTCCATCCACAGCCCGGGCTGGGCGCTGACTGACTAGAAAACAGATTTGTAGAGAAGGAGCTGGCTGTCCCGGGGGGTGGGCTGCACCTGAGTCAGTGTGTCCTTCCCGTGGTAAAGGCAAGTTCTGTCGGGCTGCATTAGGAGCAGAGGCAGCACGGTTTCTCTTGTGCGTGAGATCCAGAGGTGTTACTGTGGCACGTGGAGGCTTTACTTGTCCTGAAGACCCTACAGTGCAGAGAGACAACCCGAGGAGACAAGAAGCCTGATGACTTCCAGTTCAGAGCCAGGACATGTCTGTGGCCTTCACAGTCTATCAATCAGAAAGATAACTATTGTATGACTTTTTTCTTGAGATGCCAAGGCTGTACGGTGCTTTTGAATACACTTAGGAATTTGTAGTGCTGTTGAAATTCTATAGCACTCTTAGACCTGCTGCGTTCTTCCTCAGCTCTCCTAAGCGTTGATTACTGCTAGCTGTCAGAAATGAGGAACTGGTAAAAGGATATGTGGTCTGAGAATGTCCACTCTTACATCCTGTTTACTCTGCTAGAACTACTGATATGATGAAACTTACTCATATCCTTAAGTGTTTTGGTGGGCCGTGCTGTAGAGTGCAGCACTCTGCAGAATATAGATTCCTGAGCCTAAAGAAATAATTCAACCAAGTAGCTTACATACGTACAAAAATTAAAGCGCTTTTATGTATCTCGGTCCCAGGGAGTTTCATTTTAGGAGCTTGATTCTCCCACGCTTTCTTGCACTGAGTAATACCTCACTAAATGAGTAATCTGATTGTTCTGATTTCTCTTTCCATGATAGCAAGATTATTTACTGCCCTAAACTAGATTATTTTTTTTTTTTAATATTTTTAAACCCAGTAAAAACAAGCTTAGGAATCTAGGACTGTAGTCATTTTTAATTAACAGTATAAGGAAGTAAAATACAGTAAAATGCAAGGCTGAAAATATATAGTCGATGTGCAAATTCTCACGGTCTCCTCACAAAAACGTTAAGAAAACCAGCTCAAGTACTTCCTTCATACCTTGTTTCATATTCTGCTGAGTGGTTTAACTCCACGTTGTTCTGGAAGTCCTCACTTCTCTGAAAATGAGAGAACTTGGTCTCAGTTGGGTGAAGTCACATGTATTGCTACTTACAGGGCTGGTTTGAGATACCCTGTGTATTTAGACTGGTCAGATTTCCACCTGAATGCAAGAGCTTTCTTACTCAGCCGTTGTGTGGAGTAAAGAATTCTTATAGAAAACTGATTCATGTGAGTTTGTATCAGCACTGTTCAACACAAGCATCTATAAGTCCTGAAAATATCTTTTGTTCCTCACCTATCCAACACTGGAGTGCACTGTCTTAGTGAGACCAAGAACTAGAAATTACTGTAAGTAAGGGACTTGCCCTCTTTACCGGTACAAGTCTTCCTCTCCGTTTGTTCCATGCACTTTCATTTATCCACATATTTGTGTTTAGGGTCATTGCTATAACCTTTTTTCTTACATCTTGTACTGACTTTGTCCCTTCTGTGCTGATGCTACTGATACAGATACAGCAAGAGGTTGTGCCCCTCTGTTCACCTTAACGCTACTAAGTTTTCCGTTTGTGGCAGTGTAGTGCTGTCCCTGCTCTGCCGAAGGGATTGTTGGAGCTCACGGTGCTGTCCCTTCATTGCTGCTGAAATCTACTGCAAAATGCTGTGATTTGGTGTTCTTTCATCTTTTCCTTAGTGTCAGGTATTGTCTTTGGTTGTGTTTTACGGTGCAAGTATAGCTTAATACGCAAGAGCTGTGGCTTTGAGCTGTCTGAAACGTCTGCAATATTAACTTCACAGGTAGTCTCTTCTGCCTGAGTTAAAGAAAAACTTTCTATTATAATAACGAGCGCTTCAGAAACACTGTCAGAAAAGACTACCCTTGAATGTTAATCACTTGGACATGAAAACTAGTTCAAAACTCAACACTCTT
>NW_009647685.1:1085635-1138957 GCF_000708025.1 Charadrius vociferus
CACTCTTTCTCTGTATTTTCTCAAGAATTTCAGTTCTTGTGAGGCTTTTAACTTTATTCCTCCACTCGGAATATTTTCTTAGTTTGCTTAAACTCATGCTACCATCTGTTGTTCAGTAACTCCTCAGAGCCAAGACGGCTGGTGGAGATCTGAGTTCTCTTAGATCAGCACTTGGCACTGTGAGCTTTTTCACAACCCAACAAGCAGTTCCAACAGCTGCATGCATGAATCACTTAAGTTATAGTACCCTGCAGCACCCTGTAAGAATGGGTTTTGACAATCTGGTCAGATGCCACACAAGCAAAAGTGCTATGAACTGAGCTCCTCGCAAGGTGTGACATAAATTTATGATCATTATTTTGATACTTATTTTAATGTAATATGCTTTAAAGTTTCATTACTGCTCAGAAAGCTTTGGGAATACCTAGATTGTACGTAAGAATTTACAGTTAATTACATAAAAATTTCAGTAGGCTGGGGAGTGCGTGTGCATGTGTGTTTATTTGTTACAGCAAACTATTCTGACACATTCCCCATGGCATTTCATATTACTGAGAGACAGTTTGCCCCGGCAATAAAACTGCTCTTCACATACTTTTGAGGCAGTCTATATTTAAACCTGTCTCCAGCAGTGTTTTATTTCAGTTGTTTTAGTCTGGTTTGCTTAGCTGTGGATACATTCTTGATTACGCTGTATGTTTATTGAAAGATTTGCTATCGTGTACTGTTCTTCTGCAAACGCTACAGAACATCGTTCCATTCAGAGTTTAGCAAGCTGCAAGAGCACTTCTTTAAGGTTTGCAAGAGGATAGCGTGGATGTCTTGTTGGTTTTGCAGCGGTTAGCTGACAGCACTAACACCAAGCCCAAAGGGCGGGTGTAAATCAGCCTAGTGCCATTGGGCAAACTGAGCTACACAGCTGAGGATCTCGTCCTGTGTGTAATTTGTGTTACACTCTAGTGTTGTCATTATTTGTTTAATGATAACCATTGCTTTGGCTGACTATTTAACACAAGGCCATTCACAAAAGAATTTATGGAGTCCATATGTTTGTGTTTCACCGTGCTGCCTAAATATGGGGGGGAGGGAAGCAATACGGAGGTTATATTGTCTTGATTTTATTCTGAAGCTGCATCTGCAGACTAGCTGGAGCCAAGCAGGGTAACTATAGGATGGGACAGTATCATCCAGGAATAGGGTGTTGAAACTTCTTGGGCAACTTCCACTGAGCTGCCTGGCAGGACTTCCCCCCCAGTTCCTCTTAGAAAAATTAGATCAGTGGGTTCCTGGGGGATAACGAGGGATGGGTGCCAGGGACAGAAAGCCTCAGTTGTTCTGCAGAAGTGGGATGGGAAAGGACATGATTAAGTCCTGCGTCCAAGAGTTTAACCGATTTTGTTGGGTCGGACCGCAAAGCCTTTCACACCACTAGAAAAGCGGATTAAATAGGTCTCGGGATGTACAGGCGGCAGACGAAGGTGGTGAACTTGAGGATGCTGAAGAAGGTTGGTATTAGCTTCCCAGATTTTAAAGAGTTCTTAAGAGTTTTAAAGAATTAAAGAAAATATGTAAGTGTCTTCCATCAGCAATTATCAGTCAATGTCTTACCAGGATTTAACTAGATTTTTACAGAGAGTTCTGGATAGGTTAAACTTGGTACAATGAAAAGCTAAGCTAATGGGCAGAGAAATGGGCTGTTTTGCTTTCCCTAGGTTTCTTACATCTACCAGCTGGAAAACCACACAAATTTAGGGATGCCAGACAGTAAGGAATGACCAGACTGGTTTTTCTGAAAGCAACGGACTCCCTTTGAACTCTGCTAAAGAAATAGGAATGAATGACGAAAGGTGCTGGGCAGTTATCTCCTCTTCTTACCCTAGCGATTTCTAGTTATGCTTCCACTACAGAAAGGATGCTAAAAATATCAATAGGAAAAGGAAATCACTTTAAAATTCAATGGGAGACATGCTCTTTTCTTTGGTAAACCCAGCATTTCAGGCCATAACACACAAGTCAATACTCTACAGGAAACCCTGAGGATACAGGTTTACATAGACAACGTAAAGTGGTCCTATAGGTTTGGGTCAGATGACAAAATTAACTGACCCAGCTTTGCTACATTAAGGAACTGTAGTATCTAAATAAGATTTCATTATAGATAAGATATGAGTAATATTTTATGTCCATCCCTAAAGTCAAATACTTGGTTGTCTTCAGTACTTTGTATCATCTTCTAAGAAAGCCACCACACCCAGACCAGCAGCAGATACAGTCCTGACCCACACTGGAAGCTACGGCCAGGGCCTTCTCCCAGTTTGTGTGCCGCACCAGGTAAGTGCTGGTGGGAGAAGGAAGGACTATGCTACAGGCTTTAACTACCCTACCTCCTTTTGCTCATTAGATCTGCACTTGTCCGAGAGACCAAGGAAAGAGGCTCTTGAAAGTTTCTTTTACCATTTAAAAGGGAGCTTAGCTGTATATGGGGTCTCTAAAGTCTCCACAGCAACCCAAGGAACATCCAGCATCAGGACAATGCCCAAGAGAAAATAATTATTTAGAGTAAGAGATATTATGTCCAGTTCATAATAAACCCTCTAGAAAGGATTGCAGAAGATCTGAAATAGGCTAAGGCAGCCTAAAAAAAAAAAAAAGTGAGAGAAGGCAGGGCAGAAGAGGAGGAAGGAATCCATTGTTTATTGTCTGCTGGGGAAGGGCAGGGGAAGGTGGAAGGTGTCATGAGGAAAAAGTCAAAAGGTGAAATAAAGAGAGGGGACAGAAGTGAGCAGCCTGGTCTCTACAGGTAACACCCAGCAAACTGCATCCAACCTCCGTGCAGCAGGGAAGTGAAAGCCCACCTCCCTGTGCCAGCTTTTTTCCTGCTCCCAGGAGAGGAGATCCGCTCTGCAGAAGCAAGACAGATGGCATTACCATTGCCTGTGCTCCTGTGGGGGATTTTTCCAGATGGGAAGTTGGAAGCCTCTTTGTGCCGCTCCAGCCTTCCTCTCCAGCAGCCCTCGAGTGCTCCGGGCCTCCACCAGTCTGCGTACCCGTATCATCTGCTACCGAGACATGTGCATGCATGCATCTCCGTACTCTGAGAATCTCAGCTGAACCTGTTAGAAAAATAGGTGTATTTATATCTAGGGTTTGCTGCATGTTGGAGAAGTATCCTTGTTGGACTTTTCCTTCCTTGTAACATGCACCTGTGCTTTTTCATTATGGAGAGATTGCTAATAACAACTGGGCCACCAGCACTGATGTGAAAAGAGAGTTGACACGACTGTTTTGTATAGAGGAACCCCAGACAACACTGCGTCGCTCACACACTGACTTCTTCAGTCAGTCTCAGTGCTTTCCTAGAGTGTTAGGAAACCTCTCCTACCTCTAACAAAGCACAGATGTGACAGGTCTCTCAAAGTAACCTGGAAAACTACTGGGCAGCCCAGGAAGCATTACCCTCATCACAACTCAGTTTGCTCCTATTAGAAATAAAAAAAAAAATAATCCATATTAAATAACAAACAGTCACCTTTGATCTCCACTTCCTCAACAGCTGAGCAAATGAGCATGGAAAGTAAAACTTTGGAAAGGTAATGTGATTTCAAGTTTTACAATCAAGAAAAGGAAGATACTAAGTTTAATCCCTTTATCTTAGTTACACATTAAATTTATGACAACCCCACCTGTGTAAATAAGTACATTTTGTTCTGCTTTCTGAAGACTTCCCTTCCACTGCAACTTTGCAGTCTGCAGTTGCACCACGCCACCTTGCTCTCTCCACTCTGTTTTTATTCAGTTTCATTTTATACTTGTTACTGGACTGCCAGCAGGTACTCCCGTCTTCCTGTTCAGTTTCATTGCCCCCAATCATATCAGAATAAGGAACAATCACAGCAGCTGAACATACAATATGGGAAGCCTACTATATGCTGCAACCATCATAAGAATAGTATCGCTCCATTTTCGTTATTAAAGTTCATTAAAGGGCTTATGTTTTGAGCTTTCTGCACGTCCGTGAAGCCTTTCGAATCATTGGAGCAATTTATCAAGTACACTAGAAAAGTTCATTAGCTATTAAAAAATAAAAATAAAAAAATCACTCAAATGCGGTATTGTGCCCATGTGCCAGGCCTGTGCGTGGGAAAAGGTGTTGCAATTGTTCTTCACAGTCAGATTTGCACTTCACCGAATTAAAACTAAAAAGCCAATTTCAGGCGGAGGAGCCTCTACGGTGCGGACTGTGCCCTCAGCCGTTCTGGGGCTCCTGATGAGGCGCTGCTGCAGTGTGCCGAGCTGCCGGCGTCAATTCCGTCAGGAGACCTAAGTCCAACCGGCATTTTCAACAGCAGTCAGCAAACTGGAAGCATATGCAAATCCAGTGGTGCAGCTGCGAGGCTCCAGGTGGCAGCCACCTTCAGGGAGCTGGCAGCTCCAGCCCGCGCGACAAACAATTTCTGAGCGACCCGTGTCAGACAGGTGAGAGGAACATTACAAGGAATCTATTCTGGGCATGACATTGTGGAAAGGAAAAGCTGCAACCACCAAAACCAAGCGGAGATCAAAGTGCCCGGTGGTGATGCTGTTAACGCAGCCTTTCCGAAAGAGCCAAAGGATCCCGTCAGAGTGCAAATCCGAACGCAAAGCAGCCATCAGCCGCCACCTGAAAGAGTAACTATCGCTCAGGGTTTTCTCTCCTGGAGAGAAACTGGAGGAAACCTGGAGTATCCAGCCTGCCTGCACGCATCTCAAGCACCGCGAGGGCAAGCGCTCATGTTCCTGCTTTAGAGGAACACGCTGACAACCTCCGCTTCAGTGATAATATAGTAGAATCCAATATACTCCTCATATCCCTGAGGAAATTACAGAACTATAATGCAATAAAACCTGTATGAATTCAACAAAGATACACATACTTTGCTTAAAACACTAACTGCAATGAACTTGGGATGACCAGGGCCAATGTCATAAAAGAAAATGAGAAAAAGGTGGGACTCGGACACCTGGACAGCATCTCAAACCAAGGCGGTCATTATCTTCTTGAAACAAACTCCAAGCAACAAGCAGTTATGGCAATATGGAAGAAAACATGAAGTAACAAGTGTGGAAAAGTTCCTAAAAATGGAATCTTAGCATAGACCTGGGTTACATTTAAACACAGGAAGAAGTTGATAAAGTCCACCTCAAGAGAAAACAGGTAGTGAGCAGTGGCAGGCAGACAACCGTGTGAAGCAGCGCTTCAGCGAAGGAGAAACTGAGACCCAAGTTACCAGCACGCTGAAAAACCACAGAGGGAAGCAGTGTTTTCACATACAACGTCCTTGATCTCGTCCTTAAGAGAGAACCCACCATTGCTCACAAACCCAGGATGGTGACCAGCAGTTACAAAACTTTAAATTAAAAAAAAAAAAAAAAAATCGTGGCATGCAGGGACTACTGTAACAAAATGTTGGGTTTTTTTTTAAATGATTTGAGACACAGAGCAACTAGTCATCACCTGATTAGAATGCAACATATGTTCCATTAGACAGAGCTACCAAACGTCTGTACGCTCAGCTGCATTGGGGATAATAAGCTCCCATTTGCTATAGGCACTGTGTGTTCTTTTCGGTTTACTTCTAGTGGCAATTAACCTCCCTGTTATTAAGAAAATTGAGCTAAAAGTGGAAGACAAACACACTCATTTGCAACACTGAAGAATCCTTTCACATTCACTCATTTCTTCAAATGTGTTTTCACCTCTGAAGCTCTTTTAGATACAGTGAAATAAATCAAACCTTCCTCCTAAATTATCATTTCCCAAATTTCTCAGGCAGAAAACCCATGCAGCTCTCACAGGTGTGGGCTTCACTTCTGCAACCCCATCTCCTTGGAATTTGCATTCCCACTACAGGTTGTGACCTCTAATTTGGGACCATCGTCCTAAATCCCGCTACTGGAGATAAAAATCTGACTTAGCTCTCTGAAAAGCAATGGGGTATTTTCTCTGACAAAGATTAAAAAAAACCCCAACACGAACATTTCAGAGTGTGAAGAATACAATACTCTTGCACTGAGCCATTAAATGCACGTAAGCAACCCAAAGTAGCAGACAAGAAAATTCACCTCCAGTTAAAGCAAAGATCATCCAGCTCCAACAATCAAGGGAAGTTTTTACCCCTACACTTCCAAAAACTATCTTAATTTGTTTCTCGGGTGGAAAAGCAGGAGCAAATTCCAACAGCAGCCGAGAGAGACTCGAGGCCTGCCCGAGAGCAGTGCAGCAGCTGGAGAGGACGTGGAGGTTACCTGCTGGAGAGGCGACGGGGGAGAAAGAAAAAAGGAAGACAGAGCTGCTTAGTTTATTGTGGGCCATGAGAGGTCATAGTTTGTGCAGAGTTGGGAATGCTACAAAGCAGGGTGATCTTCGCCCAGTTTAAAGGGAAGTATCCTAATGGGATCGTACCGGAGGCTTTAGTTATACAAGAGAATATAAAATGGGATTTGCAGAGTTACCTGGCTTCTGCTGATGTCGCTTAACTCCAAACAGCACAAGCAGCTTTGTTTTGACCAGTGCTCTGCTGACCTCATCTTCCAACTGCAGTCAGAGGCACACAGAGACTGCATGTTATTTATTTGCTCTTGCAAAGTTTTTTTCTGTTTTTCTCCCAACCTGAGTTTACAACCGAGTTCCCGGGCTGTAACATATGTATACCACCAGTGTTCTGCACCTGGGATGCACCACCTTTGCTGTGGTGTACCACACCAGAGCAAGATGACATTTGTCAATGCCAGAAGGAAGAATGAGGAGGTTTTGGCTGTACAGAGAGTTTGAAAAGTTTTGGGTTTTCAAACAAAAGAGCTAAAGGAACATGCAGGATTTAAGCAGTCTCTGCATATGTGGTACAAAAGCAAGCCAAGGCGAGCGATGCTCAGGGCACAGACTTTTGTGATAGGATTTTCTGTGCTAAATCAAAATTTAAAGAACACACTTCACATTTGCAGGTAGACAGCCGTAATGCCGGTAATCATTCAATTATAGAGGAGAGGCAAGGCATTTTGAATAATCACAGGCAAAATGAGGGAGAATACCAAAAAGACCCCATGTTCAGGTGTGGCACTCACGGCTCACTGTTGCTAACGATACTAAGATTCCCAGACCTTTTTGGCAGCTTTTTTTTTTTTCTTTAAGTTCCACTTTATATATGGGAGATAAAACAAAAATCCATTAGCAACAACCGGCAGAAAAAATACCGTTCTGAGACATAATCAGCCTCAACAGAACAACCCGATCCATGTCTGTTCCTGCATTTGGAACAACCAGATTTTCCCGGGGCAGATTATGGTAACCTCTGCTCATTCGTGTTGCCTATATTTGGATGCACGAAGCGTCTTAGTTCAGAACTTGTCGGGGCTTGTAGACTTGCAGAAGAGTTCTTTGGACTTCATCCCCGGGCTGGCTGCAAACTCAGATGAAGGCTTGGGAGCAAAGGAAGGAGAGCAGTTAAGAGATCAAGAGTTGCAGAGCGGGACAGCCTGTCCAGCATCAGTCTCTACAGAGACAGAAATCCCTTCTTTCACCTTCCCTCCTTGCATAAAATGTGTGGTAAATTCTGCTGGCAATTATAGCTTATTCCTTGAACCAGAAAACGTTTTGGATGTTTACTGGCTTACTACAGGTGCAACTTCTGTGCTTCGTTTGAAGCATACTGCAGTTGTTCCTGGATGTTCTTGTATTTTTCTCTGCATTCTTGTTCAAAAAAGGACATTCCAGCCTTGTATAACTACCTCCCAGAAGCGATTAATATTAGTCCCTAGAAAGGAAACGCAGTATTATATATTGTACACTGGCCCGAGTGACTGGAATAGAAATACCTTTGAAGATGAGGGCCTCAGTAACACAATCTCACTGGCATCAGGAGGACAGCAAAATGAGGCCTGTCCCTCATTCACCACAAGACAAACTATTTCTGGCACAGGGTGTATTTCTTTTAACAAACATTTTCCAAAATTGCCTTTACATAATGACAGCACAGAGATGAAACAACTAAGGAGGGGCAGAAGAGCCTAAATCCCTCAGTGATGTGCAAATCAGACTCAAGAAACTGGAGCAGTTGTTGCATCTCTACAAATTCAGAAGGCTCCTACCACAAGAAATAAGAACCTAACTTGTTAAAGCAGTTTTTATTTAAGTATTTGGAGGGAAACTTTCATATCATGAGTAAAAATACTAGAGTTGAATGTTGTTAAAAAAAAAAAAAAAATCAAGATGATGGGCTCTCTGTGCAAACACAGCAGTTTCTGATGGAAAGGGGAAGCAAGGGTTTTCATAACATACTCCCTTTCAAATAAAAAAATTAAATGCTAGTTAACTGCAGTACATGTCATCATTTTTTTATACAGTCAAGAGAATGAAAAACAAAAAAAGCAACTTAAGAGAACGCAACCTACAATGGAATAAATTCATTCGCTGCAGAGACAGAATAAGACTGCTTTTATGAAAATTACAAAGAAACATGATACAACAAAAATAGGGTGTGGGGAATTTTCCACTAAGATTAAAAATGAAAAACAAACAAAAAAAAATTCACTTTTTGAACACCATTATTATTCAAACACATATGAAGTTTCAACCTAGTTTTTTTTTCTTATACATGGGAAACACTGTTAAAGTGAATCTTCAAGAGTGAGAAGGCACCACAACCTGTTGGCTGATACCTTTAATGCACACTCAAGAAAGAAGAAATGATCTGGCATGATGCAAAAAATCATTAAGTGTTTATATATATTCATATATCTTTTCATTAAAAAAAAGCGGCAACAAGTCATTACTTCAGTGCCAAAATGTACTTTTGTCTGGTTGACTCACTCATTAAGATGATTTCTCCCTTAGACCTGCATGGTATTTTTATACAGTGGTGAAAGTGGGTGATTTTGCATTGTTGCATTTCATATCAGATTGGTAAATCAAGCGTTTTCTAGGTTCTGAGAAGCCAATCCTATGAAGTATTCCTAAACTCTATGCAAATGGAATAATTAAATGCACTGCCTAGAATGGAATACTTATCTGTACGACGTGGCAATTCCACTGGATTTGGTTTGATATGTAATGTCTTGTAGCAGATGTTATAACAAAAATAACTTTTGCTTTTTGATTTACCTCACTGAGGCCATTAATGCTGTTCCTATAGTCGGTTTTCTGGAGTTGGATGACACTTCACTGCTGTCCAAAATGAGTTTGAACCTTAACCCTCCAGAGTTTGTTCACTTTGTTGCTTATATTATTGCACTAGCTACTAAAGTCTTATATCTTCCTATATAAATCTAATTGTTCAGAGTGCAGATTCTATATTTAGATAATGAACTGTATGAAATAAATAAAATAAGGGAATTTTTCTGGTCAGAGTTGCTGATATGTTGAATACCTTAATTATTTCTAAAGTAAACAGTTTTGGTGTATATTCTTAAAAACCTATGGTCATTCAGCATAAAAGCCTTGCCGTAATACTTTTAAGAATGGATTTGTTTTCCTTCTCAAAAATGCATCAAAGAATTGTTTTAAATACAGAATCTGTGAGGCTTCCTACAAATTCATCTAAATCGTAATACAAACACAGTTTGTAATTCAGATAATATAGAAAGTTCTCTAGTGTCCATTGAAGTAAGGTCCCCAAAATGCAGTCTGTTTTGTTTCTGAATGGGAAAACATTGCAAAACATTAAGCGGTTCCACTGGCTGAATAGGAGAACTGAGGAAAATGAGGTCTTCTCTCGTTATCTACACAATCCATGCTGTCATCTGAAAAATGAGAAAAACAGTAGACAACATTTTCTATCTTTTTGATTTTAAGTAAACAAACAGTAAGATAATGCACAGTAGAGTTATTTCAGAAAACTTCACTGTCCCCTTTTTCTTCCACAACTTGAAAGGGCACAGAAACAGAAAGTCTTGAGCCTCACTCCATTAAATGGGCATCACAGAATATCCTGACTGTTGCAGGTAAACAGTTGTTCAGATGTCCATTTGAAATCTCTAGGAGCTGCATTGCTTCAATCCATATTCAGTGTTCTGAATTTCTGGCAATTGCTGTTTCAGAGCATCAAACATGCTCACTTACCATGAAAATAAAATATATTTTTATTGAATATGGACATTAGCCCATACTCAATTGACTGCTTCCATATACACAGCGTGTGAGCAGATGTACGCATGCAGATCTCATGAACAGAATTATTTTCCAGTGGGAATGGGCAGATTTGGAAAAGACAAGAGTACAAATAATTTCACTATCTTCTAAAAGAGGTTTTTCATTTCTCAAACTGGAAAGACACGTGGAAAGTTTCGCATCAGTTCACCAACTTCCTGGGTTTCTATATATGTATATGACCAAGAAGTTTAAACTGATGCTTTTTCAGATGTTCTGAAGAGACCAGGTAACGTTACAGTAAATTATTTCTGGTCGACTGGAGAACATAGTGGGCAACATTTGGGAAAACTTTACCTTGGTCAGGAGGAGTGATTGTTATCATCTGTGCTGTAAATTCTTCATCAAAGTATCTTGTGTCTGTTTCAGATGTAACTTGTGGCTTAAACGGAGGTACAAGCTATGAAAAGAAAAAAGAATACTGTCTATTTACAGCTTGCAGCACTGTTACTACATTCCTAAAATAAGTTTAAAAATGCCAGTTCATAAAAAAGGAACCATACACAGTAAAAAGTATATATTTAGGTGTGTGCTTCCTATTTATGGGGCATTTAAGGCATTTTGCCTCTAGAATTTAGTTGCACAAAGAAAAACCTAGAATCCTAACATTTCATCAAGTAATAAATAATATGCTTACAAATGTTTAAAAATAATAGTATATACTGGTTCCCCACCTAATTATATGGAAATTGTCAACTGCATCTAGTCAGATTTATGCTTGAGGAGGATGAAAATGAGAAAGGAAGATGCTCAGTGATACCAAACTGATCAGCTCGTCTTGTGCATCACCACAAGGGTTGTAATGTTCACAAAAAAAAAATTTCAGCTACAGAGCTACTGTGCCCATGCAGCTCTGACAGCAGCTGTGCTGTACGTCGGACAACCTGGGAAAATTTAGGACAAGGCAGCAACAGTGTTAAGTTTTTATATTCCCAGTCTCCAAAAGCAGTTTGATACCAACTCTGAACTTAGCAAATCTGGAGCGCTTACCAAAAAAAAAAAAAAAACAAAAAAAAACCCAACACCCCAGCACACTTAGCAGTGAACATCCTCCTCTTGTTACACCACGAGTAGCACTATTTGGGTTTTATTCTTGACACTCGCTTGGGCAGAGAGGCTGGAAAATCATCCATGTGTACCTAGGCAAGCTCTGGCAAGAGGAACTCCAGATGGAGCGGAGCTGCTTGGCTGGGGCTGGAGGAGGAGCGCGCCTGGGAAGCGGGCTGGTGGAGCTAGTTGCATACAGATGCACAGAGTTGGAACACGTACAATTTTGGAGGGCAACGGCGCTGGGATTCAGACCTCGCTCACCTCCCCGCTGTACGATGCGGTAGAAACAGAATGTAAACACTGTTCTCAGCCCTCCCACAGAGGACATGTAATAGCTCTCGGCGCTGGGCTTCAGTTCGCCCACCACTGGGGTTAAGCATGGCCATCTTTTAATAGCACTGAGCCACACCAGGCAACAATTTATGAGCGTGATTGAGGAAGTATATGGCTTCCAATCTGAAACTGCAGGGAAAGGTTTATCAAGGCAAATGGTAAATTGCTCCAGCTGGAATTAAGGAGTGACCCCGAGACTTGCACTTCTGCTCTTACAGAAGCAAGAATGACACTGACAGAAATCACTACCTGGAAAACAGCAAATCTTGAATGTACAAAACACCTCTTTCCCACCCCCAACCTTTTCTCTACCTTACATCTGAAGAATCATTTGCTTGGCAAGTCAGTAAGTAAGAAAAGCACTAGCTTCAAGCTCCCTATTGCCAGAATCACCTTTCTGATCTGTTTTGAGAGCACCTAACAGCGTTGCCCTGTCTTACAAACAACAATTCAATGAAGCTCCTGCATTTTCAACATGAACACTTTAAGAAGTGTAATCTACACATAAGGTGATATTTCTAAATACAGAGAAACATTCTACAGTTTTAAACAAATCTTTAAAAATTAAGAGACATAAAAATTCTGTTTATTATAAGAGTACAATTGCAGTATATATTAATAATCATTTTTTAAAATTATTAATTATCCTCTGTACCCAAGGATGGCTCAAAGGAACGTGCAAACGTTCCTGTGAAAAAAAATGAGGTCCTTAGAAGTGGTCTTTATGTCCTGAATTTAAGAAGGAAAAGGAAACAGGATATCCCAAAGCTACAAGTCACTCTGAACCTTACAGTCCCCCTGAAGCTACTGAAGAGAAAATGCTTCGCATTATAATGTTAATAATGCTGTTCTCAATCAAGTCAAACCAGCATATTATGTATACAAATCCTCTTGAGAATGAGCATTCTTTCTTTCACATTTTAACTCTATTCTCCTTCTCCTTGCAGCAGTTGTCTACCTATTCCTTAAAGCGAACCTCGGTTTGTTTTTGCCGAGCTGTGTGTGTGCAGGCGTGTGTGAAGTTCTAGCTGTCCTTTTAAGCTAATGGTGGTTTTGGCACTCGCAATGCTCCCAGTCGCTCTAGCTTGCTGCGCGCAGCGCAGAGTGATTTAGGACTTGGGCACTGCAGCAGACACCTGAACTCTGCACATCAAAATGACTCGGAGCAGCAATCCTAAATCGGAACACATGTGTAATGGGCTAGCGTGGCCCGTATCATTTTCCCTTTTATTTTAGTATCTGTTAAAAGCAATTTGAGACAGATTATGATACACCCACAAGATAATATTTTTTTTTTTCCCCCTGAGCTGTCAAATTCAGAACATTAAGCTGGAAACAGAGAGGAAGCCGCAGAAAGCTCTAACGCTGGCTTTACCAAGCAAATATGTTGCTTTACTGAAAAGCTGTCACTGCAATAGCTCTGCAGTTCAACTGACAGAGAGGTGCCACCTGGAGCCTCCCACTGCTGCGGACCAGCGTGATACCTGCAGGTTTATGTTGGTTTAAGAGACAAAAAAGACCAGGAAAAAAAAACATGTGATTAAAATCTTACTGCCTATGTTTCGCTTGTGGGTGGGCAAAACACTGCAAATTAAATCGCACCTTTCTTTGCACCAGAGACAAATAACAACACTCTTCCAGGAGAGTCTAATGAATATTTTAAATTCTTGGGACAACCCCAGTTATTCAAAACTCCTTATAATTCAAAGCAAAGCTATGTTTCCAAAAAGCTTAATTACAAAGTAAGTGTTCTCGATTACCCCAAGCCTATATTCATAAACATATTCACCGTTACCTGGAGATAGCGGGTAACCAAGCTTAGCACATAACCACCTCTAGGCAGCTGACAAAATTCCGCTTTTATCCCTGAGACTGCGTTTCGGGTAAATGCTGCAGGATCCAATTTGGACCACCCAGAACATGGGCAGCAATTACTCACAGGCTTTTTGAAATCTCTTCACTTGCACAGCATGGCTGTTTCAGATGCACATGCTGACAGGACAGGAACAAAACCAGAATCTAGTCTCCTTGGATATGCCAAGGTCAGAAATAGTCTCAATTAGCACACTGTTTTCTCCAAAATATGTAACATTTGGAATTTCCTGGTAATTTCCACAACAATCTGAGTTAGGACTACTATGGAGCAATTTATGAAGGCTTTCTCAGTCCTATGGATAAATAAATGGCCTCCAGCTTGTGTGATTTCTCCTCCGTTCAGGGAACCAGGACTACTATCAAATGAAAAAGAACTTCACTGAAGACATTTGAACCTTGTTAACAACTTTTTACCTTAAACTGCAAAAAATAGCAAAACCCCAAGTATTCAGCTTGTCAGCTGGGTGAAAATGGGAATAACCTCCTGTTACATTATTTTTATTATTTTTATTTTTATTATATTTTATTTATATTTTTATTATTTTATTATTATTATTTTACATTATACTGAATAAACTCCATGCAACTCCCTCCTGCCCTCATGACTGCATGCAGCTCTCTCTCAAGGGACGCTTTGAAAGGACAGAAGTCTAAACTCCATCTTACACTTTCAAGGCACAAAAACTTATGATTTTTTCAGTTCCCTTTAGTCACACAAACGGGTGAGGAAGTGAAAGAAGAGAAGGAAACAGAGCACTCTTTGTAATTGTATATAAGCACTGGACAACTGTCCCACTACGGTATGGAAACCAGCGGTGTTATGCTTAATTTTTTTAAAGAATACAAACATTGCTAATAAATCACTGTATTAATTTTACTGAAAGAATCCAAAGAATTCACACTCAGTTTCTGCTAAGTTTCTTACCTGCTCCCACCAACTGGAGCGAGAACTACACTGTACTTAAGAGATCAAACGAGATCTGGTATCATGAGGAGCTGCCGGGGGAAGAAGGGAAATCGGGAAAGGCTGGGATTGAGTAAGATCATGTGGCTCCAGTAGATGGAAGCCTTGAATCACCAGACCCACGTTTTAGTTAGCTGCATTTTACGTGAGCGTTAATGGAAAATGTGGCTGGTGAGAATCAAATGGGAGAGGACAACAGCAGATCACCCCAAGAGCACAAATCGGGGCATCCTGAAGGAGTGGAATAAGTTATCTGTGAATGAAGGGACAGTGAGACACAGACAACTGATAAAACACATTCATGGAGAAAGGGCTGGGCTCCTTGACTTCAGTGGCTCCCACTGGAAAGCCTACAAACTCAGTGTAAAGGAAAACCAGTGAGAATCACCATAAAGTGCAGACACTTTGCATCAGCCTTCTGTCACCAAAAAGGAAATATTAGGCTTGGATTGATGTAAAAGCCTTCACTTCTCTGCATTTGTCTATTCAGTCTATTTTCATCATTCCAGACAGGAAAAACGCAAAGGGAACAAATAACCCATCTTCCACTACTGCTTCTGGGAGGTTTTGCTTCAGACGCTCAGGAACCAACAGTAACTGCTGGGCATGCAAGGGGTACGTCAGCTGACAGAAAGGAATGGCAGCAAGAATTCACAGGAAAAGCCATTTTAAAAGCTTATATACTGTCTAAATTTGGAAGCAATTTTGGTTGCATCCTATTTATTCAGTCACAAACCCAGGTATCTCATTGAGAGATACTCTCCTCATTGCGAAAAAAAGCTTTGGTTCAGAAGTAATCCGATTACAGTACTTTAAGAAACACGAAGCAGTTTAGCCTCGTTAAAAACAATTGCAAACCTCTTTCATGGAGGGCTTCTGTGTACCTTACAGAAGGCAATAAAATTTTGAAACACTCAGTATATCCACAGCTACAATTCACCTTGGGAGAACAGTTGTATAAGTACCTTTTTCTCGTATACGTCTTGCCAAACAATGCCAGCAAAGAATTTGTGCTGCATAATCTCCTTGGCATCATCAGGACCACCACCTAACCTGTTTGGGGCAAAATAAGCAATGAAATGTTTGCGTACAGTTATTTTTCTCAAAATTTATATTAAATGGTAACGAAGAAATTCAGAGTTTATATAATACATTTGGGAGCAGTTCTAGCATTTGTTTCACATTTGGTTTTGTGCAAGGGCTGTAGGATAGGCCATTTTAGGCTTCAACACAGTTCCACTAAAAGATTTGAAAACAGACTAACAAATAGAATTAGAATAAAGGTCTCTCTTAAACAAACAAAGAAACCAAAAAAAAAAAATAATATCACAGTTCAAAAGACCCACCCTTCAGGAAAGATGCTGTTCTAGGGACCACAGCAGATCCTGCCAGTAAAAGGTCTGAGCCACACACCCCTCTTTCTAAATTAACAAGTGACTACCTCTTACAATTTTCTAGAGCAGAGTGATACCAGCAGTAAAACTGAATTTGATTTTGAAGTGTAAGAGGCAAGGATTTGTAAGACAAACTGATTTATGCAACCTGATTTAAATTTCCATTAAAGCAAACAGTTGACATCTGCAGTGATCATATCGTGTTGTATGCAAATCCTTCCTCCTCCTCGGCTTCACGAAAGCACAAAGGGTGTTTTACTGACTTAAGGTATATCAAGATAAAGCACTTTTATTCCAAAATAAAACTGTCCACGCAGCTTATAGATGCAATCAGTTTGGTTGCAGTCTTGAGCTAACAGATGCTTAAATTTTGCTGTGGAGGTTAAAATGTTCTCTAAAAGATTGAACCACATCTGCAAGCAACGGCATGCACTGAGAAAACAAAACACATACTGAGTAATCAGCAGGAGACTCACTTTCAGGTAACAAGGTTAAGACGACACTCAGGATTTTAAGTGGAAGAGGTGCACCATGTTGATCCAGTCTGACCTCTAGGATCTGCCTGTTCTCCAATTCTTAGTGCCACTGGCAAACTGAGATATTATCCCTATTTTAAGAGCTTGGAACAATGGCTCTACGTGACCAAGGCTAAAGCTACACTGTGACAGAAAAACGGGCCAAGGACTGTTCTCTGAACCTGAATGCAAGCTGCCCCACCAGTCCTCGTCCTTGCTGTGCAGCAGTTAGCCCTGAATCTCCTCTGCGCCCCATGCAGTAACCCTGCGGCCTTAATACATGATTATTTGGGGGTAGAGGGAAGGGTTTCGGTTCAGAATATCAGAGATAATGTGAAGCCTGTGCTACAGCCTACTGAAGTGGTGGTATTTTGACAGCTTGAGACTGTACTGCATGCTCTGGGGCATAGTTTGAAGGTACAATGCTATTGGGATAGCCTTGAATGATTGTTTAGTGAGGAGTCATCAAATACAGTGACACTTTGTCCATACTGCTGACTGGGAATGGATCCCGGTGCATGCAACTCTCTCAGCCGTGCCCGAGCACTGTCTTCAGAGAGCACAAGCCGGCAGAGGCCACAGCTGTACCAGAGAGACCAAGCAGCAGAGGTGCCCGGCAGCTCAGAGTCCATGCTTGCTTCCCAGCCCTCTTTCATTTAGTGGCACAGCAACCCAAGGGGCTTGCTCCTTCACATTCCTTCGGGAAACATGCAGTGAACAGGGAACGGATCCTCAGTCTTCGAGTCACAAAGTGTTGGGTGATGCTCTCCTTCCCCAGGTCAGTTCTAAGACCAAGCCTAAGTTCACCCTAGAGCCCCACAGGCCAAACCAAGCCGGACGATGGCTCTCCCATCTGCCTGACAGCACGTTATACAGCTGCAGAGCAGCCTGGAACAGAGACAAACTCCAGGGAAGCCTGGGTACAGAGACAAACTCGGTGGGTAATTGTCTCTCAGCTGGTTTCCCACAGGTCTAGAGGCTTTGCCATGTCTCTACCAGGCTCCTTGTTGCTTCCCCAGTGCAGATGACAATGGCCGGAGAAGAAGAGGGTGGAGTCACTCCTCTTTATCCACAGATGTCAATAGACTGCACTTTTGCACAGAAGTTCAGGAGTGACCATGAGCTAAGAAGAACCTGAATCTTGTTTTGCAGAAGCATGCAGGGAGGCTGGCTGGCTGCAGCCAGAGCACTTTGGAGAAGAGTTATCTAATATGAGTCTTCGTTCCATGAAGGGCAAATACATACTCAGGGAAATGCCAAGAGAACCCCCAGATGTTTTACTTACCTTTTAAAACTCTATACTATTAAACAAATCCATTCAAGTGAATGGGGAAACGACAGAAACCTCATATTTTGGATACAGACTTATTCCAAAACACACTCCTGTTTTTCAGAATAAATATGAAAGGACTCTCTCAAGGGGAACAAAATTAAACCAGCACCTAACGCAAAAATCATGGTTAAGCACGACTGTGAACTGAAAGAGCAGTGGGTATGTCTTTCATAAGGACATGCAACAACTGAAGAAAAATATAGCAGGAATAAAAGTCTTGAAAAGATTATTGTACAATAAAGTTAAATGTTGTGCATCTGAGTCTTCAGACAGAACCAAAAACATTATAAATAGCACTTAAAAAGAAAAAGCTACTGAGATTTACAGTACACAAGGAAATAAAGCAGAAAGTGTACAGGCCAAAAATCGATTAAAAAACAAACAAAAAAACCCCTCTTTAAAACCCAAACTTCCGTCTAAATTGGTCTCCTTTAAAGATACCTGCCAAACAACTCTGGTTATTCACTTAACTTCCCTCAAAATTTGAGAGCCTTGGTATCCATATTTCAGCTAAATCCCAAGGAGAAAATTTATTAATAAAGTGCAACATCACTATTAAACTGAAACCATTTCCACATTTTTAATTTTCATGGAACTGTGTATTGCTTGCAAGTTCCTTTAATGATTTAATGACAAGTGCCTGTGCTCCACAAATCAAGAGCAATCCGCTATCTCTATCAGAGACAAATCATGTGCAAATTTTTTTAAAAATTTAAGTATTATAACTTTACATATATATAAAAAATATAGTGTATAAACACACAGTCAACGCTGAAAGTATTGTTATCACAGGCCAGAAGATCCCAATTAGTGGATCACAAGAAAAATACTGTTTCTCTACTTGTCCATGTAAAAGTAAACAGAGCTCAGCAGCCATGTCCATTCTCAGCTCTTTAAGAAGAAACCCACAAACTTCTAGTTTCATAGTTAAAAAGTTTCTACAGTAAGGACAGCCAGGCTCCAACACAGGAAAGCGGGCAGTGACCGCCTTCGCTCTGCCCTGCCAAATAACCCCATTCATAAGCTTGTGCTTCCCCACGTTAGGAGCCACAATACAGATTCTGACTCTGAGCGAATCCTCATCCGAAGACTGTCATACTTTTAGGTGACAGATTTCTGTTGTTTACAGATTTGTGCGTGCACCATCCTCAACTGAGATGACGACCACAGTTTAGGCATCAATTCTGTTGCCATTCTGTCTTCACACGATTTCTCTGACTCCTCCAGCCCCCTAACCTGGTTCTACAACAGTGCAAACATACCCACAAGGCTCAAGAAAATCAGCTCAGCAAAAGCTGTTTGTGTTCACCACCTCAGAGCACACAGACACATATTTCTCCTTCTCTGATACAGTCAGGATTGAGACTAGTAACCTCTTTTACTATGGCCCTTACCTTCGCAGGCCTATAATAGCCACAGGGAAGGATTTCAAAACCGCATCTACATTGCTTTCCTGTGACCAGCACTAGCAGCACGGAGAAGCTCTGGCTGGCTTTGGGAACAGCATGGTTTGATGACTCCAGATTTGGAAGGAAAAGGCCACATTCTTCCCAAAGCCCTGTACATGCAGTCTTTGGGGGCTTTCCTGCTCACAGATTAAGACTTTCGGAAAGCCTAATACAACTCCCAGCTCTGTGCTGAGCTTTAATTCCCCATTTCTTCATTAACGACATGCAAGCGATACAAACACAGTGGATCCAGTAACATTGGAAAAGCTCCCACTCCACAACATTAGTAACCACAGAGGAGTCACATTTGAGGATGCTGAGGCTTGGGAAGTCCCTGAACTACCGGTTTCTAGAAAGCTGGGGAAAAAAAAAAAAAAAAATCTCTTTAAATTTGCCTTTTATGTTTTCCTCAGCTTCAGTTTAGATTTCTTATGGGTGAACTGTCTGAGTTTGTCCAAGCTCATTCTGAACAGCTTTGGCCTGAACTGATTTTAGACTAAAATTATCATATACAACAGCTAAATTTCAATCTACCCCAGAGCACCTGGTGAAACATGTATGAAGACTTGATGAACACTCTGCAGTTCAAGTGACACCCAGGACACTGGACTTGTCTGGAGATAGAAACACTTTTGTACTCAGGGCGCATGTTTCAGAGCAAACATAAGAACTTGGCACACACAGTTCCAAAATTCTGGATGCCCACAAGGCATGAAGTCTGCTGCCCAAGAGAACTATTCGAGGTTACCTCCTCTGGCTTGCCACCAGCTAGCCAGAGCCACCTCCAGGCCCCTGCAGCCCCCATGACTGTCATCTCTACCTCTTCCAACTCCAGCAGTGGCTGTGTGGGCTGCAGACCTAGCTGTGTCTGAGAGCAAGTTTGCTCAAGCCATCTACCCTTCCCATAGCAGAGCACCACGAACAGAGAACACAGACATACACCTTAATTACAAATCACCTTCTTTCACAAGGAGAAAAAAAAACCCAACCAAACAAACCACAGTTTGGTTTTCATGCAGGTGAAGGCTTGATTAACCCTGATATTCCTGAGTGTCTGCAGCCAAAGCTGCACTCAGGGTGTGGAAAGTACCTCCATCACTAGAAAGAACGAAGTGCCAGGTCTCTGTGTGCCTGCAAAGACTGATTGCCAGTTCCCTGTGACCACCTTCAGCACTCCAAAGCCAGAACTACAACTCTGTGAAATCCTTAAATCTTTTAACTGGCATTTTTGAAATGCTGCATCTTCTTACTCTCATTCTTCATGAATGGCAAAGTCCAACAGAACCACAGAAGACAGAAGTAGATGAAGCAGCTTGTGACAAACCCCATCCGAAAGAGGCTGAATAACCCTGACCTATGACAGGGAGCACCAAGGCATGTAGTGAAAACACATGATCAAAATTGATATGAAACCATCCTGAAGTTCTCTCAAGTTTAAAACCTGCCAAGATTCAGAGCTTGTTAGACGCTCTGCTGATTAGAAACGCACCCACCCATCTAAACTCAGCCCATTTACGTGGAACGCTCTGATCCGTGCCCACTTCCACAGGTTGCAGTCTCCACAGCCAGAGAAAGAATAACAAAAGTTAAAAACTTTGCTGTTTTATGCGTGGAAAAAATACTCTGATTACCTCCTTCCATTTGATACATGTTACAAAGCACTGAAGGAGAATTTCAGGTCAGATTAAAAGGAAATATTTACAGAATAGATTTTTTCCTTCTTAGGAAAATTAGGGCTTGCATTACGAGATTAATAAACTTCTATCAATCCCCAAAGAAACTTCAAAATTCCTTTTCTCTTACAAAATGGATTTTTTATGTCCAAATTTAGAAAACAGCCATGATTAAAAGCAGAATGCAATTTATTGTTCTTCACATTTTCCCCATATGTCTGTAAGTTTGAGACTGAACTGGTATTACTGAATGCAGAGTGCTAAGACTGCTTCTATATATCCAGCTTAGTACAACAGGTAATTTTTAAGATTTAATTCACTGACGCAGGTCACAATGCCCTAGCTCCTTGATATTTAACTTTAAATATCCCCATCGCTGAGCTTCATTATTTCAACCTTTTTTGTTGTTAGGGTTTTTTTGAGGATTTTACGGGAAGGGACAACACCTCCCAGTTTCATTTTTCTCATGGTTTTGGCTGTCTCCTCTGTCCCACTCTGGAGTTCATCAGCAGTTACTAAATGCCATCAATTCTGATGTTTTCTGCCACAGACAACATTATGATGACACCAATTTCTGTCCACCAGTGGGCTTTGTGGAAGAGGGGATTTCTGTTGAATTACACAGTGGTTCCCCAAGTCATCATCAATGGGCTAATGTCAACCGACTATCGCACGTTATTTAACTTTTCAGTGAATGTATTTCTGTAGCCATCTGGATGGTTTTCTTCAATGTGGGTCCACTATAAGTCAACTACCAAGTATGCCAGGCGCCCAGCACACAGACTCCACAGTAAAAAGAACATAAACCTACAAGGCCGAGACTTAGGACTTCTACCCCTAGTGCTTCCAGCTCAGCTCTCCATACTGCCTGAAATGCCACGAAGTGCAGGGGATTTGCAGAATTGCAACTTCAGTTAAAAAGCTGAGTGAACAGTGATTGGTGAGAAACCCGTATTTAAGAATGGTCCATGATCCAAAAAGCTTGGGAAGCACCAGTGTAATTAGCAAGCTGCGGGCATGTGTGCAGGCTTGTCTAGTCTATAGTTATGTCTATCAGCAGCATGAAAATCATCTGTCCAACAGATCAGAGCATCGTTGGTTCCAAGCCTGCAGAAGATACATGTGAAGAAGCGGCTATTTGTATAAAATGAGCATATTGTGGAGTAATTATTGGCATTGGGAAAACCTTGTAATTAGAAACAAGTGGGCGTTCTTTGTTTGTAAACAAATTGCATTTTGGTTCAACAGAGATGCTCCTTTAAGAACAAATTACAGCAGATGCTGCTTGTGTTTCCAGTGATGGAAAGGCCCCACCTGAATAAGCTACAAAAGGGTCACAACTGTATCTAACCCTGCGCTGTCCTGGACAGGACTCCTCTTGGCAGGGGCTGCAACCACGCTCGCTCGCAGAGCGCAGTGCCGGGGGGGTGCTGCTAATCAATTAGAGCACCTTCTCCTGGAGGTCCCCTCGCAGGCGCCGGGGTCAGGAGGGGTGTGCAGCTGTTGCCACCTAGTACAAGGCTGGCCACGTTCCTGACTACAACTGTTCCCCATTCCCAGTGTCACCGCTATGTTGAATCCTCTGGTAGCACAAATGGTGGATTTGCATTACAAGACCTCTCAACAGGATTTGCCATCAAAAATAGTGATGGAAACAGCCTGCAGGGATGATAAAAATCCTTGCTACAAGTATCTATGTACTGGCAAAAAACATTTTCCTGCTATGTGCACGCACACACACAGACTAAACAAACATCAGAAAGCAAACCAGAATATTCTGCTTGCACCTCACATGAAAGATTTCCTATTTGGGGCCCATTTACAGTGGAAGGTTCAGGACAGGAGGATCAGGGGCACAGTCACAATATTATTTGTTTTTAAAATGTCTGGGCTGACAAGATGACAGTGTTTTAAACTTATGTTTATCTTTGTGAGAAGGTCAACATCCTTTTTGGATCTTGTTCTATTTTCTTTTTGTTAGCCATTAAGGGCTTGGGGTTTTTTTGTTTTGTTTTTTTCTGTTTTTAAACCAAGGGTTACCTTTTAAATAATACAGCACAGAGGAAAAAAAAAACCAAAAAAAAAACCCCAAAAACAAAAGAAGGAAATAGGAAAAGTAGATTAAGCATGGTATAAACTCCACCACAAACATGGTACAAACACCACCACCTACTGTCCAAAGCAGGATGCTAAATCACTGGCACAAATTTAAAAAAAAATTCAGAAAACGGACAGCACCCTGAACTGGGACAGAAGGTGAAAGTATTCAGTGCAGAGAAGCTTATGACCCACACCAACTACTGGATTCGTTATGACTGAAGGCAGGGTTAACTTGCTTTGTCCCAGGCTATAGTTTTGCATTAATAGCAATAATATTCTGAATTAATATTCTGAAGTTCTGCCTTCTGATTACCAAAGCTGCTTCATGTCGCTACTTGCGGCGTCAGCTCACATCAAAGATTAAAATAGAAATGAGTAGGTCCACTTGCTGCATCTTTGTGGATGATCATTTTGAATGGATTAGAAACAAAACTACAATTTCGACTGAAATACCTTCCTCAATTTTAAATAAAGTAAAATGGTTGGCACGCATGCATGCAATAGCACTTTGTGCAGTACCATTTTCAATTGTTTTTCAAGGATGGCGATATGGGCATTTCATACAGCAGCATAGAAACAGTCACTTTTAAGTCACCTGTCTTGAGGATAGTTCCCTTTCATGTACAAACCTCTGCATAGCACAATTATTAACTTCTTTGTGAAGCCTTCAACAGAATTTCCCCCCGCCTCCTTTTTTTTGGTATTTCTGAGGGCACGAGTGCTTAAAAGTGCAACTATTAAGCAACAGTCTCACCTTTGCTTAGGATCTTTCTTCAGCAAACCCGACAAGAGAGATTTTGCTTCAGGTGACAAAGTGCGTGGAAATCTAATCTCCTCCATAAGGATGAGTTCAAAGAGCTTTTCGTGGTCCTGATTGTAGAAAGGGAGCCGACCACACATCATTTCATACATCACAACTCCTAAACCCCACCAGTCCACTGCACGGCCATAGTCATTATCTTCCAGCACCTGCAGAAACATAAGGAAAAGGCTTTAGAAGACATTCCCAAACCAGGTATGAACACAGAACTCAAGAGGCAAAATTTACCCCAGCAAGATCATCTTTTCATGTCACAGCTGGAACTACCAGCACAGCATTTGCAGAGGATCCATTTGAGATGAACTGGCATCCATGTTCACCGCATCAGGTGAGCAGGAGGAGGAAAAGGAGGCAGTGGGTACATTATGGCAGCTTCCTTCTCCTCTTCCTCCCACCCTCCCTCACATTATGACCATGATAAGCACAACCTCTGAAAGCCCAGAGGCTGAGAACTGTTCTCACATTACAGAGCCAGCTGTTAAATTCTCACTTATTCATCGCAAACTGCTCCAAATGGGATCTCATTTTTTTGAAAAAGACCCAAACCACCAAGGAGCCAGTATGGGGCAAAGAGAAAAGACTGCTGACCTGCTACCTTGCAAGTGACAAGCCAAACATGCCCATCATCTTCATATCAACCTGCACCCTGCCAAAAGGGTGGCTTTACACATCCTGAAAGACCACCCACAAATACGAAATGACTAATCTACATTAAACACTAAGAGCCAGAATGCCACTCCTAACATTTGACCGGCTGTAAGGCCGTAAAATGGCAGCCAAATTGTCTGGAAATATTTCCCCTGCTCTCCCCTGCTCCCTCCAAAGGTACTTGGCTCACTAGCTCTAACACTCCTGCCTCTGCTTACAGGGCTGCAAACCCAGGAATTGTCAGTGGGGTGGACTTCTGCCACATCTCACAGCAGGATAAGTACAGCACTGTTCATTTTTCCCTTCCCTGGGCTCTTCTACCTATCAAAGCCCCGGCGGGTGCAAGGACTTGGGACCCCAGCAGTGCCCTCCATCTCTCCTGCTTGCTCCAGAGAAGCCCCGTCACAGCGCATTTCTGATCTTCCGCACTGAAGGTTGCTGAAGGGAGTGGGGAGTGTTCTGTGGCTTGTGGAGTGGATGGTACGAGGACTTCTCTAGACTTTGTGTCTCCTACGCAGTTGTCTGTAGCTGACACCAACAGGCTCATGTTCCAGACCCTGTCCTCAGGTTTTAGTTGTCATCTTTACTCTTTTCACAGGTCTGCACTGAACTGCTTACTCTTGCCAAGAGCACAAACCATAACCGCACCACCATCGTGTTTTCTTGTTGCACAGTGTCTGTGTGAGCTTTACATTGCTACAATTCAGAACACTTCACACTCAAAATTAAAAGGTTGAAAGAGCTAAACAAAGTTGACAAGAGTTTACAAAAGCAGTATCTGAACCTCTTACAACCCTTGATAAAGGTTTTGCACACAAAAAAGCAGCACTGAGACACTCCATGAACAACTGTTTGCACTCTGCTTCTCTTTATTCACTAATTATTCCCCTTAATTATCTGAGCGAGGGACAGGGCCTGCAGTAAAAATCAAAAGGCTGCCAGGTATTAGATTACCCCACGTTGGTCTATTTACGGCATCCCCTGCCGTATGATTCACACCAAACGACAGCTGGCTCTGCAGCTGCCCCGTATATGTATACGGCCGACACAGCTGCCGGCCGGACAGGATTCCGGGAGCCGGCCCCGTCCTTCCCGAGGCATCGTGGCCCTTCAGCTCACAGGAGATATTGAGTGACAATGCAGTTACCGCTCTCTGAGTCACCCGTTCAATAAGCGCTTCCTGTTCGCACTCCCCTACACTTGGGTTACCTAAAATAAAACAGTCATGGGGCCTCTGATTTTTATTTTTATTTTTTAAACTGCTGCAAGAGATGCAATAGGAGAGGATCGAAAGAAAAACAAAACCACAGAGGCCTTTGTTGTATATGTAATAAATGCTACAGGTGCTTTCAAAATGCAGCAAATAGTTCAAATGTTACTTTAGTAAGCGTATGAATACTCTGTATTACAATCTAGATTACTAACTACAGCTCTTTCCTCGACCTCCATTAATTCTAAACAGAATATAAAATGCTTGTTTCTTCAAAGTGCTTTATGACAACAAGCATACGCTTCTCTTAGTGACTGCACAAAACAGAGCAATGGTGTTAGTATCAAAAATATACCATAACAAAAAAGGTATTGCACTCGTCCATGATTTATTGCAACACACAGGATAGCTGGGGAACAGTAAAGTAACAAGGTCATTTCACTTAAATCAAAGGATCATCATTTCTTAACAAGCAGCTCTAGACTGCTGTGAGATGGAATTTGAAAGAGAAGGCGCAACAGCTGTAAACATCACAGCCACTGATGCATCTGACACATCAAAGCTGACATGGTTCAGTCACTGTCAGCCATGCACAAGATTCCAGTATGAACCTAAAAACAACGATGCAACAACTGTACAAACACGCCGCTATGCCGGATTCAAGTTACAAATGCAGACAAGAAGAACGAGACCCCTGCTTTTAAGGATGCATGACCTTAAATGCACAGAATATCGCTTGCGCATAATTTCCAGATTTTTTGCATGCTATCGACCAGATGACAAAAGCCTCCAGAATTTAACACTCCAACTCACAGATGGGATTTGCAAGTAAAGGGGAGAGCTGGGTTAATCAAAAGGATTTATCCTTCAGGGTTTTGGAGAAGCCAACTCATCATAAATATTAAAAAGAAAAATAATAGCAAATACTATAACAGAAAGAACAACATAACGCCTGCACAGGGAATCCCCGCATTCCAAGTTAGGAAAAAACAAAACCAAAGCAATAAATATTTTTAGTCTCCTCATAAAATCCTTGATGAGAAACTTCAGTAACTGATTTTAAAAGGGAAGCTAAAATAAAAGCCATGTTTATGAATAATAAACACTCCGTCATGCTGCTAATTACTCCCAGCATCAGTAAATCCAAATTGTGGTGCACGGACCCCAATTTAGATTCACTGAAGGCTTCTGGTGATCCATGGAGAGCTGGCAGCTACCATGAGATTGGCTCCACCTCCTTGCTGCAAGCTACTTCAACAGGTGCCCACGTTCTTCATTATTACAAAGAGACTGGAGGCCCTTGAAAGCAGCTGGGAGTTAAAAAAAAACACCAAACCAAAACAACTAAAAAACAAGAGCACGCTGCCACCACGAGCACAAAAGCGCTGATCAGCAAAGACATCAGCTCTCAGTAGAAATATTCCTCCTCCACTCTGGTTTCCATACTTCTGCATACTTCAACTAAGAAAGGTTTGCAATGCCCAAGTCTCCCACCTCAGAGAAAGGCTACATCCTGGCTGTGCCAGCAATATATAATCTGCCGGCAGCCCAAGACTTGCTTCTGCCTGTGCTTCACACCGGATGGAAGCCTTAACGTCGGGGTGGGAAAGCACCCACTGCAAGGCAACCAGCCCTTCTGCGAGGCACACGGCGTTAGCTCAGGCTCAGTGCCCTACTAATACAGCGAGTCTGCTTCCAGACAGCTCAGAGCGTGGGCAGAGAAAAGTAGCGTCTGCCTGCAAAATACCATGTATACATATATCCTCTATCACACACTTTCGCTTTTGATCTGCTGTAACTAACTCAGGGCTATACCACCACCTGTGTTGCACAACACTCAGGAGGAGCATTTCCAGGATAAAAGTTGCAAGCACGCATTCGCATTTTACACTTAAAAAATAAAAGTACAAAAAAATCCCCAAAACATACAGTCTGGGGACTGAGATCCCCTGCTTGCATTTATTTCCTCTGAAACTGAAAAGTTTAAATTAACACTGAGAAACATCTCATGCTCTTACAGTCACAAAACAGTTGGCTCTTTTAATGCACACGATGCTAAATACTGCAGAAGAAACTTGGTCTGTCCTGTTTCTGAAAACATGTCGCCTTATACTGTCATCAAAGAGTGTAAGAACTGGACAATACTTTCACTCCTTAAGCAAAGTCCTCTTGATAGCTTTCAAATAGGCTAACACACAGCAAACAAACTGCAAAACAATCGCCAATCCATCAAGTAATTTAAGTAATTTAAAAGTGTTTTTTTTTTAATTAGATTTCTGACACAAGAAACAAGCACTGTTCCAGTAAAATGTAAATATTCGCTACAGTGAAAGGAAGATACTACCCTGCCCAAAAATTATCACACATCTTTATGCTAAAGATAATCCCAGAACATGATGAATAAAAGATTCTCAGTATGTGTTGTTATATAACAGTAGTTACTGTATGAACACATTATGGCACAGGCATCATTCTATATCACTACTGCTATCACGGATGGCATTTAAGAATATAATTTAGTACAATAGCTAACATAAATATACCTCTGGTGCAAGATACTCTGGAGTGCCACAGAAAGTCTTCATTGTTGCTCCATCCTTTATGCCTTCTTTACAAAGTCCAAAGTCTGTTATTTTTATGTGTCCATCTTTATCAAGCATAAGATTTTCCAACTGAGAAGAAAATCCAAATGAAAGACATTATTATGTATAACATACACTGCTCCTGAGCAAGTCAATGAAAGACATGAATTTCTGCAGATCAGTTTTCAACCTTGTTCTCACAGGGGTCAGAACCATAGTAACTGCCAAAGCACGCATGATGTAAATATGCATTTATATCACTTAACTTATTTCTTTGGGGAACATTAGGTAACTAATTTGCAGTCTTTGCATAACTGATCGTATATACAGAAAGAACGCAGAACGTAGGCATTGTATTTATGCTTCTACAACATTATCACCAACAGAACAGCAGTTCTTTTAAAAGTATATTAAGTAATCCCCCTCCTACAACTTCATAAAATCACTTGGAGCAAAAGCAGGGATGAAGTATTCCGTACCAGTAAAGGACAGCAAACAAAAGAAAAATCAAATGGAAGGTCGAGGAACCACTTCCAAAGAGACCCTTTACATGAGAACCACTTAATACATTTACTCAGCACTTGGTATACAACCTAGCTTTTGACACTCATTTTTGACAAGGCCATTCAGATTTGAGGACAGACTTTCCACATAGCATTCTTCATTGTAGACTGCTCCTAAATGGAATACTAGTATCCCCTCATTCTCTCCTGAAAACATTTCTCAGAAAAAGAAAAATGCTATCGTTGCATTTTCCTCAACAACTTCCCAAGTTTGTTTGCCCTGAGATTTCTTGTTTGGCTGTTGTTTTTTTTTTCCTCCTTCTCTGCTCACCAAACAAATAAGCAACTTGAAACTTATCCAATTTTCTAACTGCAAGCAGATACTATGAAGATAGTGCTGCAGAGCACATTGCAAGGAAGCACAACATCCACACAGTATGAATTCGCATCTATCTGATAAGACCTGGGATGAAGAGCCCAGGATTATGTTTCACCATGCAGAAGAGCCAGCAAGGTTTCTCTTGGAACATAAGCAGGCAAGTGGAAATGCAACCCAAGTAGCTCAGTACACCTTCAAATTCTCTGAAATGCTGCCAGGGTCCTGATAAATGCATTATACAAACTCTTAAACTATAAAAGCGTTTAGATATCCCATAAAGTCAAGTCCAACAGCTGTAGTAACTGTTACGTTAAAGTTCAGTCAGGAAAGGTTTTCTTATAGTTCAGGCTTAAAAAAGCCAGAAAGCCTATGAAATTATTTTTCTACGTACCTTCAAATCTCTATAAACCACATTCTTCTCTGAATGTAAGTAATCCAGTGCTGAAACAATCTCAGCTCCATAAAAGCGAGCCCGGTCTTCAGAAAAGACACGCTCTCTTGACAGATGGAAAAACAACTACAAGAACAATAATTTGTTACCTTTAGATTGCACGTGTTCCTGAGTTATGTCTCACACTTCACAGGCCGTATTACCTTGGAATGCTTGGAATGCCGTATTACCTAAGAGAAAACCCCTTCCCACCCTCACCCAGCTGTGTTACCAAATGTGTTAAAAAGCATCATAAATTAAATGACTAGACAATTATCAGTGTGCATCTGTGAATATGAGATATAACCGGTTTGTGTGCTGCACATTCTTGCATGTACACAAAACTATAAAAAAGCCATTTTGACGAACTACAATTATATATTAAAACTACAGTTGATATTCCAACTTTTCCTTCTGAACTGTCTAACAGTAGTTTGCTATGTCCAGTTCTCCCTCCAAAGTAACACGTGCTCACAATGTTCATTAAAATGTGTTAAGAGTTGTCTGAAGAGCAACTAGAAAGCAACCTTGCCTTCTTGAGTTACTAAATCTCAGATTACAGTATGTTGCTGTCATGTAAAATATGACCCTGCACCCAAACCCTCTATTCTCTAAAAATGGAGTTAAGAAAATTAAGAGTCTTAATTCTTAATATTAGTTAAACCTGCAAACACCTCTGTTTAACTGGGACAACTTGGATTAATTAGAATTGCAAACATGGACCTTAGCTAAATAATGTCAAGCAGAAATAGCAGCAGTACAGGAAAATCCTAAAGTATTAAACATTATTACATTTCCCTTACCTCCCCTCCATTAGCGTACTCCATAACAAAACACAAGCGATCATGCGTCTGAAAGGAATACTTCAAAGCCTGAAACAGATTTAAAGCAAAACTTAGAAGACAGATCACACTGACAGTTACAAAAGCATTTTTAATAGATTTTCAGAAACATAGGCAGACGTGAAATTTCCTATTTTAGTGGACTTTTTGTCCTTGGCTCTTATATAACACTTACACTTTCCTGTTGCAGCTGAGGATGATCCATCACCAACTTATTTCATTAAATATATTTAATATAAACCACTAAAACATAAACCCTTGCAGAAGCTAACAGCAATGCCTATAATGCTGTGAAACAAAGTCCTTGCCTCTTAACAGGGATATCGAATGTACCGATTGTGGCCCTGAAGTTTCCTCCCCAGGCCACAAGCTCCCCTCATTTTCGTCTCACAGACAAGAGGCCACAACCAAACGCCACAGCACAAGGTTTTACCACACTGGCTACAAGCCCTCATGTATGAAACACATATATATTTACACACACCGGCCTCCTTGTCTCTGCCAGGCTGCCTGCAACTGCTCCCTGCTGACAGCCTGCCAGAGGATTGAGCAATGCTGTCAGTATCAATTTGTGAGCAGTTCACAAAAACAGACCGAACGGAGGGTGTGATGGAGCATCACAAGGTGCCTTTGTACAGTCCTGTCACGTGTATTGCTGTGGCAAGAATAACATCAACTTGTTTGCCACAGTCGTAAGTTTTTTGGTCGTAACCCAGTCTCGTAGCCGACTTCAAGACAGCCCTTGTTTTGGATATTTGGGTTTATGAAAGCATTAGAAGGAAAATACTGCATATGATATCATCGTCTTCATTACCAGGGGTGGCACTTTTAAACCAGTCATGTTTTTGCAGAGAAAGGGAGGATCATGTTTTAGACACGTCAACAAACATTTACTGATTATACTCAATACAGCCAATATTTACTTCCAGAGGCCATGTTTAAAAGGTCTAAATTCCAGCTGAGCCCTTACGTAGCTGGACAAAGGAAACACCTGGGATCCTACACGGGTCTCTTAGAGGGCTTAAGGGGTTGGGAACAATTCAGAGCCAACTTATAATAAATACGAGAAACAAAATCCTGAGGTGAAACTTAGGTATCTGAACTCAACCCAGGGAGACTGCTGGCATTGGAGGTCTAAATTGAGAGCGTGGTTTGGTTTTACAGCTAAGCCAGTCCAAAGGAAAGCAGCGGATAAAGCACGGTCCTGCTCTTCCCTGTCCCATCCCACATGCTCCTACCACTATCCTTTGGCTGGCATTACCACTGCTCTGATTCAACAGCAAGCTGCTTCTGGAAGCTAAAAAAAAAAAACCCAACAAAAGCAGGCAAAATTGAAGTTTTTCTGCCACTATATCTTCCTGAACTTGTTTGTCACAAGATCAGGGACACCCCAATCTCTGCTGCAAAGAGGAGACCAAGAATTTGGAGTACAAGGAAAGCAGATACTTCTCTCCGAGATAGCAAACCATTAAATGGGTGAGCCATAAAGTCAAACCACACCCTGAAACACTGTCTTCAAGAGGTACCAAGGACCTGCTCTGCAAGAAGACTTAAAAAAGCATTTTTATTTGTGCTTCCCAAAAATGGAAGGGTACAAAAATACACAGCCACTCTGAAAACACAGATCTTAGATGTATTATATAAGTAACAAAAAATAAGAAAAGTGTTGGTTGTCATGATGTCAAGTTACACTCAGCAGAGGGAGAAATGCTTACTGTTAGGAATGGATGCCGCGAGTTCTGTAAAACACGGTTTTCTGTCAGCGTGTGCGCTACTTCATCCTGAAACACAAGCAGAAGGAAATCAGCAAAGCGATTCCCAGATCAGGGGTCCATTTCAGTCACTGATGGAGCAATTATTTACAAGTACTCAGAGAATCCTTGGTATGACTTTCCCAAAGGTGGTATCAAGGATGAACCACATTCCCAAGTTTCCCATCTACTCACCTTTGCTACAATAACTTCCTTCTTCAGAATTTTCATAGCATAATACCGTCCAGTTGCTTTTTCTTTAACTAAAATGACCTTTCCAAAAGTGCCTTTTCCCAGTAGTTTAAGGTATTCAAACTCATTCATGGTCTGTTAATAATACAGATAAACAAGAAATTAATTACATGAACTAATGACAAGTACAACATTCTCGGACTAGAATTTCTCATTCACGTGAGAAGCCACTGCATATGTGTTTTTTTTAAATCCTTTTACTTATTAGGATTCAAAAGCAGAAATGATTCTTCCATAAAAATGAATACCAGTGCACTCCCAAAGATAATCAATCAAACTATTTAGGGAAAACCATAAGCTTTCAATTAACAGAACACGCTTTCACATGACTCAACACTCAACTGTGCAAATACTGCTCAACATATTATTATTAATCCATAGACATTTTGACCGTTGTCAGTGCAGACATTCACTAAAAGGCACATGTTGCTCTGATTCCAGGGATCAAAACCACACCTTTTTTCTGATGTTCCCTGCCTCTCTAGGGAACCAGCTTTCTTGTCCTTCATTGAACAGCACAAAACAGCTGCCTCACAGATTAGCCATTCGCTCTTACTTGTTTCACCATTAGGAAAAATGTTCTGAGAATCAGGCTGAGGATAGTCTCTGTACTCTTGTATCAATGACTATTGCCAACGTGGTAATAAGTAGACTTATACAGCTGCTATGCAGCCTCAGTTGGGGAAAAAATTTAAGACGTTCCCAACAGCAAACTTCCTTCATATTCTTCCCTAGAGCCAGCTGAGGAGACTTTCTGCTAATTGTTCAACACAGTTGATGCCACGATCCCAATAATCATTTTGGTTATCCTCACTAACGTGCCCAGAGACACAGTCACTGTCTCAGAAGAACATGTATATTTGACCAATGAGGTGGTTCTTGCTTTTCTACAAAGAGCTACTCAGCAAGAGCGGTATCCGTTCAGTCAAGGACACAGAAGGCTAACGGCAGCTACAATTCAGAGTGATGTGTTAGTAGCCACCCACATCAGTCTAAAACCACTGACATGACACAAGGATGGCATATACACCGGTGATGACACTGGTGGATGGCTATCTTTTCTCTAAAAATGTCACTGGTTTTCCCAAAACTGAAACAAACTTATGAAAGTGAATGAGGATGACAATGGTGAGATAAGGACACGAAGAAGTGTGTTGGTACAATCCACAGACATAGCATTCGCATGGGAGAAGGTTCTATCAATTCTTTCTTTCAAGACCAGGTGGGAACACTTTGGAAAATGGAAACCCCAACAGGAGACCATGAGGGAGCAGAAAGAAGTGAAGGAAGGTTGAAGACAGATACCTAAAAAGCCTCCACAGGACAAAGATCTCCTCTGGCACACAACTCCTTTCATGGAAGGGCATTGCTGAGCTGGCCCTTTGCCTTCAGACAATGCTGTGTCTGATGCAAAAACCCAAGCTCTAGAACACTACGGACAGACACCACAGCAGCTCTCTGGGAGTTAGCTTAAACCTTTATCTGGAGCAATTAAATCCACTCTAAATCCTGCAAATCCACTGGAATATCTTTGCACCAGCCTGCAAAGGGTTTACACAGTCACACAGTCCAGCAGAAACTATGATTTCAGGCTCTGTACCACAGGACCATATGCAAATCAAATCCAGGTTCCCCCAGAAGTTGCATCTGCAACCAACTGTGTAATTTTTATGGGAATAGATGTGTCTTGATGGCTACTTCTTGTCTACATTTGAGGAGACCTAAAAATATTGTTATTCCTGCTATGCTTACTTACCACTTTGTGTTTTGGCTTTGTCATAGAAACTTCCATTTCTTCAGCACCTGAATTATCACTGGGAGAGCCAGATCTAAAATCCATCATCTCTTCCTCCTGTTTCTTGAGGCTGTCTGCTACTGTTTGGATGGCTTTTGTCCATTCTTCCCTGGCAAAACATAAGCAAAGACATTTATTACTTGTGACTTTACATTACCGTCTGCCATGGCAAGGGTCACCAAGGAATACAGAGCAACTAATGCTCTCTGATGAATCAATGCAACATACAATGAATTATGTGCATTTTCAAGCACTGTAAAAATGCGTTTTTAAGAGCACTTTTAACACATACACTCATTAATCATACTGGAAACAAGAGACAACTGAAGTCCTCCCAGTCTGGATACAATATAAGGTTTTTCAGACAGCAGAATTCCTAATAGGCATTCAGTCAGCAGCTCAAGATATGACCTGGCGATAGAGTTTTATGTAACAAAACCAGACTTGCCAAAACCAAAAACCAAAAGGCTCCCATGCAGCACAAAGCAATTAAACACAGCTTCTCCATTCCTATGATGCACTGAAACACATATATCCAATGGCTGGGGGGGGGGCACTATGCCACCTCTTCGCACACATACCCCGAATTTTAATGGCAACCAATGTTGTAGGAGAAGGTATTGAAGCCCAGGATACTTAGGTTATTCCTCTGTTGTAAAGACAATGACAGAAGTACAGCAACTCCGGTGGAAATCTTAGCAGAATGTCAACAAAAGCAGTGACATTTTATCTTAGGCACAGGTCTTGGTTACGATGAAGTTTCCAGAGCTGTTTCAGCAATGGGTGCTCCACTACTGACCCCTTCAACTCCCATGGAGACCACTTCCACTCCAGTGTCCTTTGGGAAATTTCACACCTTTGGAAACTACTGAAGTGAAAGTTTTTGGCCTTCACTTCATTTCACTGCAAATTTATTGAACATAAAGCATATAACTTGTAAGGGCTTACAGGGTTTTGGGGCAGGCTTTAAGGCATACAGGGGCTGAAGACAGCTTCAGTGGACTATGTGAATTTACCATGTTTTTATTGTCTTTTCTACCTGCAGGGAACGGGACATAGGGGTTTAGTTTATATTTTCTGGGCACAGGCTAAACTCTTCTCCCAAGGACACTCCAGATAAAAGACTTTGCTACTACAGCAAGAACAGCAGTAGCCAATGCTGAACAACTCTATGCCCAATCTGCAGTGAAGCCATTCCATCCTAATCAATGTCAAATTTTTCACTGGTTCTATGACATTATTAAAAATAAAATTTAAAAAAACATATCTGAACATATGAATTTCAGTTTGTGATGGATGGAAGAGGCAGATCATTCCCCAGAGGAAGCAAAGTCCATGGGAGAAAGTACCCAACATAAGATTCTAATAAAACCTGCATCAATTACACATAAGGTCTTTCCTGCCCTGCGCATTTCTTATTTTGGATTTTGTCTTAACATGCACTATCCATCTCTGTTTGGGGCAGCAAGGTAATGCTAAACATTCAGAACATTCTCCCCACATAGACTATTTCATTCAACATCCCAAACACATTCCTTTATTTACTAGTCATTTTTCATATTCAGAACGATTACAAAAAAACTTTTTCTTCTGTATCTCTCCATCTGTCTGAAAAAACAAATGTTGGTTTTAAAGGCACAGAGCATGCTAAAGGTGTATCTAGCTTCACATCTCTTTTAAGATTTGTTACTGATTGGTTGAGAACTCAGCCCTGCTGAAGTGAGTATCTTTGATTTCTGGGGGACCAGAATTTCACCCTCAGCTTTTATGTCTCAAGCGTACACAACAGAGGTGACTAACACTCCAAGACTGCAGTGTCACAAAGCTGACTTAATTGGCTAGGAGGGAACAAAACAAGACTGAAATACAATCTTCCCCCAAGTGGAAACTGTTATTCACTCCCTTTAGGGTCACTGATCACAAAGCTACTAAGAGAAACAAGGACCAGTTTCTTTTTCTTTGCTTTTAATTTGATTTCACCTTCTTCTGATCATTGTAATAGAATCAAAAGCAATAAACAGGAACCTTCTTTAAATCTGGGCATGCAAAGGCTGCATAAGAAAAGCGCAAAGAATATTATGTAGAATTTGCTGATCTTAAAAATAACCATGTGCCAGTGTCATATCTAGGGAGAACAAGGGTTTTAAAATACCCCTTCCCCTAGGGCAATGGTACTGGAATAATTTAAAGTTTAGTTCCTGAAGATCAAGTAAATATTTAAATACTCTGTAGTTGTAGAATAGCCGTGCTGGAAAACTGTTCTCTCAGGAGGCAAGAGATCAATTCTCCAATGATGAGAGCACAGGATGCATGCTCTTAACTTTGTTTCCTAACAGCTGAAGCAGAAATCTGCACCTGCAGCAGATAACTATCACCTTTATTATCTAATTTGCATAAAACATTAGCAATCAGCGATGATACAACTAACTTTTTTCCTTTAAAAACAAAGCATCTAAAAAGACTTTAAAAGGTCAGTATTTTGATACAACTCAACTTTGCCTGAATCTCTGTTTCACTTACGCTCACCCTTCCAGCGACTCCCAGGTCAGAAACCCTTCATTTCACATACCACAACATTTCCAGTGAGAAATGAACCTTAAGTTTCCAGAAACATCTACCTGTGTGCTGGTACACACCTGCGCCTGTCCATTTTGGATACCCAACCCATTTCATTTACAAATACTACTCAAAATCCACTCTCTGAAACCCCCTTTTAAGGCACCTTTTATACCAGAGCACGCACAAACTGAGGCACTCAAAAATTATTTGTCGCTTTTTAGTCTAGACGTACATCATCTGATAAATAAGGGCTTCAGCAAAGGACTCGCTATTAATGCTGAACACTTGCATCTGCTTTTGCAAGTAGTTTATGTATTAAATATGAATGAAACATACCGCTCCTCTGGAGTCTCCACATGAAATGTTCTTTCAATTACTGTGGTCCACTGGAGGCATCTAATGATAAATGTGTTTGGTTTAGGTCGTTCTGTCTTCATCAGCTGGCACTCTACCACAATCAAGGAAGAAAGAGTCATGGTACATATAGCAGGCTTAAATAATCATTTGTCTTTATTCTTATCTAGCAAACTGTTGCGATTAATCAGCCATAGAAATCTCTGCAAGTACTTCTTTAGGAAACTTGAGACAATTTACTGTGTTGATGAAATCAATAAATAGCTTGGGAGATAGTCATCTAAGCGGCACCAAAATCAAATTCTGCTTAGAAAGGCTCCACATTTCGTCCACCCAGAGCAGTAGGTAGAAATGTGATGTGATGACACAGAAGCCATTCAGACTTGGGTCCTACACTCCAAAGGTCATCCAAAGCAGAGCACACGGACAAAGTCAGCTGATAATGCAGCAATTACACCCACTGAAACTAAAGCCAAACCCCTATGTTTCCTCCCTTTGACTTTCCCGACATAAAACCCTGTCCTTGGCTTTCAAGGCGTTGCTAGAGAGCATGTTTGGTCATTTTGCAGCGACCTGACGAAGATTAGACTCAGCATTTCCATTCCTCAAACACTAGAGGGAACATCAAACTGCAGAGGCACCCCCAGAGAAGACCCCGTTCAAAAGGCCTTCAGGACAGCTGCGGCAGATTCAGATGCCGTAGGGACACGCAACTAACAGCTTTCATCACTGCCAGTATTTAAGCACCACCTAAAAAGGCTACAGAGGAACAGCTACAGGCAAAAACACCTCTTCCTTCATAAAAATTCTCTCTCTCAAGCTGAGCATTATCTTTATTTATTTATTTATTTATTTTTTAAATCACATCTATTATTTTAAGCTTCATAGCATGTTATGAGTGCTTGTCCTTCAAATTTGGGCCTGAAAAATGTACCTGATTAAGAGTACACTAGCTGTACTAAACCAAAGCATCTGAAAAACAAAATCAATGAAATAACAACAGAAACCAAAACACCACATTTTTCAGATATATATTAATAGCAAATCTAATGCTAATTAAACAGCTCCTGCTAAAGGAAAAGTGAAATTAAGAAACCAAGCGAGCAGAGGGGAAAAAAAATTAATATAAATAAGACATAATTGTTTTTTGGTTTTTTTTCTTACATTAAACTCTTTTCCTTGCAGTTAATGAAACCACAAGCTTGCTATTATTTGGTCTTCAGGTTCTAAATCAACTTCCAAGTAAATAAAAAGGCACTATGAAGACAGGAAAAAAATTTCTGCTTACTGCTAGAGCTATGAACGTCCTCCACCATCAGCAATGTGCAAGTCGAGGACAGAATCCAGCCAGAAGAACAGTGCACGTTACTAAGGCTACACTGGTATCGTTAGGTTAATTTTATTATTGTGAAAATTTAGACTGCTCAGTTCTAAATTCAAGCTCTTAATTAGCACCAAGATAAAATATTTACTGCCAGTGTTTTTGGGCTCTGTATTTTTGGCAATATATTTCATGCCTCATTTGCTACTGGAATTATAAGCTTTTCAATGAGTAACTTTGCATTTTTCATGACAAGAAAATCTAATTTTTCTTTAATAGCACACTGAGGTTATGCTGCATCCTACTAAAGCACTGCAATTAGATAAGAGAAAGTTTATTAACGAGTCATGAAAAGGTTTTAGTGTGATAAACGGCACTCCTTCATTCACCGAGATTAAAGAACTTCCACGCAGCGACGCAGCCGTGCTCGCAGAGCGCCGTATTCAGCCTTCCAGCCACCTCCATCCTCTTCGGCAGAATGGCACTGAAAGCCGAACACAAGCGCACCAGCTGGTGCAGCCCAGTAAGCCCAGTTCTGATAAATTCAGCTCAAAAGATCTCATTGCTGCTCCAGGATCGCGCACCTTAGCTTAGTTGCTCTTTTTTTTTTTTGTTGTTCATTCGTTCTGTCTCCCATTTTCGTTTGCTTAATGTGATTAGATTAAGGCTGGGGTTGCCCTCTATGAGCCTGCACAATGCAGTCCTAACAGATACTGAATTAGGCTGAACGTTTGAAGAAGAAAATCAGGCTGTTTCTAACCTTGTGCTCATCCAGAGCTGTTCTCCTATACTTATCCAGAAGTGCAACATTATGAAGAAATAAACTGAGAGGTTTTGCTTACTTTTTTTTTAAAACAGACTTCAGATTCACATTGAGTGCTTCAGATTAAGTATTCTGAAGTAGCAGCACAGATATTTAAACCAGCCATGAACTCTAAACTTTAACCATTTAATTTCAGCATAATAAACCATACAAGGCATTTTCTGTCATAGAAGGGGACCAATTAAACATCGCCAATTTTCCCCTAAATCAGCACTGTCCATTGATATTTGTTAAGCTTGCTGATCCAGCAATCTTTAAGGCATACAGCAAGATGAATAATAGAGATTTGTCAGTTAATAACCACTATAATTCAAGTATGTCACATAGAAGTGTTTTGTTTAGTGAACAATATGCTGTCTAATTACCCTGCTCAATCATAACAGCACATATCAAGAAATACAGAAGGCTTTATTTTTAAATTGCTTTACCAAAGTGCTGTACCACATAGGTTTCGGAAAGTTTGAAGCTACCACTTAGTTCTCCCCATATATGACAATCGCATGGATTTTTATCAACGAAACGAGGAAGGAGTAGGTTTTTTCCCACTTTTTAAACCAACTCTGTGCTCTTTACTGTAATTGGCAAGCTAGAGAAGCACCCAACTTGCCTTCTATAATCACGCACCACAACATGCGCCACTACAGCAGAGCACAGATAGAGATGCCGTATAACATTAGGTCTGATTCATGGCATGTTTGGGGGTTCTGCTATAAAACCATCCATGTTTCAAATACAGGCCGAGGGTCTCCTACCCACTTCGAAAGACAGCCTTTCCTGTCAAACAGGCTAACATAAGTATTCCCCATTTGCAACAAAGTAAGTACTGCAAACAGCGGCCTGTTCAAAATGATTTAAATTGCTCTAAAGACCCTCTTGATTCTTTCCTGGCATTTGGTCTTTTAAAGTAAGTAGGACAGAGAAATTGTTCCTAACAGAAATAGACACCAAGGCATTCAAATGTAAATTACCATTTTGTATTTGAAAGACACTTAGTATTATCCCAGTGACTTTCTAAAATGTCACAATATTTGCTTCCCCAGCACTTAAGCTAAAAGACAGATTACTTGCGATGAAAGTGTCAAACTCTGCTCCCTATATAATGACATCACACTTAAAACAATAGTGTCAAGGAAGAATATTCCTGCTTTGGTTTCTTTAAGGAAAGGGATGGGAGGGTTTGAGGGGGGAAAAAAAAAAAAGTTAAGTCAGGCAAGAAGAATGATGAATAAATAAAACTTTGGAAAGGCAAACAGGAATATTATGTTGAAGTGCTCCTTTTCTGCTAGCACCACTGGGTAGATTTGCCCCAAAACAGCTCAGTGTGGCAGAAGCGAGGAGCTGGGAGCCCTGAGTTACAGGCCTGGTCTAAGGTGGCCACAAGTAACAGCAGACACAAAAAAAAAAAAAAAAAATCTGTCCACTTAACTGGCCATCCTGTGCCCTCTGATAAATGCTCGACTGCAGACACACAGTCTTGTCCCAAAAGGAGCACTCATATTGTTGAGCAATTATGTTTTCAGCTGCGCAACAAAACCACTGCAGTCCACCCTCCTTTTTGACAGTCGGAGAAAAAAATCCCTTCTTTCTAACAGGAACAGCCCCTCTCTCCATGTGGTTTTTCACAATATACTGCTCTTCTCAGCTATATGGTTTTAAAGGCTTATAACCTAATAGGCAGACATACATGATAATCCCAGATTACAATCGGTATAAAGGCTACTTATCTTGCAGATTTACAACACAGGCTCTATTGGTAATTTATCTGCAGGGTCTCTGGAGTGGAACTATTTAGGTACAGGCTTTTTTATTCCTTTTATTTTGCTAGTGGTACAGAACGTGAACACAAATATGAGTCAAAAATCGCAGTTAAATGCTCAGGCACCATCTTTCAGGAGTTTTGCTTTGGTTTTGGGGTTTTTGGATTGTTTGTTGTTTTTTTGGTTTAATTTAAAAAAATCATCAATAGGTAACTTCCAGGGAAAATAAACTCCTTAAACATATCATTACATTCCAAACATAAATATATGGCTATTTCAAATGGAAAATTAGGTGGAGAAAAATGAAAAAAAAAAAAAAAAAAAAAAAGTGAGCCTCTCTTTACCCATGGGGGGCCCTAGAAACAAGTTTTCAAAGACATATGATCAAAACTCTCACAGACTGAAAGGAAAAGGCTAGTGTAGGAGAAAGAAGACACTGTCAAGCAGATCGAAAGCACATTCTATTTATTGCTAATATTTTCTTCATACCTGTTAAGGGAAAAGACAGATCATCATTAGATGTTATCTTTTTTCATTGTTTTCTCCTGAATTGAATATTTCCTGCCTCTCATGGGTTGACAAATTCACTTGATATGAATTTTACACTACAAGTAAGAAGAGTTCCCTAGTCATGAAAAAAAAAAACCCCTTTTACTTGCAAGGATAAAAAAGCCTAAGTTATTTTACAGCAGAAGAGGGTAAAGATTTTAATCAGAAGCATGGGACCACTTCCAAAGAACAGACTGACAGAGACAGCCTGCCATCTCATTAAAAAAGAAAAAAATCTAGTTCACTAATTAACAAAAGAGTCAGGGCTATCATGGTCTCTTGGAAAAAGAAAAAAAAAAAAGAGAAAAGAAAAAAGAGGATGAATTTTTACAAAACATTTAAGCTAAATTCCCCCCACCTTTCACTGGCAGGAGGCTTCTGCAGGCTGCCTCTGCAGCACAAGGCTGCGTCCTGGCCTGAGCCTTCTTCCAGAGGCAGCTCGAGTTCACTCACGTTAACTCAATAAATCAACCCAAATGAAAGTACCAGGCAAGCAGGTTCAAAGGGAAAACTTGTGGTGCAAAACACATCCAAATGATACAAGTGTGGAGGGTACCCAGAAGGGAACTGCACATCAGGTGCTGGCATCGCTGCATGCCAGTGCCCACACGAGAAATTAAATCTTGGTGGGGCAACAGCTGCTTCTGTGAGCCCAAAACCACAACAATGACTTCTAGCGAGAAGGGCCCCCCCCGAATCATCAGGGCCTTCCCGACCTGCCACAGGTTGACCAGGCAAGAACTACTGCTAGGAAAATCCTTCTACCCGCCACCCTCCCTGCAATCCCTCTTACGGGGGCTATACCTTACTCTATAGGCATGTGTCATGTCTTTTTTGACAACGCTCCGATACCATGGTAACAAACTTGTTTATCTAGAAATGCCAAGACTGACGGGCTCAATCTGCCAAAAAAAGCACCATACTCCTGTTGTGAAAACTGATTTAAATTAACCCTTTTCAAAGGCAACTTGGACAAAGAGAAGGCAACAGACACACCTTTTTTTTTTACTCCTTAGCACTGAGCTGCAGTAAATAATTACCATAAGTAATGCAGTTAGCAGCAACAGGATGGAAGTGTCCTGCAAAAAGTGCTTTTGTTAAAAGCCTCTGGCTACAGACCAAGTACCAAATTAATTTATGAATTAATGGCTTTCTGCTGCTTTTCTTTACCTTCTTGATCCATAGGAGATACTAGGCTAAAGAGAAAAGTACCGTGTCATTACCAAAATGAAAACGCTATGACAATTCTCTCTCTAAAACTTGACAAAAAACCCCAAAGCACTCTTGGCACCCTGCACAGAGGCACCAGGCAACGGCGTGTCCATTATTCATTCCCATCATCAGCCAGAACAGGTATATATATTGCTACCAGCAGAAAAAAAAAAAAGAACATTTGCATTAACTCCTAGTGCTGCCCGGCCTTCTTGCAGGCCCAGGGTGTTCCAAAATAAATCTGTCTGCTTAAAGGTCAACTACAAAGATGAACCCCATATATTTCAAGCTACCCTGTAATGAAGAGGGAAAGCTGCTACCCTTCTCTCTGAAGAACTTTGCTTCCACTAGTCACCAGGAACACAGAACAGATCATTGGTAATAACAGGTGCCACAATGATGTATTTTTAAGTGGTGGAACAAGACATAGGCAGATCCCGAGACAGGAAAGATTAAGAACGGGAGAAAATAAAAGCTGGAAGTATACAGCAAAAGGTTAAAAACACGTGCCCTGGTTTGAGGCCTAAACCAGGACAACATGAGCAAGAAAATGAAATTATCTTCAGAGTCCTCTATCACATCCTGTGCTGCAGCACCTGAGCCGAGTCAGAAATGTTTGCATAGTACAGAGTGCAGAGGTTAGGAGATGTTATGATTTGGCTCTAACAGAAGAAATATGGTTTTGTGTTCAAAATTAAGAAAGACTGAGTTACTTTCATTAAAAGCAGTGCTCACTCCATGTTCTCTTATGCTAACAATGAAACAGCTTTGACCTATGTCAATGCCACTTGAATCCAGATCTAGTGGCAGAACAGAGGCTGAAAAGCTTCAGCTGTGCCTGCTGGCCAAGGACTGAGACACACGCCTGGGTTAATTTTCACTGTAAAGCAACTTGCTGAATAACGGATATACAAAATATTAACAAATAAACCCATTTTAATCTATAACCAGAAATGGTAAATTAGTAGAAAACTGGAAAGAAAAAGAAAAAAAAAAAAAAAGGCAGCAGAGCATCAAACCTCCACATCACAGTCATTCCTGAGAAACACAGGGGGCTTTTATCATCTCAAATAAACACATTTAGTATTTAGATAGATTGCTCTGGGCAGATTCAAATCTAACTGATGCAACTTACTGGCGCTACGACTACAAGACATCAACCCCAAACTGGATGAGGGAGCATGTAAAAAACACTTACGAGCTACTGAGAAGTTATTTAAAGGCGATTCCCGCTGGTCGACATCCTGCGGTCGTTCCTTGTAGCCAATGAATGTGCCATCGTTCTTTAAAAGAAAATACCGTGGCCTCCATGTTTTTATGTATTCTCCTGGAAAGAAAGTATGGGCAAAGGGAAAGATCATCAGAAAACACTCTGAAATACTGACTCGCCAACAATTTTATTTTTTTTTTTAATTATTGAAACTATATGTCATCCTGACATAGCAGCAGTTTTAAGAACATTCAGTTCATTCTGATACAAACAGTGGAAAAATACAGGCACTGAGTCAGATATTGCTAGCTATGTAGACCATAAAAATGGGACTTCATAAAAGGTAAACAGCTATGTTTTGTTCTTCCATCTACTCCGATTTCCATTCAAATTCCGCAACATCTGCCTTAAATGCATTTTAAATTTTAAAAAAATCAGAGCAGATGTCCTATGTATTATTTTTGCTATTGTCATTTTTCATACTGACAAGTGGAGAAATTTTTTTCATTTACATTTTGCAGAGCAAGTATTTTAAACAACAATGGGTAATTTACTAATTAGTCAACTGCTTTATCAAACCAACAGTCACTTTTAGAACATAAGAAGATAATTCTCTGCTTAAGTTACATAACATCACTCACTCCTCTCACAACATCTCAAGCGTGAAATGCAAGATGATATATCACAATAGGAAGGGGAAAACACTGGATGATGTATAGCCACCACAAAGAAGAAAACAAACATCTATTCTGAAAGATATTCCACCTTTCTTTGTCAGAGAAAACATCCCTTGCTCATGTGACACTACCGCTCATCTGAGTAACCTGTGGAGGGAATAGTCACGGAACTGTATTAACAGCCACGCTCAAAATCTCCAGACGTAGAACAAAAAGAAAAGAGTTGATCAAAAGCTCAGTTATTTACTGGATTTACTCAGTTTGGCTTCAAGGAAGGAAGACAGGGGTTCTACCTCTGGCTCTTCTGGGTGACATTGTTAGTGTGTGCCTCAGTTTCCCCCATTGCTCATTGCCCACATTATCCTCATCTCAGGCAGTCTCTCCAGAACTTCAAACAGCTTTGCATGGTGTCAAGCTGGGCCTCTAGGTCCTACAAGGTCCTGCAGTAATGTTTCTATTTGGCTGAATCACAAAAACCTCACTCAAGGTGCTATTCAAATCAGGGTACCAGCCATACTGCTCCAGTTCTGCTCACCCCAACAACAATTGATTTTAAAAAATTATAAAAAAAAGAAGTGGTCACTACAAAGCACCCACAGCTGGGCAGCAGCTATACCCTCCTCCCTCCAGCATGGTTTCTCATTTGTTTGTTCAACATCAGGGAGAGGACGAAGGAGCAGACTAGGAGCCAAGCTTCTTTCTGATCTGCCGCAGCAGAAGCATGCCTGTGCACCCAACAAGGTTGCCCCTGCAGCGGCTGGTACCCAGTGCCCACGGTTTCATCTGCTGGCAAGCTCTTCAAACAACCACTGAGAACAGCGAGAAGAAAAGGCTCCCCAGATTTATTGGCTCTGGCAACCTTCTGCTGCTCTCCTGTTCTCCCAGGCTCCGCTCACACACTCTTTTCCCACTGCTTGGCTCTCCTCTGATGGTAATTTCTCTCCCAGCGATGTGTAGCCTGCCCCAGGAACTCCCCTGCAGCTGCTTTGCCTCCTTCCTCTCCCCACAGACCTCCTCTCCTTCTGCGGTGCAGTTTCAACCTGCTTCGGGCACCAGCTGTGTCACTTCTTCTCTGTTCAGACTCATACTTTTCTCTCCTGCCCACAGAAGCACAAGCAACCCCAACGCCCACGCCACGTGGCCATGGGTGCGCGCACCCCTAGCTGCTGTTTTCACCTGTTTAGCCCTCGTTAGGCTTTTAATTTTCTAATTAAAGCAAAAAACTAAGACTTACTGAACCGGAGAAGAGGGTGACACAGAGCTACTTTCCAACAGAGGCCATGCCTGCAGAAAACATCCATTTGCACTGATGAAACAGGAGTCAGGGCAAGAAAGATGAGAGGAAAAAGACTGAGCACAAACCTTCTCAGTCTTTCTTTTAGAGATGTCTTTTACAGCTGCAAGTGTTATATTAACCTACAAGGGGTTTACAAAAATGTCATTGTCACTTTAGGAATTTCAGAAGAACTCACCTAAGCTGTCATGGTTTAACATTTATAAGCAAAGCAGTAAATGTAGAAGGTTTGGTTGTCGTCGTCTTTTTAATTCTGACCTTAATTAAAAGCTGGAAACTTTCTGGAATCAGTAGGAGATTATGAAGCCTTTCACATTTAAATTATCAGTCCAACTCAGCCCAGATCAGTGAGATTACTCCAATCTCATTACTATTACACCACAGATGTGACTACAGGGACAAGAAGATACATGGCACGCTCAAGCTAGCTCTTGACGAGAGGTTTGCCAGGTAAGCAGGTCAGGGAGGCGGCTGCCCAGACCATCGCAATTTTGGAATGCACTTTTACATACCTGACTCGTTGGTATTTTCATCTCTTGCATAAACAGACTCAGGAGACCTAGGGAACCATCACATACCCCTTATCATGCCTGCATTTAGGATTAAATCCAGATTGGATGGGATGAAAAATATCTGAAGAGGGGCAAGACATCGAGAGTTTCTATTTCCCTTACTCCTTAATCTATGCTACACGTCTTTCCTGTCGGTATTTACAGAGCAGACATTTATTTTTTGCGGATTCTGAAATTATTATCTGGTTATTTTCAGTGAAGTATGCATAATTTTACACAAAATTACACTGTACTGTCACAAGAGACTCTTCCTCTTAGATTAGATGCTTATGTTTGGCTTTCTTATAGCTTTATTCCACCGATCTGTTTCTCTGTTAGAAACACATCATCTCACAGGACTAATCACATAGTCTTTAAGGTGGTGTATTCCATACATATATAGCATCCTCCTCCACACTCACTCTTCACTCCTTCTGTGTGAAAAATCAAGGATTTCGTTACTGACAGGCATTTTGCAAGGACCATTCTACTTGGACCTTCCCTTATCCATTGCTTTAGCTGGTTCTGGTTCCTGATCTATCTTTTTAATTTGCAAATAAGTAACGTGATTTTAAACTTCTTTTTCCACACGTCTGGAGCTTAATGAATCCTGTAATATGGCAAGCATACACATTATTGATTATTGCTCCTGCAAGGGCAGTACAAGGCACATCTGTGGTATCAGTGTTACTATGTAACACACTGAGGTTATACTTCTGCATCTTGCAGCAAACTGGCAAGGCATCGCCTGCTGTGTGACTTCCCAATCAGATAATCTGTAAGGATAATTTTACATTCAAATCTGAGTAAACTATCGTTCCTCTACAGATGTTCTGAAACACAGACTCACCAACGCAGTCATCAAGAAAACGTACAAAGTGTGTATTCTTAAGAAACAAGCTTATATTTTTATGATTAGCTAAAAACTATAAACTTCCAACAACCTGTCAGGAGGACCACGTTGATCATGACAGCAAATCTGAGTCCTTTAAGCAGAAAAGGAGTTTGTCAATACAGACAAAAAATAATTATGTGGAACTTCTGGGACAAAGCTGACTGAAAAACATTAACACCTTTTCCTTCCTCTGATATACTCAGTAAGCTGTCATGCCTGAAGAGTGAAGTGAGCTGTTTCAATTTTTGCCTCGTGTTCTTTGTTCCTGTTGCGGTTTTGTTTTTAAGAATCATAAGAAAGAAGTTACTTGAAGTCTCTACTATTAGTAGTTTATAGTCACACTAGAAGAATTGTACCGCGTACAGTAAATGCAAGCATGTGTGGCAAATTCTATCAGACAACACTAAAAAAAAATAATAATAATGATCGACCATAGAAAAGTGAACAATTTACAAAGCAAAACATTTTTTCCTCTGTGATTCACTGCTTGTGTAATGCCCTGGCAGAGCCGCCTTTGTTTTCAGTAACAGAATGCTAACACTGCAGAGACAGGAAAGCAAAAGCATCGGTTATAAATCCTACGTATAAAATCCTGGAACCAAATAGACTCCTCTGTAGCATGCTATCTGTATTATTTAAAATCTTTATGTACCATTCTGTTTACTCCAAGCAATTTCCAAATTGCAAAGATTCCCAAACTGTATATATCTGGAAATATACACGAAGATTGTTATAGACCGATTTCCCTTTATTGCCTTGTGCCTGCCCCCACACACGGCACATTAAAATACTTAACACACACTTAGAATGTAAATCCATCTCATGCCAGAAAAGCTTTTTCACAGTAACACAAACTGGAAAGCACGCTTACGCCTGAATATTTCAGGAAAAGTTAAACACAAAACTCTTTCGGTTCATGAAAAGTTAATTCTACTGAGGATTTACAATAATGCAGGGTTAGGTTATTTTCCTCTCCTCCCCACAACAGTATCTCACCGAATCTGGAGCTGTCTACCACTGATAGAGTGTCTAACATCAGAAACAGCTGCCACTCCCTGGGAAGCTCACGGGGTAAGTGGAGAATAATGAGCAGCAAGCACCAGCAGAACAAAAGAAAATCCATCTTTATTTACCAACTGCTGCATGCTTGTTGCTGCATCAAGCTCATTCAAAGCCAACACCACACCCTTTAATTCAGAACAGACTATATTTAAGAAGCCTCTGCTTTTTTTTTTTTTTTAAATCAACTCATACATACCAATGGTTTGAAAAAAAATAATCATTAGGTTAACCAAGTCAGCATGCAATGATACCCTTGATATTTACAAAAGCACTGGACTAACTATTAACTTTCTTATGCCCCAAAGTAACCAGAAGAAGCCCGGGAGCACCGACTGAAAACAAGGTCTCAGTTATATCAAATGCACTCAAGTAGCTACCACAAATATATGGATAAATAAGGCATTAAACTTTCTGCTCTGAGCATCAGAAGTAGCACCATTAATTACAATTAAGGTTAACACTCAAAATATTAGAGCTTTTGAGTTATGCAAGCCTTCGCTACTTTCCCACATGCTCCGGAGATGTATGACATTCCTTGATTATACAGCCCTGAACTGTCCGAGGGAAACACGAAAGTTATGCCAATTGCAGCGCTAATGTGCCACCAGTGAAAGGCGGAATGACTCATTTCTGAGACTTCAATGGCTGCGAGAAGTGGTCTGCATCCTGTCGGCCTAATAAGGTTTTGGTGAAACAGATGCCAGCTCCCTTGGAAAGACGTGAAGCTTTCAGGAGCTGCCATCTCGCGCACACTGAAGAGTGGGATGGGGATTTACAGTTAGTTTCTACTGCTCGAGTAAATAGGGTATGTGTCCACTCACTTCAAAACCAGCTGAAATCAAAACAGATTTGGAAAAAGAAAGCAGGGCTTGAAAACTCGCCTTTGCATTTCTAAAGCACTCGGAAGCAAGCCCTTTCCAAACGCAGTGAGCTAATTCTGGATCTTGACAACTTGACACCAAACAATTAAACAAGTTTAGGGTGACCCGAATGAAAACTCTCAGTTCAAATATGTATTCTTTTTTTTTAAAAATAGCTGCACAGACACCCACCAGGCTGGTGCAGCACTCTTCCCTTCCCTCAACAAACTGTCAAAGCGAGATATTTAAACACAGTGCCAGGTTTTCAGCAGCTTGCAGAAAGGAAAAAGAAAGAAAAAAAAAAAAGAGGTTATGCTAATGTCTTTCCCAACACGCTCGTGGGGAGAGGAGGACCTCTGGTTTGTCTGCCTATTCAGAGGCGCAGCAAAGGGGGCTGGTTCTTTGATGATTATTTTTTTTTTGGCCCCTCTGGATGCCTCCTCGGCCGTCGCCTCTCGCGTACAGCTGCGGAGGCGCCGCCTGTGCCCTGCATCCCAATGCCTGTGCCCTGCATCCCAATGAGGCGGCGGGGGCTGTCACCAGGGATGCTCCCCAGCGGGGAGGTCAGCCCGCAGCCCACCGCCAGCCTCAACCGGACCAAGGCTCCGCTGCTCCCAGCCCGGCTCCTCCGTGCCTGTCACGGCCCCAACACGGGGTCCCCACGGTCACAACGGGCTAATTTGGGGCACAGCAAATCCGCTCCCCGCTTTATTGTCCCCCGGGCAGCTGGACGGTCGTGTGGTGCGACGGCAGTCCGCATGGCCATGACTGACGTGACTGCCAACAGGTTAAGAAGAAATACCGCCGCCTCCTCCTCCAGCTCGGCTCCGGCTTTTCTAAACCTACTGTCGTTTCTCACGCTCACACAAAGCTGCAATACAGGGCACCTGCTTCATTATCATATCTTGGGGGAATTTGGGGAGGGAGGTAAAGAGGGAGGGAAGAGGGGAGCTGGAGGTGGGGCGAAGGGGGCGGCTGAGCAGTCTGGCCTTCAAGCGACAAAGGGAGCCCCGTCAGGACCACTCCTGGTCACCTGGCACCCCACATCTGTAAATTAACTTCAGAAAGTGACAAACAGCCTTGGCTCAGCGCTCCCCACAATGCTCCCTGGGCATGCGGTGTAGAAAAGTAAGAGGATCGGAAGGTACCTCTGTCTTCACTTACACAACAGTGCAGATGGGAAACACCTAACGAAGGCAAGGAATGGGCGCTTTGATTCACAAAGCTAGGCCATGAGAGAAATCAAAAGTCAGATTATGGAGAAAGAAAAACAGATTCTCACCCAATACTTTCTCCATGGAGGGGATGGACAACTATCACGTTGTCCGATTCCACCTCTGTCAAAGGTTTGAGATCACCAGCCAACACCACCACTACAGGAGATGACAACTCTGTATTTTTTATCACTGTATTTCAACTGTATGGTTATGTAAAACAGAAACACGAAGGTTTATCTTTTTTTTTTTTTCTGCTGAATTTCAGTTTAGAAGGTCAAAAATGTTGCCATATTGCTTACAGCAATCAATTTAAGCAATACCAGATATTCCCAAAGGAACAAAAGAGAATTAATCAGCATGTAAAAAACTCCTTACTCCTACCTTTGGCACAGCTTAGTCAGGCTAGTCCTAACCTACAGCTGTCTCCAGTGGGAGAAGATGTAAATGGAGTTTCATTAAAAACAGCAGTTTTAAGGATAGCTACATAAATTACAGGAAAGTATAAAGCAATTTCTTAAGCAACGCTGAAAACAATCTCAGAGTGAATTGCATCTCCACCACCTCATGATGGGAGCAAAAGGACTTAAAACTACCACGAGGTGTCCAACACAATTAGAGAAATCTTTTCTGTTAACATGCTCACAAGCAGCTACAGCATTTTAACAAAATAAAATGTTCCTGTAACAGAAAGTGCCGTCACATATTCCTCTGCTTTTGACAGGTGCCCAATTCTCTCTCATTTTTATAAATAAATAAAAATGACAGAGGAGGTGTCAGATTCACTGAATTGAATTAAACATGCTTGGAACAATTATTTCTCCCCAAGTAATTTTTACCTTGACGCTATGATGGAAAATAGCACAAGCAGCTAACAAAGCACTTAAACTAATAAGCCTCTGCAACTTTTTAAATATCTTCCCTTAGAGGAGGGAGGTACCTAGAATTATTCCTCGAGCTCAATCTGAAGTTAATACAATCAGTACTTCTGCAAATCAGGCTCTTAAATACACTGCATGTATTTATGTAAAGGGTGTGACTTAATCCTCCAAAGATTTTATGATCTCTACTAAAAATACAAAGAAAAAAAAACAAACCAAAAAACACTAAACATACCACACCCTGGTGTATTTGAACAAGGGCTTTTCTATACATCATCTAAAAGCTGATTTAATTATTTTACCTCTTAGCATCCTTAGCCATGAATCCTGTGCTTATCTGAACACATGCCTTATTTGAATATGACAAACCCAGTTTTGTTCTTCAGTAAATCCTGTCTAGAGACTTACAGATAGTATAAGAGGGGACAAAGCAAAGAAATGCACAAAACCCAAAGCTCTTCCAGCGATTAAACAAAATAAGTCCGAAATCTTACAAGTTTTCGCTTGTATTCCTAGGGGTGCTTACACATAGAGGATGTTCAGGAAAAGCATCATTAATTGATTAAAAATTGATTTTACATCCCTTTCTCCTACTCTGCTCCATTAAAAAAGAAAAGGAGAGTAAAAAACTCAGGCGAGAGCGATTTTTATGATGCATTTATTTGCTTTGCGGACATTAAATCTGAAAAGTACTCAGCAGAAGCTCCCCATTAAAATCCCAAACCTAGTGAAGCTGAGAAGTGAGCTGATACCGTGGAGGGGTGGGTGCACCCAGGAAAGCAAGAGCAGGAGAGGGAAAAAGCAGTATACAACCACACAGCAAACATCCGTGGCAGGGACTCACGAGTCTCTGGCTCCCTCTTCTAGGCTCCCATTACTAGATCATTGTGTCATTTCACAAAGCGAATCAAAACCTCAGGGAATTGTAAAGAAATGGTTGAAAAAAAGGCTAAGGGACATACGGGGAGATTTATGGAAACAGCAGCTTTTCTAAAACAGATGATATGGACTAACTTCAGCAGCGGTTTGAAACTGGGGAAAAAAAGCTCTATTTGTAAAAACTAAACTGCAGAACATGGACTTTTATAAATAAGCAATTTATGGAGAATAAGAAATTAACACATCGTATTGTTATCCTTTAGCTTCTGGGTTTGAATCCTAATTTTCAACATAAATACACAAAGTTGGTTTAGGCCACTTACAATAAAAGCTCTACCAGTAATTGTGTGATCATGCTGTGCATCAGGAAATTTCTTAAAAGTGCCAAAAAAAAAAAATCAATGCAGAATTTTAAGCATGCTTATACAAACAGTAACCGGGTAATATTTCAGAGAAAAATGCATAAAAGCCAAGTTAAGCAAATATTTCAATGGCAAAAACAAGAAGCAACATAAAAAAGGGGGGGGTGCGGTTTATATGGCTGGGGCTAATTTGGATTTCCCTTCTTCATTTCGTCACCAGCAAGTCTGCAAAACCCTGGAGGAGTACACGGAGACCATGTTAGTTCTAATGAAAAGTTTCATTTATCTTGAGCCATTTAATGGCCATCAATGGAAAAATTACAAGCACTTCCCAGAAAGCAAGTTCTAATATTTGTTATCATGGCAACCTCCTGGTTACGCCTCCAAATTTAGTATTCCACAGATAACTTTTACTGAGTCACTACCCCAAACTCAGCAATGAAAGTCTCCTCCAGATAACAGGAGCGCTCGCCTCAGTTCAGAGGAATTTTGCAAAGTAACTTAATTGCATACTGAGAAATTATTAAAGCAACTTCAGCACTGAGTAATGTGAGAGCAAACAGCCACCATAGCTCTGGTGCTACGCTTAGCCGAGCAACACAGGCCTAAGAACCTTTGCCAAGGAATTTTGTGCCTTGGACTGAGGTATGTCATCACCCTAAAGCTGAGCACAATCCACGCTGCTGCTTTAACAGGGTCACAGGCTCAGCTAGGCTCACTTCTGTCACCTTAAACACTATTAAAATTAATTTATTTTTACAATACATAGTAAAAACATTAAGTCT
>NW_009647685.1:1139025-1158062 GCF_000708025.1 Charadrius vociferus
TACACATATGTAATGCTAAAAACACATACATATATTCACGACTATTATTTTTTGAACCCCAAAGTCATCATATCTCTCCCCAACAGCTCCATGCTCCAGGAGAGATGCATTCCAGTCAGTGACACAAAAATCTGTTTCTTGTGCAAGGAGGAATGAAATAAAGACCCACGTACCTTGACACTGTTACCATGAATTAATTTCCACGTTGCAACAGCATCTTGCCTAGTTAAAGCCACTTTTCATTTTTAAAAAAAGCATAAAAAATAAAAGGAATACACCACACAGAAGCAAAAAGCAGATGGGCACAGGAAGATGGGAGCCTGAATTACAGCTTCCAGCCTGCAGTGCCCTATGCTGTTGTTTTGGGAAGACACGGCAAAAATACCAATCTCCTCTTTTAAAACTGCTCCTATTCCCAGGGGAAAAACAAACATCAGCCCCTACTGCCAGCCAGCCCTAAACTCACACCAGTTTCTGTGGGCATCAAACCTGGCACTTGCTCCACCACATTTTCAGAGGTCAGGGACTGCTGCATCAGCTCCACCTTTCCCCCGCACCTGATTTTCCAAGCACAGCGCACCATGCGACTGCTCCTCACCATGCACGTCCCCTCTACCACCTGAATCCTAAAAGCCCCATCCCATAACTGAGCACAGTCTGCTCTCTGGAGTTGATCTTTGCACTCTTACTTGCATGTCCCCAAAGCACAGAAGCAAAACAAACACCAGAACACATCCCTTGCCTAGCCAGGTTACAGCTACCCTTCAGGTTTGTAAGAGAACTTACAACAACTACAGCAGCTGTCCAGGAGAGTTAGGTTACTCCACTTAAAGCGCGAGAACAACAGACAGCCATAAATAAAGCTTTAAAGTCATATGAGGGTTTATTTGCTTTGTGCTGTTTATAAAATATAGGTCACCTGGGGTAACGTTCCTGAAGGAGGTCATCTGGGGCCATGCTGGTGCCTCAGGGACTTCCGCAAAGGAAGGTACATGCACACATACAGAAAATCCTGCATGCAAACCCTGCTGTGTCGTTTGATGCTTAGCGCACGTTCTGGTTACAGCATTTTCTTCCACCCGTCCCTGATCTGATGCTATCAGCCCAGGCGATGGCTGCTAGGGGCTCCTCTGCCGCCCCAGGGGTCAAGTCAAGCAAGGCCACCCTGAAAACCCTGCTGGTGACAGGAGGGGAGCAGGAGGAGAAAGGGGGAGGACAGAGGCACCTTGCAGAGAGGGAAGAGTGTGACAGACATGAGCCAAGATGTGGCTACCACAATTCTGGCTGGAGTCTGCTGCATCAGAGAGGGGGATGCTGACAAAGGGACAAGCCAGGGTGTCCCCGATGCGGGGTCTCTGCTGCACAGGGGGAAGGCGCTGGGCTGCTGAGAGCACAGGCAGGGCAGGGAGAGGGGGGAGCCTGACCCTCACCCCAGCTGTGTCCCTGGCCATCACCAGTCCTAGTCCTGGTCCCGTCCCAGCAGCAATGGGGGCAGCTGGAAGGGTAGGTTGTGCCCAGCCCATGGGGAGAGTATTGCTCCCCATTCCAGACCTCATTCTTGAATCATGGGCAAATTCGAGCAGGTTTAAATAGCAAAGCTATGTCCTTTAAATACACACTCACGCACGCACGTACATTAAACAGAGCTACTGCAGAGCCTGGCCATGAGGACATAGCATTGCTGCACCGACCCTGCTCCTTCACAGGCAGAACCAATGCTCACAGAGACATCTTCCAAAAGTCAGGCTGGCCACGAAGACTCAGCTCACCCTCTGGTCTGGGGAAGCTATAAAGCTTAGATTATTCCCAAATTAATGCTTTCATGCATTTCTTTCCCCCTCCATATTGTGAGAAAACTATTTTTATGTCAGGATTACAGTTTCAGTATCAAGCTAAGAGCCAAAAAAAAAAAAAAGGTTCCAAAAAGCAGTCACTGCACACTTGCAGTGGCTAGTCTGCAATCGTCATTTATCTGTAGCACACTAAATGAATCTTTGTAGTGAGCAGACCTTCTTGCAAATTACTGTTTTCTAAACGAAGCCTTGCTTGGGTACAGAAGTTGGAAGGTACAGGTAACACCTCCTCCTTCTCAAAAAAAAAAAAAAAAAAAAAGAAGAGAACAAAGGACCCACGTGAAGGATCCCATCCTGATCATACTGATATTATATTTGGTGATAAAATTGCAGTTCCACTAAAAAATTAACTAGAATTAACTAAGCACAAGTCCACCACTGGGTCACCATCATTGATTTGAGAATATGTTTTTCTACATACTTTTCCCCTCAAAGAACACAAATTTTCTAGTTTAATCATATTCCCTTCTCCAAAAGAAATGGGAGCCTTTTTAAGCAAGACATTTAGTTATTTAATCACAGGGGCAGTACAAGATTAAAATGGATTAGAAAAATTAATCCAAACTAAATGTCTCCATTATGATAAAGTTTCCCAATGAACCTTAAATCACCAGGTTCCCAATTTCAGGTATAAAATCTGATTGAAACTGCTGCTGCTTTGCAAAACTACTGCTTTCTCCTGCCCCTCCATACTAAAAATCCAGTCCAAATTTCTATTTCCATCAAGAAATGTGTCCAATACTGACAGGAGTTCTATGAAGAATTCTTGATGGCTTGCAGGGATTCTTGTACTTAACCCACAGGTAAAAGCTACAGTAGTTTATCATACAAAAATAAACTGCTCTGCAGATCAGGGCTCCCATTCCACACTGCAGTTGGATTTTCTACCAAACGGTGGGGGTGGTAATTGAATAGCTTCATTTGCAGTCCTCAATTTTTTGCCTGTAATTCACAAGAGCACACAGGATGGAGAAAGGTAGTTACAACACTCTATATACTTTCTATTTTATCGGGTATGCTTCCCTGTTTCAATCTTTAAAAATGACACTCTAAACAGTAAGTTGCAAAAAGGTTGATGATAAAACAGTAAGAGACAGCTGGGGATGGAGGAAATAAAAATAATAATAAAAAAGGTTTTCAGCATTACAAACATTGATGTCTTTCTAAAAGAAGAGATCCAGCCACATTTCCCCCCCTTTCCTTCGTACTGAAGTTTAATAAACATTTTCTCCAAGTTACCAATTTTGAGAAAATCGCTGGATAAACACTTGTGTTAACCCAGTTACGTGGCTCGGTGCCAAATGTAATGCCAAACTTCCCAGTTGCAAAACGAGCTGTTTTTACACACCAAAGTAACCACGCAGCAGGCCTGCCGAGCCTGAAGACAGCTGACAGAGATGACTGTTGCTGTCCCCCCATTGCACCGACATCCATCCAAATACCAACATCTGCTGTGCTACAATTTACTTTTTACACAACATTTAGCAAAACAGTGCCTCTGACTGCAACATCATTAAGGAAGTAACAACAAATAAATCGCAAAGTCCCATCAGACAATTGTAAAATTAAAGCGTAGTTTGTCTTGCATACACTGAGCTTTAGTTCAGACGTATTGGACTTCAGAAATAATAAGCATTAGAATCTGTTTTCTTTTATTAAACACACAAGACAAAATTCCGCAAACCGTGACAAGTGTAATCCATCATTACAGTGAAAATTACAGTTTTGAAGATATTGACTTGACTCAGTAGGCAGAGAAGCAGACGCCTGCGAGGCAGCCTGGCCTGCCCGGCACCATCGCAGACACCCGGGCTACTAACAGGATTACGCTATGCCTGGGAGCACAAGAAATGCACTCTCCATTCAGAGCCCGCTCCTTTTCAAACACCCAGAGAGTGTATTTGTGCTTGGGAAGTACGGAATTAACATTCCTAAAAACTAAAACACCCTTAGCTTTAATAGCAGGACAGAGCATGATGGCCGAGGTGATGGGATGGCACCTCACAGAGGTGAGGTGGCAAGGCAGGCTCTGGTAGCAGTAGCGAGTCCTGTAAAAAATTGATAGCCTGGGGGTTCAAACCAGGAATTAGGCTCCTATGTGAAAGCCAGGTTTGGCTAGCAGTTCCACTATACACACTCCAAGTCACAGAAGTTCCTGTGTGATCTGGTGTCCTCCCTGCCTGTGTCACCCAGGGCGCTGCAAGCCAAGTTTGGGGAGCACTGCTGGCCTGCCGCTGCCATGGGGCTTGGGCTTTCATCAGCACGCATGCACAGTGCAGCAAGAAAGGAGAAATTTTATCTTTAAAATTGTGACTGGTTTTCAAAACCGATTCCTGCCTCCTCCTGTCCTGCAGTAATTCCATGAATGCACAAATAAGAAAAAAATCTCACTTTCTTTTGAAAAGCAGATACTGAATGAAAAATTTCATCAAGAAACAACTTGAATTCTGTCAGGCATAAATTAAGGTGGTTTTGCTCTCAATCTCTCCGTTCCTCATCACCACCTTTAACACAACCTAAAAATCACTGAAGTTACAAAATGTGAAATTTTGTTGTGGGAACAACCACTCCCCCGACATCTCCAGACAATGTGTCTGTCAGGAACAACAACATACCCAACACACAGCTCAAGATACAAGAACTTGGCAGGCTGTATCTCAAAGCAGTTTCACCAAAACAATACAGTTTCCCTCAAATCACTATCAGCTTAATAGTGGAAGACAATAATATTTCAGATAACATAGGCAGCAAACATTTTGGTAAGTTCAGTGGACATTCTTTATCCAATTCACAGATAAGAACAGTCAACATGCACAGCTAGATTAACAAAAGTGCTTTGCTAATTTGGTGCCTAATTCATGCTAAGGCAAGGGGTTAGACGCTTAAATACTTCTGGGGGTTTAGGCCAGCGCTGATTTGTGTCAGACTCCATGACAATATATATATACATGCCCATCGTGGGACATAGGAGAAGCCCTGCAAAGCACAGCCGATGCATAGATCCTCTCCCAAGCGGGGATTTTAGAGGACAGTCTCCTCTGTGCTAGCTACTACCTGTTTGCACAACAGGAGTCAAGGTCCATCAGAAACTTATCTGAAGAGCTGCTCCTGCGCAAACTTTAGGTTCAACCTCCGAGTTCAGAACTGAAAGGCTATTTGTGTTTGTCCATTTATCCCCTGGCATGGTTGGCTTTTTGTCAGACAGATGTATGCCACATGCAAGTCATTTCCCAACCTCTCCGCTCCACCTCCCTCCACGCACTCTGCACACACTCTGACCCCTCAGCAAATGTTAGAAGAGAGGAGGAAGTGTTTCTGACAGTTTACATACTCTTCACAACAATTTTATTGCAGGGTATAAATGTTTTCTCCTGCCCCCCTACCCTACTTGCAAGGAAACAAAGCAAAACAAACAAAAACTCCACTACTTCCCAAACAACTGAATGCCCTAAACCCAGCAGCAGGAAAGGAAAGGGGAGGGAAGGGGTGGAGAGGAAAGGACAGAGAGGATGGATTACACTGAAGTTATTTTTGTCCCGTTCAAGTGGATGGGCAGTGACAACTAAATATAGAATTTATCAAAGCAGGTGAACAAGGAAGATGACATGAGCCACATGTTTCAAGGAGCGAGCAATAAACGAAGTACACTCATACCTCCTGGCCCAAAAAGCTCCCCCAAAACACACTTCAATTTGCATGAGCAAGATTTGATTGAACAAATACTCAACTCACCGCAGCCTTCCCTTTGGACATGTGACAATGTAAATGTTAAGCAGATAGGTTTCCTGTCCCTTACCTGCTTGTACTATATATAAACAAGCACTATGAAGTCCACGTTAAAACGGAAAGAGGTTTGCACTCTTCTGTGGTGTCTTTGGACAGAAATTCTTCCGAAGAAAGTATGTTTGCATGTACAGCTGGGTAATAAAGCACCACTTGAAATCAAACGTTAAGGAATGTTATGTTGTCAGTGGCAACACAAAGGATGTGGTTTCTATGAAATTTAACCAGTTATTTCAAGGACAATTGCTTTCTTCTGGTCAGACTGTAGTCCATGGCTTGCTCAGAGTAACTGCTACAGTAGTTTGAGTTTCGCAAGTGAAAATCCATTCACACGTATTTTTAACTCCTTCCAGGGTCTGAGTGAGCCTGTGAAATGCACTGGGTGGCTGTTGCCAGAAGCACGTACTCCATTCAGTCACTGTGAGCAGCCCACGCTGGCAAACAACACGAGTAGCAAGTCTCACCCAGGCTCTTGGGCTCTCAGAGTCTGCAGCCAAGGACGCAGATAATAGCATTGAGCAAGGACGTTAAGTGCTTTGCTGGTATGCACGCAGCAGTGAGCAAGGAAACATTTGGAGAAAAGACATGGCACCAGTCAAGTCATGACTTCAGTAGAAGCCACAACTTCAGTGGAAGCCACGCTCACATCAGTGCTGTAACCTACTGGTGGGCTTAAAGAACAGAAAGCTTTTATGCGGAACATTTCCCTTCTTCCATCTGTGCCCCTAGTTACCACAGTATCCAAAAGCCCCACAGCCTGAGCTGCGTTTGTCCTCACAACATCCCTGCGAAGTAGGGAAGTGCTGTTATCACCGTTTTACAGATAGGGAACTGGGGCACAGAGAAATAAAAATAACCTTATCCGAGATGATCATACAGAAGGAAGTTTGTGGCAGAGAAGGGGACGACTGGCTTCAATTCTCAGTTCCAGGACGGTACTAATACACTAGCCACTTCTTTAGCTTCTAGATGCTCCGCCTTCTGTTTGACCGACCTACCTATCTCCCCTGGGCAACAAGGAATGGGGAATGCCTACGCCTTTTACTAACAGCATTTCCAGCCCAGCAAAAATGGAAGAGGGCACCAGATGCAAGCCTTGTTTGCATTCAGAAATCCAAATCCGAACAAAGAAAACAATTTCCAAAATAGTCAGCACTATCCTGGTATTGTGGGGAAAGGAAGGAAGACATATCAAGTTTTCAAAGTAGCAAAATAAATAAATAAATGAAATCCATGGCAGGTCAATTTTAAAATAATTAGTGAAAGTTTTAATAGGAAGTTGGTATTAGACATGCCTCCTTCAAGAACCTCCCTGTTCTGGAGATTTTAGGTTATAAAAGAAATTTTAAAAATCCCTTTGGAACTACAGCTATCTCATTTCAGACACAGATCTAAATGCAGATCTGATGTAGTTTCATACAGAGACCTTGGCTCCAGACCTCACACAACAATCTTGTCTCAGATAAAACAAATTCCAGAGACTGGAGACTGCTCAAGGTTTCTCATTTCTGGCTCAACCAGACTTCGACCCTGTCCCCAAAGGCTCTCTTTTCTAAGTGAAATGGCACATCCGAAATTTACTCTGTCCTTTGGGACTCCAGCTGCAGCCACCCCGAGAACCAGTTGTGAAATAAGCTTCTACAACTTAAGGGCATTCATAAAGCAGCATTTAATGGCAACTGTTTGACATGACTATCACCCTGGAACAAACAGCAGAGATCCATCACCCTATGGATCACCTGGTTTATTGAGTCTGACTACAAATGGTGGCTGCTCATCATAATACCGAAAGGATGACAGACCACTACTAAACCATCACAAACAGGCCTTGATGAACGACACAGTCACTATACCGACTGGGACAAAGGAAGAAATTTGTGGGTTGGTGCGAGCTGAGGGCACCAGATCATCCATGCTCAGCTTCCAGATCACCTCTGCTATCAGTAGACTATCCTGTCAACTGCTGCTGATAAGCTGGACCTTATGGTGCAGGCCTCTACTTTTATACCAGACTGTTGCTGTGAACTTCAGCCACCAGCAACACAATGTGGATCTAAAGCACACCTCTACCATGGTCAGAATCTCAAAGAGCTGCAGCCAACTAGGTGACTATCAAGGCACCTAATTCAGCTTCCATCAGTGACATAAAAAAACTGAAGCCTTGCTTGAAGACGACCAGAAAGAACAGAGCTAGCCACACTACACATCCTGCTACCCCTATATCTACCCCTTCTTTTACACCAGGACTACAAAAGGGTGAAGGACAAAGGCTGGGATGAGATTAGAAACATTTCTACTTTCTGACAGCAAGCCTCACAGCAACAACAGCCAACCAAGCAAACAAAAGAAAGCAAAACTCCCAGCAGCTTCACAGCAATCTCAGCAAACCAAACGGTCTAGTAATTAAAGCAAAAAGCAACTTTTGGTTCCAAAGCACAGACCCATAACACTAACAACAAGTAGTAAATTAGCAAGGTTTGTTTATTATTCCATGTTTTGAACTTTTTCCTTCAAAAATCCCAACTTCTGTATTTGAACAGATCAGCCAACACCGAAAAATGAAAAGGCCTGTTGACACAGGAACTGCTAGTTATTTTCTGTTTGACGGCCATGACAAGGAATATCAAAACTAAAACCAAACACCTCCACAAATATGGTTGTTATACTCCTTCAAAATCAGGCTGGGCTTTGCATGAGATTCCCAATATCAAACCAGTCAGGAATCACAGAATACTTTATGTTGAAAGGAGCCATTAGAGGTGGTCTGGTCTAATTGCCCACTCAAAGCAGGGCCATTCAAAACGCTACAAAAGAAATCCTAACACTAATAGTACATGTAGGTAATTCAGAAGAACTATAAAAATAAAAGGCAAAAAATAGAATGAATGCAACTTTATCAAACTGCAAATTTCAAATCAAACTCAAGGAACAAAACCTCAAGTCTGCTTGGCCATGTGCCCTCATCTTAATCTCCCTGCCTCCAGTAACTGGTTTGAGGATTATAAGAGTCGGCAGGAAGATGACTATCAATAAACATTCTGTGTGTGTACTGGACATAAAAAGGAGAATTGAATCCTGTGTTCCTCCATGTTTTATTTTACCACATGAATGATGAGAGAAATAGGACAGGATTGTACATGGTCACAAAGGTATGCACAGCCTCTGAAGCACAAACATGTATCTATAACCACACATCCTGTTCTGTGTCATTCCACTTTTAAAATGGTGCCTGAAAAGAGAAAAGTCTTCAGAAACATGAGGTTTTGCCATAAGCACATCCAGTCAAGTCGCAGGAGTAAACAAACCTCTCCAAGACACCAACAAGAGCTGTTGTGAAGTAGTCCATTCCTAGTAGCCTGGAGCAGCTGCTGAGAAGAAAGCTCTTCTCTGGCTATAGGGAAGATTCCTCAAAATGGGAAGAAAACATACATTGATTTTTGCACATTCCCTAGCAACCTGTCAGAGGAGTAACACAAAGAAACCCCAAAATAACCAGAAAAAATCCCACCAAAACCCCTTAAAAATGCATAAAACTTATCACAGTAGATCTGATCCCCTCCCTCCCATTTTAGATACAGCTTTGTATAACATAATGATTTGTATTACTGCAGTACATTGCAACTTCAGGTACACATCTGGAGCTGAGCCACCTGCTGTACAAATCAAACAATGAGACAATCCCTGTTCTGCAGAGTTTACCGTCACAGGACAGGGACAATGGAAGGCCAGACAGATAGACACACAAAAAAGGGGACCAATACTGGGCATTGCAGTGAACAGCAATCTCCGTACACAAGCACTGCAAGTTCATTCAAGGCCTTTTATAAGCAACGCAAGGAGCAAGAGCTTTTAAAGAGGATAATAAAGCAGTACTGCAGCTGTTTACGGGGACCATTTCCCAAGTGTGAAAGGGTAGCACAAGAGAAAGCACAGAAGTGCTTGCTTGCCTCCACGTTGCAGTCGCAGTACAGAGACACGCTAGGCTAACTGGAGGCAGAAGTTAACATCTTAATAGCAAATTAGAGATGGTAAAAATAGGTATGGAAAGCAAAAGCAGCTGGTTTTCCAGCTCAATGCAACAGAGGAACTAGTAGATAGCAACAAAGCAGCAGCCCAAAGAACGAGCTCTGCCCCGTTCAGAGCAGCAGGCTGAATAGGACAAGGTTACATGCCAAGCATACAAAGATGCAAGATGATGCAAACCTTAGAATAGTATAATTCCTCCCCCTCCATGTTTTGCTTTTGTTTTCCATTTTCATGAGTAACAGTATACTGCAACAACTACAGCAACTTTGAAAACATCAACTTCTTTCAAGATCAAAAAATAGTCTCTGCAGATGATCCGGTTATAGTTGCTGTAGAGCCGAGACAACTCACTACTTCAGAAAGAAATTCGGCCACCTGCTGCTCTAAGCAGAGAAGGCAGTATACATGTAAAATCATGCTTTTCGCCAAAATTACAACTGATATTACCCAGGAAACACAGACTAGACTGGGAAAAATGCATTAACTCCAAATGACACAGTTATGCTGAACTCAATTGTACATGGCTGGCTAGTAGTCTTCACTCAGTTGCCACAGGTTTGCTCATCTTAAAATCGTTTTATATTATTGCCAACGAACAATCTACTACAGCTTAGACCTCTGGCTTCCTTTCAAGTCAGAGGGTATATAACAGTAAGGCTGGGACATCTCAAAACCTCAGGCATTTAAAAAAAAGTTATAGCAGTTATCATGGAAGGATGAAACACCTACAGTACAAAAGGTTCCTATTGCAGCAAGACAGCACGTTCTAACCCAATAGAAGCAATCACCAAATCTAGTCCTAGAGTTCACTTGGGATCAGAACCATCTATGCCAATGACAAGGTGTAAGTTTTAAGCAACTGCTCTTAATGCAGCTGAGCCACCACAGCTGAAAAGAAGGTGCTCCATTGCATCTGTCTGCACAGCCAGAGAAGGTGAGCCTTGGCTTCACCAAGGGCAAGTCCTGCCTGACCAATGTAGTGGCCTTCCACGGTGGAGTGACTACATCAGCGGACAAGGGAACAGCTACGGATGTCATCTGTCTGGACTTCTGTAAGGCCTTTGACATGGTCCCCCACAACATCCTGTCTCTAAATTGGAGAGATAGATTTTATGGGTGGACTGTTCGGTGGATGATGAATTGCTTAGATGGTCGTATCCAGAGGGTAGTGGTCAATGGCTTAATATCCAGATGGAGATGGGTGACAAGTGTTGTCCCTCATGGGACCAGGACTGTTTGGTATCTTTACCAATGACACAGACGGTGGGATCGAGGGCACCATCCGCAAGTTTGTGGATGACATCAAGCTGAGTGTTGCGGTTGACACACCTGAGGGATGGGATGCCATCCAGAGGGATCCGGACAAGCTCAAGTGTGCCCAGGTGAACCTCATGAGCTTCAATGAGGCCAAGTGCAAGGTCCTTCACCCAGATCAGGAAAATCCCTAGTATCAATACAGGCTAGGGTATGAAGGGATTGGGAGCAGCCCTGCCAACGACTTGGGGGTGCTGGTGGATGAAAAGCTGGCCATGAGCCAGAAACATGCATTCACAGCTCAGAAGGCCAACAGTATCCTGGGCTGCATCAAACGAAGCATGACCAGCAGGTCAAGGGAGGGGATTCTGCCCCTCTACTCTGCTCTGGTGACACCCCACCTGGAGTATTGTGTCCAGCTCTGGAGCCCTCGGCACAGGAAAACATGGCCCTGTTGGAGTGGGTCCAGAGGAGGGCCACAAAAGTGACCAGAGGGCTGGAGGACCTCTCCTGTGAGGACAGGCTGACAGAGTCAGGCTTGGTCAGCCCGGGGAAGAGAAGGCTCCAGGGAAATTTTATTGCAGACTTTCAGTACTTAAAGGGGGCTTATAAAAAAGATGGAGACAAACTTTTTAGCAGGGTCTGTTGCAGTAGGACAAGGCGTAATGGTTTTAAACTAAAAGAGGGTAGATTTAGACCAGATGTAAGGAAGAAATTTTTTCTACAATGGGGTGGTGAAACACTGGCACAGACTGCCCAAAGAGGTGGTAGATGTGCCATCCCTGGAAACATTCAAGGTCAGGTTGGACCTCTGAGCAACATGATCTACTTGAGGATGTCCTTGTTCATTGCAAGGGGGTTGAACTAGATGACCTTTACAGGTTCCTTCCAACCCAAACTGTTCTATGACTAACAGGGCTGTCCTCTATGTTCAAAATGTGACACCAGATTTGGCTGCTACATCTTTGCAACCCAACTGTGTAAAGGGGGAGAATTAACTCAGCTTGTTAAGGCAACAGTCTGTAGGAAAAATGCCTCATTTTACCTGAACATGCTGAATCTGGCAAGAGCTGATGGTCAGGGAACACACAGAACCCTTTAAAAATACACAACACCATTTATTACACTGGGACAGTACTTTGTGTTGCACAATCCAAGCTTTTGTTTCAAGCAAGAAAATGTTTTATAAATATTTTGTCACCATGACAGTCTAGCCTTGGACTCCGATTCTGCCCTTGGTTACTCCAGAAAAGCCCTGTAAAGTCAACCGTGTTGTACAGCTCGTCACCGCGTCCTGGGCCACCGGGAGGGCTCACCTGGCAGTGCAGCTACTGGCCTCCTCTTGGCCCTCTGTGCTCTGCAGGGCTCTCTCATCCCAAGCTGTTTTGCCTACCCACAAACTAAAACATTCAACATAAGATCCGCATGAAGAAACAACATCATATGTAAGAGGAAGAGGGTTTTGCAGCTAAGATATACTAAACATCTCCCTGACAGGTTCAGCTTTATCTGAGGAATACACGCAAAACAAAAACCATTCCTAAGATAGCAGAATGAAATATTTTAAACACACAGAGAAAAAGAGACATAGACAAACATCCCAGCTTTGAGGGCCCTGTTCCAAGTAAAAACATTTCTTTCAGGGACGTTAATTTGGCAAACTAAATCTGGGCAGATACAGCCTAAGTCCACAGCACAGCCCCAAAAAGAGCAGCAGAGCATTCCTGTACAATTCAGGAAGCCCAACGAAGTCTTGTGCAGAACAAGATCAACAGGGTGTTTATATACAGCCAACAGCATCATGTGAACAGGCGGTTTATTTGTGAAATGAATGTTTGCATTGTCATTAAAAAAAAAAATACCAAAAAACACCCTCTATTCCACACTTACAAGTTTCCAACACTAAAAACATAGCAGGGGAAGGAAGTACTCCAGCAGCCAAAATTTACAAATTCTTACCATAACTTTGGCACAGTAAACTTCTCCAGTGTCACAAAGGCCTATTCTTCAGGGGGCTTGGTTGCCTTTTTTTTTTGTTTGTTTCAGAAGGATTAATCCACATGTGAAGGCTATTAAAGAACACATAGAAAATGCCAACAGAAGCACAAACATGCCCTCTTCGTGTGCGCATGTGTGTGTGTTTTTGTTTGTTTTCTCAAAGTGTTATCTGTCTTTCCTCACACAGAAAGATACCTTGGAACAGCCTGGAGGCAGGTATTTCTGCCTTCTCTCTTTTTACTAGCAAAACTCTGAAAGCTTTTTCCTTTCCTTGCCATAAAATGGTAATGCTATTTTACTTTTAATTAATTTGAATTGGTGACAGATATTCATCCTCATTAGTTGCATTCAGCAGCCAGGTTTCAAAAATTTAACAAACAAAAAAAAAAGATTTTAATACAGGGAGGGGGTTGTTTGCTTGGTTCTGTTTTGGGTTTGTTGGTTGTTTTTTTTTCCTCACTAGAACAGAAACTCCTAACATTAAGCTTTTAATTGTTTGAGAGGCACCTTACTAGAACCTCAAAGAAAATGCTAATACTGTAAGTTACACTTGGCATTTCTGCACTGCAAAAACAAATCCAAGCTCTGAAAGTCAGCACTTTTTCCTCTTATTATCTGATGCTATATAAAAGCCCTAACATAGATTTGAAAGAAATACAACAGAAAATCCTGCCTGATCTAAATACAGAGAGTTAAATTTATCTTTCAGTCTCCAAAACACCGCTTGGAGATTGGGCATTTAGTGTTCTATTCACTGGCTAGAAAAAAGCCAAATGGTACATTTTAAAAAACTGACTTTGAAATATTGTTATGAGAACAGGGACAAGCTATGTAAACCCAAAAATTCTGTGGGTCTTTGTACTCACGATTATTGTCACAAACTAAAAGGCTCATATTCCCTACTAAGCAAACATTTACAATTAAATCCATTCTGCACAAGGCATTTGCATTTTGAGATAGAACAGTCAGTTGTTCAGCTGCTGTGATTTAGATGGATTGGTTCATTATTGCTGCAGTTCGTTTTCAGCTACACTGTATAACAAAGGGGTGCCAATGTAGTCTTGAATGGCTTTAAAGCTAAGTATGCTGGTATTCTTCCATGATGATGTAATTTAACTATCTTCCCATCTCTTGGATCAAGATATCTTGACTTTACAGGCTAAACTTCAGCGAAAACGACAGAAACAAGCTGTCACAATAGTGTTCAATAGGCAATATCTCTGCAAGTCAGCTGAAGGCTGTTGCTGGCAAGTTTGCAGTGATTTTCCATGTATGAAAAAGTAATTATTTCCCTAATTCTTATTTACAATAAATACTTTTCCTATCATGCAAGTAACAAGGTAACTTCTGCACCAAGAGATACATCAATTACATACATTTTTACTATAGCACAAACATTTGAAGGTATCTGTACCAGAAAAGATGACATAGAACTACAATGATCTCTGATGAAAAGAAATGTAAAGTTGAAAAAGTCAACTAGCATCCTGCTCCTTCACTGTCTGAAATATACCACCAAAGGCAGTATTAAAGCAGCAAAACAATTTTTCTAGTAACAATCACATAAAAAGGCAAGATTTCTTTTTTTTAAAGAAATTACTGAAGAAAAAGCCATGATGATTAGTGGCGTTTTACCTCCCAATCTAAAGCACAGTCTTTTCAAGACTGCCAGAGCAACACAAAGACTTGACTACTTAATTTACAGTGGCAAAGGATTCATATCCTATGTCCAGAAATCAGTTTCCACCTACAAAACTGCTTTCAACCCCCACAGCCAGCACTGTCACCACAGCCCGCTCCATGCATAAACTTGCAGTGGAATACAGCTAAAACCATACATTTAAGTCTAGTCTTGAATTAAGAAATAAATGCCTTCACTTCTCTTGCTGTTCTCAAAGATTCATTTCTCTTTAATGAGGACAGGAGGGGAAGGAGATTGCATGATCAAAAGTTAAAAATTAAAAAACAAAACAAATCCCCCAAAAGTCTGCATTACAGAGAAAATGTTATCATTTAGTTAACTGACTGCCATTTACAAGTTTAGACTACAGGCAGGAGCAGGGATATGCATCACCCACAAAAAAAAAAAACTAATCCAGACAATCCCATGCCTGAAAGTCCTTGAAAAGCCAGCAGCAAATATAAGGTAGTATTCCCACTTTGCAGCGATGAAGAGGCCCAACAATGGATTTTGAACTGCTTAACAGCTTTCTTTAAGGGTGTAATTCCTTACTGACAATTCAACTGTGAAGCTTCAACCTAGACATAATGGCAAGACTATATAAAATAGTGGGCATCCTTGCATTTCAGGGCATAAACCTGACTTTGTGTATTTTCCACACCAGTATAACCACATCATTCCAAACAAGGCTGCATTAATTTGGCAGATGTAATATGGCATGTACGGCACGGCTCATACGGAAATACACAGCAAAATTTTTAAGTAAGTATTTTTTCCTCTTAAATCTTGAGATTTAGTTTAACTTTAATCTTGAGATTTAATTTAGTGGAGTTTGATGAATTAAAAAAAAAAGTTAATGTATAGTTTTATTTGTTTGTTTCTATTAGCCATTAGACCAGTCAAGCTTTTTGCAGCAAATGTAAAATTTTTTCTTTCACTTCACTTGTTTTCTAAAGCGTAATCAGGGTACATTTCTTGATCCCCAGATCCTTTGACAAAATGGCAGAAATAGTAGCGTATACTGATAAGGCTATGTCTGTGTGTTCAGAAAAATAAAAACACACGTTATAAATTATTTTAAATCATACACTTTTTCAGACTTTTAGTAAAAAGTAATTAAACAGTCCTTTTTCTTCTCCTTAGTCTAAACTGAAGAAGGCACTCAGGTTATGTTTTCCAATTTTCCCTCCACATCATGAGGATTAGCAAGCTCCTCTGCTTCAGAAAGAAAAAAGGCCCAAAACCTTCAAAATCTTGCAACTTCTACAGGTGGGAACTGATTTATAAAGCCTCAACAAACTGCGGCACTTAAAATTTGAGAATCAGCATCAATTACTGTAAGTAGCCTTGACTCCGATCAGCACCTGAAGTCCACAAAAATTAACACCAGCGGCAACTTCATGAGTTAGACTTTCCTATTAGCATAATGTTTGTCTTAAAAGACGTCTCCTAGGAAGGAAGGCTGAGAGATCTGGGGTTGTTCGGCCTGGAGAACTGAAGGCTCCATGGAGGCCTTATTGCGGCCTTTCAACACATAAAGGGGGCATATAAAAAAAAGACTCAGAGAGGCTTTTTACCAGAACCTGTAGTGATAGGACAAGGGGCAATGGTTTTAAACTAGAAAACGGTAGATTTTGATTACATATAAGAAAGAAATTCTTTACTGTGAGGGTGATACACTGGAACAGGCTTCCAAGAGAAGCTGCAGATGCCCCATCACTGGTTGTGTTCAAGGCAAGGTTGGATGGGCCTTTATGCAACCTGGTCTAGTGGAGGATGTCCCTGCCTACAGCAAGGGGGTTGGACTAGATGATCTTTAAAGGTCCCCTCCAAGCCAAACCATTCTATCACTCTAAAACTGGAGCTCCCTCCCAAAACAGGTGTCTCCTATGAAGGCGACGGTTCACAACACCACAAAACTCAGTTCCCCAGCATGCATGTTCTGTGGTCCTCATTAAAAGCACGTTAGTAAAGCGCAAGCAGAAGAGACTGATTTGATAGCCCTGTAAGTAGGTCAGACACTACACTCAGTTCTCAATATTAACATGAAATACCACTGCAGTCATGCACAGAACCATTGACTCCAAGGCATATTTCTACATGCAGTTCACCAAAGGCTTGGGCTTTGGACAGCACTTCAAAACACACTGTCCCAACTTACCCAAGAGACTCAGAAAAACAGTAACTGACTTGCCCAGTCTGTGATGATTGTTTACCTCTGCTGTCCTCAAATATGACCATGCACTTTTGAATAAATTGACAAATTTCACAATATTGTTTGACCAGCTATCTTTTTCACATTTTTGGCTCAACTTGAAGAGGTGGGAGAATAATCCCAGAGTTCCGTAACATGTTTTCCAACAGCACTCAGTGTCAGTCTTCATTATTTCCCCCTTTCAGTTGCAATAAATATTTCTCACAGAAGCATACTACTTCACACCTAATATGGTGCTATTCTTTCTCCATTCTTTTTCTTCCTCTTTCCTCATATAGTTTCCTGGTTTTTGTTCCCCCTTTAAGAGGCACATTGTACCTGCAACATAATACATCTGAAAATAATAATCCTGCCTCTGTGCTCCCCCCATGAGAGAGGACTTTTTAAATAAGATCTAACTTTTTTTTTCTTAGTATATCAGTTACTTCAATATATAAAAGGGAAAAAAACCCACAAGGCTGACAGTTGTTTGTTTTTCACAATGCTCTGTCTTTTAAAATGTACTCAAATTAAACATTCAAATGTTAAGCAAATCCCTCTTTCCAACACATATTAAGGTTTTTTCCTGAAATGTGTCCGAGACCAACTACCACCCTAATTTTTAAGGGAATTATTAACAACATAAAAAGTGGATAAAAGGAGATACACTACATATCACCATGTACTGCTCTAACAGCATCAAGGTCCCAGCCAGCTTTTTCAGATGGTGAAGTCTAGGGCTAAGAGGGCTTACACAGAGCAAGTTTAGGCGGGGGAAGCTGTGGGCACAGGCAAGGAGTGCAACTGATGGTGCTCAGGCAGAGGGAGTGCCAGCAAGGAATGGTGGAAGGGAAGGAACCTTCTGGCATCCACATAGGGGCTGCAGGGGAAGACATTTTCAAGTGAGAACAAGGCGCCAAATTTAAAATGCATGGCACAGCACCTTGCCTAAAACCACTCCTGCAAGAACAACAAGTAAGCTTCACTCTCTTCATCTCTCTTTACCTCAAAATAGCATACTCAGTACTTCTTTCTTCCTAAATCCAAACCTGACAACTTCTCGATATGCCTACTGAGAGAAAAAAAGAACAGAAAACCACATGTGGACAATTATTTTTTTTTTGCACAGGCCTACCTTTTCCTTCTTGAAAATGAAGGAACCATGAAAGAGAGGATCAAAGCCAATGCTGGCAGTTTCTAGATGATCCACTGTATCAAGCATTCCCAGGCTTGCTTTAACAGGGCTTGCAACGTCCCAAATCCCTCATTCTCAAATCTCTTTTAACAACAAGTAACAGTAATTTATGATGCTACCCCACTTTTAGAGATAAAATTGAGACCTAGTTTGTTTTGCTTCTGATGTACAATAAAACAGAATATGAAAGTAAACTTCCAGGACTGACATAAATAATGTGGGCATCAACATCTGAGCTCTTCCTCTTTGCCATTCAAAGCGAGAGTGTGTTTGGTGTCACTTACATGGAAGTTCCAGACAGTCAGTTTACAAACACAGAGAAAAACATCTAACCTAGCATGACTTCTGCAAAGAACTGAAAGTATTTTGCAAAAAAAGGTGAGGGAAAATGCTGGAATAAAGATATTTTTTTTTGAGTAATTTTTACTGAAAAAAGAAACATTTGGACTTTACCCTTCAAAAATGTGAAGCTGTGGCTTAAAGAACAGGGTTTCCTACAAGAAAAATGTTCTGGAGGAAAGAGTTTTCTAAATGGACACTGGAAAGTAATAAAGATGGTCAAAGACTTAAGTAGTCAGCTCAGTGGAAGGAAAATGAGCAATCTCTAGGCTACGCTACATCTTTAAAAGATGTAATACAGTATAGTTACACTGTACTAGGTAATTCTCAGCATCTGACTTCCCTGTCATCCAAAGCAGACTTTTTACAGTACACTGGATCCAGCCTGTTTCCTATGATCTCTCCACAAATAATTCCATCAGATGAGATTTACCCTCCAAAAGTCTAGCTGACTAGCCATTATCAGCTCATATTTCTCCAGATGTTTTGTGATCTCATCCTTTCTTAATGTCTCCAGCATCTTGCCTACCACCAAGGTCAGATTTATTGGTCGATGATTTCCTGGTTCCTCCCCAGTCCCCTTTTCCCAGAAGAGGGCAAACAAAATGAAAGCAACCGAGAGCTAGCATTGCAAAACTATTGCCCCTTGTGTTAAAAAAGAGACACACAAGAAAAACCACAAACTGACACAGCTTATCTTTTGTTTCCAATAAG
>NW_009647685.1:1158116-1168990 GCF_000708025.1 Charadrius vociferus
TTCTTTCCCTCTGTTTCAAACTTCCTCCCTCCGTTCTTTGTTCATCCTCTGTCTTTTTTCTTACCTTTCCTCTTCCCCCCAGTTTTTCCAATGAAGCAGCTGTGCCCTCTATAAATGGCATCTTCAGAGTTCAGATACATCTTAGGATCCTTTGTATCAAGTGCCACAGCCACTCCTTTGAACTACCGTGAAAGCCAGACAATTCTTGAACTAATCTGAACCTTGAAGGTTCTGGTTACACAGGTCATCAAGGAAGTGCACCACTACATCCCAAGAAAAGACAGAAGCCGAGGTAAAAAATAAAAAACACCCCAAAATAAAAGACACACACAAAAAGAGGTAGGAAACAGGGTGAGAACAGAAGAGAGAAGAAAGAAGAGGTGAAGAAAAACAGCAACACAAGAGATTCACTCACTTTAAAAAAAAAAAGTTAACTTCTGGTCATACCTCATAAGATCCTGTTTTGATCCATGCTAACAGAATACTGAAAGTATGAACCTGTGCTCAAAATAACAAAGGTAAAGTTCACCGTCTGTGTATATTCTGCTAGAAGAAGTTAGAAGAGCAACAATCAACATTTAATTATTGGCTTGTATTTTTTATATGGATCCTGCATTCAGTTTATGCAATGAAGCTATAGGAAGACAAGTCATCAAGGACGACTGGTTATTTATTAGAACATCAGTATCACTCCATTTCATTACAGAAATAATTCTTTAACAAAAAAAAAAAAAAGTATTTCCAGCAATGGAATAAGTAGCTTTTTGTATAATTTCTCATTTAAGGACCTGCAGTAATTTTGATCAGCTTGGCAGCCACACTCCCAACTAGACAAATAGTTTTGTCTGCCTAAAGTCCACACAAAATTACATTTGGAGGACACATCATGGTTTTCATGGTTAAAGTTACTGTGCAGCATTTATATACTATTTAAAAACAAAAGCAAAACGTAGCTCCACATTTCCTGCTAAATACTAATGGATTAATAGACAGGTCTCTCCTACTGCTTATAATTACTTCAGAGTTCTCAGAGTGAGAAATCAAGACTTCTATTTCCTTTTTTAAATGTCAGTGTACATTTTTCCCCTCCCCTTCTTTCCCTGCCTCCAAAAGACTCCTTTTTCCATATGAGTTTATGCCCTAATAAGAAAACCGGACATACTAGGGAAGACAGAGATGACAGAGTATCAAAATGCACAATCCCCCTCTTTGTTAGCCTTGCAGAAAGACTTTAAAAAAAAAAAATAAAAAAACCAAAACAGGATGAAGCCTGAAGACAATAGAAGGACCTTTATAAACAGGGACCAGAGCAGAAAGATGTCAAGAAATCCAATGCGATCTTTAAAATGGATCAGTAAAGCAAATAAAATACACTCAGGCATACCTCTTTTATCCAAAAAGTTCCACAACACACTACTAAAATTAAGAACACTCATGACACACCTCCAGAAAACCAGTTATCTCAGAACTCAACAAGCAGTAGTTTGGGCAGACCACTTTCTCCTTCCCCCCTCCTATTCAGTCACAATTATAGCACCTCTGCAACGACCCGTTTCCCCCATCCTTCCCCACTAAACAAACCTTCAACATAACACAACCAGGGACTACATATTCTGGACGTACACAAACAATACACCAATGCCAAGTCTGAGTTTCTTCACGTTTTCTATTTGTGTGTTGACACACTTCAGCCACGCAGTTATGCAAAGAGTAGTTAGTATTTTAACTACTGTTTCTGTCTTCGTGCAGGAGTCTATCACCTGTGATTAGAGTAACAGCACCAAGTGCTGCCAACAGGGAAAAGGAGCAGGGGGGAAAGTTCATTCATGAATTCTTCTATTTCTGCCGGGTTGAGGTTAGACACGCCACGGAGATGACTCTGGCCCCTGCACAAACAAACATATGCGCTACTGGAAGTACAGCTTCCTTTAAGTGACTGACTTACAGAACTGCCAAGAGCTTTCGGCTAGGCAGCGATGTTTAATTTCATTTCTCCATTTGTGTTTTTAATCTTGGAAACAAAAACAGAAATGTAAAGCACGCTGACAGAAGAAAACAACCCCACAATTCTAGAAAGCCCTGCTATTTCCCTGCCAGGCCAAAACACCTGCTCCTGCTAATGACAGCTTTATGCTTATATACACCTGCCATCCAGAAGGGCTCCAGAGCACTTTGCAGCTTGATTTATACGTACACAAATCATTAAAACCTCCAAAATTAAGCCACTACTGGGGTGAGATGTAGCAACTGTTTAACTGCACACTGACACATTGTTCAACTGCTCAGGACGTGAACTAAGAGACACCATACCCAACCAAAGCTACAGGGGGAATGTTAGGTAGAGAGAACATCATTGCCCAATCTGGATTTTGGCCAGTCATTACTTAAAATATTTGCATGTGGAAAGTCCTAGGATCTTTAAAGAACACACGCAGTGCAACATTCGGTTTTATAAATGAACCAAAAGACAAACAATATACATTTCCTAGATCTAAAATCCTCCTTTAGCAGTCCCTCCCTGCAGTAATTACTGTTTATGCCTTAACTTTAGAAGCTCACAGTATCAGACATCAGTTTTGGAAACATCCTGTGGTTGAAGCACTTGATCTTGCAGAGCCAGCAAACTGATAGGGTCTGGCAATAAATGTAGACGATAAAAAAAAAAAAAAAAATCCTTTACAAAACACACACACACACAAGTGGATCAGTTCCCCCCACAAGCACCCCTAGCCAAAAGAACTGAATTTCTCAAATGATCTCCAAACAGCTTCAAAAACCAAGAGAGTAATGGAGCTAACACACCAGCAAGCTGAGAAGGAAAGGTAGCACTGCTTTCTAAAACCTTCCCCCCACGGACAATGCCAAATTAACAGCTGCAGAGTCAGTGAAGTAGAATGAAATAGGTGTCACCACACATACCGAGAAGGCAAAAAGGCATTGGGGAACGGGTTAAAAGGATTAGGAAATCTGGCATCCAAAACACGCCAAGATACATTTAACAGTTTGGGCATTTGGGCACAAATTTGCAGTCTCAAATATGCAGAACATGCAGAGTACCATTTTGGAAATGGAAGTGTGTTCAGCAGAAAATCTCATCATAATACTATCAGCAAACCATCAGAGATAATAATATGTTTCTCTAAGGTAATTTGAAAAAAAAAAACCAAAACAAAAAACCCAATAAAAACCAGATCAGGAGATCAGGGCATCTTTTACTAAGAACTCCTCCAGAGGTCTCCTTACTTGAAAGTAACTTTACACTAATCCTAGAAACAATGAAAATTCGATTCTCAAGAGTAAATACAGACAAGCTTGAAATATAACATGACTGTTTTAAAGTTTCAGACACATCTGCCTCTGAATCATCCTGGCAATACAATTCCATTTTCATACTTTTTAAAATAAAAGTTTCACCCTCAGATTTTTGTACAGTGCTTCTCAAAATATTTTTTTTAATGTTACTGGTAAAGGCAGAAAGAATTTTAACAATAGCCAGTTAAAAGAACCCTCTGCCTAAAAACATAATTTAAAACTAAAAACGTATCTTTCTAATTTGAAGAGTTTCTAGATTCATAAATGGGAACAGGAAGAATAACTTTGTGTTTCATTCTCCTGTTTTATCCACAGCTCAATTCTCAAATACTTTACACCAGAATTATCAAATGAGTTATTTAAGATAATGAGTGGAAAGGCGTTTCTAACCGAAATAAACCAGAAAAGAAAAAAAAAAAAAAGGAAAACACTTTATCAAAACATTTCTACATCAAGCATCAGACAATTTGCTAAACTAAGCTGTATACTCAGCTGTAGAAATATATGTTTCCACCCTTTTAAAACACGGATTAGAAACAAGTTTTCTGAATTCTTAGAAATTTCTTAATGTTGCAGAAGAACTATCAGCCTTTATGAAGGTTATGATAACGTATTTCCATTTTCTTCCAGAAGTAATTATGCTACACTTTTGCACCTTCAGGCAAGTTGCTGCAAACCCTCTAGAAAAATCCCGAGTCTGCAGAACCCTGCGAGCTTCCCTACTGCTGGAGCACACAGATTGTGTTTTTGGTCCAAAAAAAATGACGGTATTATGGAAAGTACCTAACACTGCGCTCTCCTTTCCAAGAAACGGTAGCAGAATACAAAGAAGCATACAAAGAAGCAGGTAAGCCAAGTACCTTATAGGCAAAATGCTGGCAGCGCTTGAAAACAAACACTCCCCTACCCCCAAAAAAAAAGACCAAACCCACTGTTTGGGGTACAAAACATTGAAGAATGCAAAAAGCATAACAGTACACGTGACCATGTTATTTCAGTTTTGCCACCCAGTCAAGAATAAAGACTTATAAAAATCAAATGTCATTAGCGGCACCACAGAAATGCAGAGTGCACAAACTCAAGGCTATTCTTCCTTTCTAGGACACTGGTACCAAGTGTAGTTCAGACACAAAGAAAACAACACATTCTCTACCCAGTCTCTGCAAGAGCACAGCATTGCTCGGAAAATACAGGCATATTTTTCACCATTCAAATGAAGATTCACCTCAAGACAATTTTATCTTCTAACCCAAAAAGAAAAGCTACAGACCTACTCATAAACCAAAATAATTTGCTACAGTTTAACCTTTAACACTCTAAGTAGCATCTCCTTCAGTTGCTATCTTTATGATCATTTTCAGAGCAGTTGACGCACTTTTCAGTGAACGCACACACCCAAAGAAAACCCCTTACACGTGCGTTTTCTCAAACTTAAGAGAAAGTCACGCACACTCCTTATATACCGCTTCCCATCAGGGTGAATGGGAAAATAACAGACCATTTGCAGATATGCTGCTAAAGGACAGATCACTGCAAGAAAGTCAATCTACTGTCCTGGAGGGAACAGACACTTACCTCGTTTGTGAAGCCACCCTTCCTTCACTATTGCTACTTCATTCATAATGGCAGGAATGTCTCTTGAAAAATCAGTTTATGCCAAAAGATCACTCTGTTGAAATTCCTGAACTCCCGCAGAAGACTCCACAATGAGGATGTGGGGGTGTCCGTTTTTCTTCTTCTCAGCTATTTCTAAAAGGATCAAAAGAAGAGCGCACCATCATTTTGAAGGATGTCACATATGTACAGTAAGGGATACAACAGGGAGTAGCTTTTATTGCTGGGTTGTTGGTTTGGGGTTTTTTTTATTATTATTATTACAAATCCTAAACAAGCGCTTAGCTCTTCCCAAGGATTTTTATATCTCAGCAGGTGGAGGTACCAAAATACACACTTGCTAAAGCCCTGCCTCTTCACTGAGGGGGTTGATCGTGGGCAGACTCACATCACCAGATGCTGTCTGGAATAGAGGCAGATCCAAGACCTTGCCCAGTAGACCTCCACTCCTCCAACACATCACTCCCCACAACAATAAAAATTCTGAGATTTCACAAAGACCAGTTTTAAATATTTCCCGGTAAGGAGACTTCCAGAACCTCTTCTGAAATGTTTCTTTACAGCCTGACGTATAGCAGTCTATCAACTAGCACACAGCTCATCTTAGAGATAAACCTCTGACAGTAAAAAAATCCCAATACTCTGCTTCACATTTTTCTACCTTCAGCATCATCCTGTTAATCCTGCTCAGATGTCCTGGACTCCCCAAAAAGTATCTTCTCTACCTTTGATATTTATAACTCCTACCTCTCCTAGAGGTATACAAAGAATCTCAGATAAGCTCATGTACTGTTATCCTAAATCAGCCCTTAAAGCACCCTGATCAATTTTACCGCACTTCCCTGAATGCACTGCAGTTTGCTAATGTCCTTCTCACAATGAAATAAACCTACGTACAACTTAAGATTTTTACCCCCCTGCTTTATGAGATGAAGTCCCTATCTAAATGGCTCAAAATTACCATATCTTATTGAAAATGTGGCTTGCTCATAGCTGACTACCACAGAAACGTTCTTCGCATTTCTCTCCCTCATTGAAAGTAATCTCTTCCCAAATGCATTAGCTTTTATTATTTTTCTAAATTGAATCTGATTATTTTTCTGCTTGCGGTACAAATGTTCTCTGTTTGTTTTTCTTTAATGAGTCCTGTGTTCTCCAAAGTGTCCATACGGCCATTCATTTTGGTATTACTTGGGTGATCAAAACATGTAATTGGTGGCAAATTCCCAGCAGCAACCAAGAAGTTTAATAAAACAAAACCCAGCAGCATTTGTAACTCACCACCAAAGACCTGGCTTTTACTGGAGTTTCTCTCCAACCAGAGACATCATATTCCCACCTAACAAATGTATACCGTCTCTGCATGCATTTGGCACGCGTGCATCAATTATCTCTGAACATGCAGGTGATCGCCATCCATCAGAAACTAGATTAAAAAGCAACTAATTCCCCATAACTCACTAAGACACAACCCTGAATGGAAGAAACAGGTGGTCAGAATGAATCCAACCTAGAACTGAAAGCCCAGCAGGGACAGACAGCTCTCTGCCGTACATCACTAGTATTCTGAAACGGGCAGCCTTCAAAGCAAGGAGGTCAAATTTGAACAAGTCCCATCACTGCCACCAGAAATTGACTGGGAGAAAGGAGGTCACTCCCCTGATCCTTTGCCTATGAACTTTCAATGTTTATCACTATTCCTCAGCTTTTCCAGTAAGACTTTATTTCCTAGTTTTTCCCCAGAAAGAAGGTGAGGTGGTGGGTTTTTTTCCAAATTACAGGTCTGCCATATCTCACCAGTTATAATTATCAACTCCAAGAAACAGGCAAGTCATTTGCCTGAGGGAGGGAAAACACACAAAAAATTACATTGGAACAAGAGACAGGAAATAATTCCTTAATTTCGTAAATAAATATAAGAATACCATATGCTGCAGAATAGAGACCAGTAACCCACGGTTGCTAGAGCTACCTTGGAACAAACTCCTTTAGCTCCAGAGCAATTACGATAGAACCTGACTAACATTGCAGGCTTTCGTTCTCCTTTCAAAATTGCATGCACGATAGTGATGTGAGCTAGACCTACTTGTTGATGTCAAGAGGAGAGTAGACCTCATTCAGAGGTTTCGTTTAAGCATTGACGAATTTGCAAAGTGCTGAACAAAACCCCTAAGACTATCACAGCTTACGTCTGGAAATGCAACACCCCAGCGTGAAAGTTAACACTTCTAACATTCTGCCATAACAGAACGCAGAGACTGCGCAACCCACCTCTGCATCTTGAATTCAATGATTTAGCTGCACTGAACAATCAATATCCTTTCTGATAACCGTACGCAAAAAAGGAAACTACAAGCCAAACTAGTCTGTAGAAAGGACAACACTATTATTAAAACCAGAAAAAAGTGCGAAGGCCCAAAATTCTGCAATCTGAAGCTAACTTACTCCAGGTTTTGCTGGGTTAACACTTGCCAAGATTACCACTTGGCAGCCTCCTGCCTGTCATCGGCTAAACTGTCATCTCATAATCGGAATTTGAATGACAATACAGCCCAAAAAAGCAGAACAACAAAGAAATCCAAAGTTCAGAGGAACTACTTTTTCTACTCTCCGTGGTATCCAAGAAGTTTGGACTGCCTTTTCCCTCCAATTTCTACCCAAGAAACATTCCCCACCTGCTACGGCAGCCCTGCTATCAGAGATGTGTCTTTCCCTGCCTGTCTCCTTCAAGGGCAGAGGGGTGGTGAAGGGGCTATTACAAAGGAGCCATGCACAGAAGATTGGGCAGCACAGCACAATGAAGCGGGCTAACACTAAACATTCCCTGACACCAACCTGCAGCATAGGCTCCACCTCAGTCCTTCAATCAGCTATCCCAGAGCGCTTATTTTATAAGGGGGAACTCAAGTTAATTTTTCTTCCCAGTGCGAAGAGCTGGGAATCCCTTCTCACTGTCCAACAAGATGCCCATAGACACAGCTCCAACAGAAGCAAACCCACTCTATCTGGTGTATTTTAAAACACACATTCAAGCTGTGCCTAATATATCTATTTTATAAAAAGGAGCTATTGAAGACAGTGGCAGCAAGTAAGAGTAATTTCTCGGAATAGAAGAGCCAGTTAACTACAGGTCAACATGCTACTGAAGATGCGTAAACCAGAGAAAGTTCCTTTTCCATAAAATCCTTAGAGTGGAAAAAAAAAAAAAAAAAAAAAAGGAATGATTACAGTCCTCATTTATGGCCATCTAGGAATGGTTCCCAGTGAACAGAGGGCATCTGAGGTAAGTATGACCTGGCTGCTCCAGCTTGTGTCTGCACATGACTGAATACTGTCAAAAGCTAAACAACTCCATCTTTCTCTTAGCCTTCCGTTCACTTGTTTTTCAATATGCATCTCTGTAATACCTTTTTCAATACCAAAGTATTCCTCACGTGGCTAAAGTGCAGTAAATCATGAATGGCATGACATTAGCATTGTATCATGGTGATGCATATATTAATTCCTTAAAGGTTATTAACTTCTTCATAAATAATGAGATAACTCACTTCCCTAGGCACTGCAGCGCCGAAAGCTGCTTTAAGGAGTCAGTCAAACCAACAGTCCAACAGAAGGTGGAGCAGAACCGTCTTTTCCGTATTTGGGAGAGTCAGGTTAGAGCTCCTTCTCTCATGCTCTTCTACTTATTATGCACACCTTCTTTTGTCTCTACAAGATCAAGAAATGAATCTGTCCTCCTTGCCCTCTTTACAAGATGAAATTTTATATTTGTTTCTACTCGCACCCTAAAGCGGAGCAGAAAGAAAAGGAATTATTCTGCAATGCTGAAGCTGAAACCTAAGCTTACAGGATGCAGGAGCATCTATGGCCACTACCTTGTCTATGAGGGAGAGTAGTAAGCAAGAGGCTGAAGGAGGATCAGACCCACCAGCCTTGGTCTTGCTGCTGCCTCACCTGGCATGTTAGACTGTGTCCAGGTTACACTAATTAGCTCAGATCAGAAAGCAGGTTACAAAAAAGTATGCTCCTGGACTAACACTTTGCCCATCACACCACCACTTACCGATGCCCACTGCCCTGGTGTGGCACAGTCCTGATGCTCCCAGGTCAACCTGAGCTCTAGTGTGCTACACACCCTTACACGTTCTTATAATGCACAAAACCAGGACCAGGCAAAAAAGGACCCAGCTGCCCTGACGTGACACTGTCACAAGAGCAGATGAGACATGTGGGAACTGGAGGGGGCCAGAGGGGGGTGTGTTTAGGCCCATTACATGGGTATCACGAGCAACCTAACCTTTCTTCCTGCAGTAGATCCCAGTGTAAGCTCACAGCTGACATCCAATTGCACCTGAACAGCACAGACACAACAAAGTTGGGCTCCAGCCAACATTTCAAGTGGAGCGTACAGATAGGTGTCCCCACTGGGCTTTTGACCAGTGAAGTACATCTCCTGCATTATGCAAATCCTGCCTTGGGTGTTTCACGGGAGCGGCAGCCGTTCCAACGCGCTCAAGGCCCTCTAAGCACACAGTAGTAGCTTCGCACCATGACCCAGTTACCAAATCTGGGCAGACAGCTTTCCAGAAAGCTCAGAAGGACCAGGTTGTTCCAGCATCTTACCTTACTTTACAAAAACGCATTGTGGGCTTTCAGTTAGGTGTGGTCACTAGTACTTGCTACTATATGTTCTGCGTTGAATGACACCACATCTAAACTGGTATTTCATGGCGGCATGTGCAGCTTACCACAAGGTTCAGAAAGGCTCCTCTGATACCAAGAGCTACAGGGAAAACCGTAAGTGGAAAAGAAAATGAAAATCCCTAAAGCCACATCCACTTCTCTTTCAATCTGTTAGCCTGATCTAGGTTTACAAAACTGTAATTCGAAATGCTTGTGCTCTTTGTGGATCAATAGACAGGAGGTTAATATCGTTCAGGTGAGGGGCAAGAGTTACGACATCCAGCTGGCCAAGCTGCAACTACAACTATAGTTTGATAGGACAAACTAAGCTGCCTATTTCAAAACTCAGTGATGGCAGAAAAGAGACTTCTTCATACCCTCTCTGTCAAAGACACAGCCCAGACAAAATCCTCTTTATGTTCCCAAACAAGAACAAGTCCTTTTACAGTTTATGCTCATATAATTTAAGAACTGTGCTGCTCAGAACTTCTGTACCAATTTGAGATGCATTTAATCAAATTCCATTTTAAAGTCTTTATAACAGAAGTTTTGTTCTGTCCCCAAACAAATCAAGTCAGTTGTGAACCTATTTAATTCTTAATGTAATCACTTACAGAATATTTTTATAAGCCGGCAAGTGAATGCTGGGGCTACAAGTTACTGCGAACACTGGATCAATTCTTAAATTTGATTTACCACTGCTGCACACGAAAACTAGTTCTATAAACATCGCACACAACAAAACCCCTCCTACTTAAAAAATCAAAGGTAGTTCCACAGTGTCGTTAAATCTGTTAACTCAGACAAATGTTGTGGCTGTCATCAGGAAATTAACTACTACATAAAAGTAATTACTAGTCATGCAGTATGTCAAATTTATTTACCTGTAAACAAATATTCTTCTGAATTAAGTGTTAGTAACTCCCCTTTATAACTGTATTTTGAAATGTACATCCCTCCTGTGATATAAATAAAACAAACAAGAGCAAATCAGGGATTTGCTTCTTATACATTAGAAGTGGTAGGAAAACAAAGCTAAAACAAAAACAGTTAAATACTTTCCCCAGCAGGGTGGGAGAGAGGGGGATACCGATAAGGTGCAAGCTGCATTAGCATCAGTAGCATGCTGTCAGTAAAATATATAAGAAGTCTCAGGACGTTCATATACTTGATTATAATTTTGTTTTTTACAAAGAAACAGAAACAAAAGTCCTAGAAGTCTCCAAGAACATTTCGACAACTGCAGAATTTCACCGGGGGGGGGT
>NW_009647685.1:1170506-1202399 GCF_000708025.1 Charadrius vociferus
CCCCCCCCCCCACCCCGCCCCGTGCGGGAACCCGCCAGCGTTAAGCGCCTGGTGGTCGGAGCGTGGACAATTTACCCCCCAAAAACAGAGGCCCGACCCCGCCGTAGGGGAGAGGCCCGGGCTGCCCCCGGCGTGGCAACCTCTGGGAAGGGCCAAGCCCCTCATAAAGCTCTTGGGCTGCCACCAGCAAGCTCCCCTGAAAGCCTGGGGCTGCCCATCCGCTCTCCCTGAGGTTTCCCTTGGCACCCACCAAGTAGCAACTGGTGAAATAATGAGGTATCACAGTACCTTGGAGGGTATTGCGATATCCCTTCCAGCAGCAGATGGGCTACGAGGCGTGGAAAGGTTCAGCGGTTCGCCCGGAAAATCGGGGTGGCCATGGGGCCGGGGCGGTGGGTCTGGGTGCTGTGCTCGAGGCCGTCCTGCTCTTGCAGGCAGGAATGGCTCGAAACATGGCAAATGACTTGGAACTATTGCTTCCAGCATGGCGGTATTTTGTAAGATTTTTAAGAGCCGTTCTGCTCTGAAAAATGATATTGTGGAAATGCCTTTGACAGATTTATTGTTTCTCCGCACTTCCAGTATCAAAATTTGTCCTCTTCGGTCATTAAGGGATTTTGTTTATTTTCTAATTGACGGTGCCATAAATGCTAACTGAGCTGTAAGAACTGATTGGATTCCTTCAGAAGCATACGATCACCGATGATTGCATTTCTGCAATGGGAGGCTGGCTGGAATTTAAAGAACAGCACATCTTCCCGCAGCTCTGCACCGTTAACAACATAAAGGTGCATAAAATGCATTTACAGCAGTAAAGCTGGGGAATACGACTCTGCCTTTACACTGGTAGGAAACCTATTGGATCTAAGAAGAGGCTTTTCTACCACATCATTTGAATGATTGTACACGTTTAGTGAAATTTACTTTCTTCTTCCGTTTTGATTGACTAGGTCTGTCTGATCCTGTCCGTCACAAGGGTTCCTGAGCGTCAAATGGATCGCTGGATTTTGGGTACAGCAGTGTGCTAGATGAGCCAACGATGAGACAGAAGAAGAAAGGCTTCACTCTTCTTCACGGTGGAGGGAGAAAGAGCGAGACCTCCTTTCCCACCAAGGAACAGTCCAGTTGCTCCTGGCAGAGCTGCTACACCAGTGTGATATTTTCTACGGCTCTCCTTTGGGTTTACTGGGGCATATTTCAGCACAATTTTAAAAATGTACCATTCGGGCAACCTAGCGGAATAAGCAGACCCCGTGGTACAGTCCCAGTTACCTCGTTTAGGGTCAGATCCTCATCTGCTGCAGTCAGTGGAAAGATTTCTGTTGATATTAGGGCAGAATGAAATGGCTGTGAGAATTTTCTAAGATGCAAAGTTAACGGAAAGGAAAAATCTGGGTTTGTGATCACATTTCAACCTACTGTGCATTACATTCAGAATATTTAGGGTAGATTAAAATGCAGGTAGGCATTAAAGATATATTTAAAATTAAATTAATCATCAGTGTGCAAAGCTAGCATATCCAGAGGATATGTATAGAACTTTTTTTAAAAAAAAAAAAAAGAAAACTCATTTATGAATTAATTTTGAGTCTTCAGACTGGAGTTACACCTAGCAATAAAAAGTGTGTGTAGGTACAGGAGTTCACTGGCTGTTAAACACTGGTGTCCAGGCAGGGGGAACTCTGGTAATAGATCTGGTTGCAGGAGAGCTTTCTTGCCTTCCTGCCAAACCCTGTACTGATTGATAAGCCCCCAGGCTGCGTGGTGAGCAAGGTCATTAGGACTTCCCCCTGCAAACGAAGCAGCAGCTTAAAAAATAAGGTCATACAGTAAACACATTTCTGTCCTGAAGAGAAGACCTCTGTTGTTTGCTAGAAAGGAAGTACAATTAAAAAAACCCCAAATTTCAACATGAACAGATTGTTTAGATTTGCCGACTGTTGATTTACTGTGATGAAAGACAGGCCCCAGCTAGAAAGTTCGGATCCTGATTTGGATCTGACATTGCCCAAATTTGAGGGGGAAGTACGATTCAGAGTCTGGAGTAAGGGCTTATCTCTCAAACACAGCAAAGTGCTGTGGATAAAAATACCCAGGTAAAGTAGGAAGTGCTTGGTCTGCAACAACAAGAGTGACTTTGTATCAACAATGAACAAAAGCAGCTTTTTTTTTTTTCTTTGAGAACAATGAAATCACTCAAGAATTGTTATGAATGCAAACAATGTGGGTTTTATCACTCAGTTATCATCAATGGGATTATAGTCTATAAACCCTAATTTTCAGGGAAGTCCCTAGATTTCCCTGAGCGCTTCCTCAAATTTCACATCTGTTGACTCTAGTTCATTAAGTGCTTCAGGATAAGGTGCATCAACTGTTCCTTGGTATTATATTACCTGAAAATACTGAATGTAGGGGTTAGTGGCAGAGAATGGTCGATTGCGAGACTTTGTATCGATACCACACCAGAAGAGCGGGCACTCCTGTTCTCATCCATTTTTAGCACATATATAGATAACATATAATTCGATGTAACTTTTTAAAGTTATTTTAAAAAGGTTGAAATTGTGCAGCTTTGGATAGAAATGGGGGTTTTTATCCAGTCAGGCATGAAAAGAAAGACTAGTGTGGTAAGATGAAGTGGAATTATTGAGTTAAGCCCCAGTAGAACAAATTCTGTTCCATGACTGCAAGTAATGACAGCACCCTTATGGGCCAACAGTGAATTTGTTCCTCCATTTTTAAAAGGTGGGCTGTACTCAAAGGTGCTCAAAGGAGGAGACTATATGACATCCTGTTAGAATTACAGAGCTAGCATCTCCGTCTAGGCACTAACAGCTTTTAAACAAACACCTCAGGTTTGACTTCGGACAAAAATCAAGCTCAATAAAAATACAAATTAAAAGCGCGTTTCATGGTGCCAAATATAATAAACATAGTTGTGCTTCTAAAATTGAACAAATCCAATGTTTGAAGGTGTATTTCTCAATAGCAAAACAACAGCAGACTATCTGGAAAAAATAATAAATATACTGAAACATTGCACTTTTGCTTTTTCAAAATCCATCTTGTGACTAGATACATGTATGATTTTGTTTGTGCTTCTCCAGTGTATTTCCTACAAGGCTAAGTGTCAGCTAAGGAGTAGTGAACTGAATGATGCCTGTTGGCTGAAGCATTTTTGGGAGCTCTTCCCGGTGGCTCGCTAAAAGCCCTGGGAGAGGTCGGACAGGAGACTGTAGGTTTGGTTTCCAGCTCCTGTTCCTGGTCGCCAGGGTGTTAAAGCTGGACAGCCCTGGGGTGGCAGCGTGCTTTCTCCAGCTGCAGCGGAAGGAAGGCGGCACGCTTCACAGTCCAGCAAAGAGCTTTTCTGGCCGGGTGACGAACGCCGGTGACAAACTCCAAAGTGAGAGCGGCACAGTCCTCTTCACCAGGAATAATGATAGCTGTGACACGGGGCAGCAAAGACGCTATGGGGAATTTGGTATGTAAACAGGAACCAAATTGGTTTGCATAGAAAATGCACTAGTTAGATATAGAACATACAAAAATAGCAAATATATCAGTTCTGTCCCATACACCACCACAGTTGCTTTTGTTGTTACAGTAGTAACCACAAGCCCCAGTCTGGACCAGGCACCATTAGGCGCTGTAGAGACACATCAGAAGACACAGTCTTTGATCTGAAGGGACCGACGTCTGCTTCAAACCGCTGCTTTTCCCCCTTGCTTATACAGTAACATTTCATGAGTTCTTAGTTCTGAGAAGATACCTGAAAATGCTGAGATTCCAATGATCTGTGTGAGCAAACACCATGATCTTAACCACAGTCAGAAAGGCAAATCCTCTGGGACTGAAATACTGCAGTTATATACACATATTAAAACAAAAGTAAAAATGGTCAGGTTCCTGTTGCATTCCCACCTCTCACACACCCAATGCTGATTATGCTCTTCACCTAAAATTACACGGTTAAGCACAATGTGGGCATATTAACTTGGGTGCAGTTTCAGTGGGTGATTACCCCTGCAGGTCCCCACGTGGAAATGTGGAAGGAGCAGCAGCCACGCTGCTGGACGTGGGCACGGGCACAGCAGCAGGTTCTTGGAGCACTGGCTCTGGCTGCATTGAGCTCCAGGTAAAAGCCAACCCAGAGCAGTCAGTCTTCCCAGTTTCCTTGAGATGGAGAGCTGTAATCGAGCCGTCAAGGTTTTAGGCATTGTGGTGACAGGGGCTTCCGAATCCTTTAAAATGTATATACGTATGACATTTATCTAGTAGACTGGCAAGTTTTCTTTTTTTATTATTTGTATATTAACACTAGAAGATAAGGGATTGCTTTTAATTTCTTCAGTGCATTTTTAATGGCATCTGCATGCATGCAAAATTCTGCTACCCTTTGAATTACCTCCTCAAAATTTTATAGTTTGTCAAGTGCAGAAGTGACCATTTCAGCATCTTTGTGGTCTGACCCTCTGGCTACTGCAGCCATAAAATTGCACTTAGTGATGTCTTCATCTGTATTCACATCTCACAGGTAAAAGAGATGACACTACCATGAATAAAAGCAGGAAAAGAGAGGAAATATACATTCATATCTTTGGTGCTGTCTTTACTTCAGAGCCCTGCTGCGTCCTCATTTCTGCAGTCGTGCTGATCAGACTGCAACCAAAGAGCAATGGCTTATGGAGGAACAAGAGAGAGGAGTTTCTACTTTATTTATAATACAGGAAGCAGTCCTATGAAAGGGGAGCCTGGTAATAATTTATATATTACATAAGTATTAATATATATGTAAAAATATATGTTTGTTTTTTTTTTTTTTCTGTTAGAGCATCTCTCTCCTGTAGTTTGATGTCTAATCAGATTTGAGCTCACACTACTGCTTGCCCTCAGTGAAATCACGGTGGTCTCCTTTTCTGCCTGACTTCATATTGTCACAAAACTTCAGAGTGCTTTTACTAGCCTTTGGCTACATCTACGCCAGTTTCGTTAGCTGTGCCTACAGATAGGGTTGTGGCTGTTGCACCCTGTGGTCACAGCGAGTTATGTCCATCCTGCTTGGAGGGGCAGGGTTCCTCTCCAAGCACCAACCCTCTTCCTCTCCCTCCTGGCCTGAAGTTTCTTGTGGGCAACAAACCGGGATGCGCTCGGTCTGCGTGAGCAGTAGTGGCCCTGGAGGAGAGGTTTTCTGGGGTGATTCAGTTGGTGTTGAGGACCCTGTCTCCATACCAGAGGTGTTTCAGTGAGGTGGAGGTGCTTCAGGCTAGCTGTGACAGGGTCCCTTGGACTGCATGCCCTGTGGTGGCCAGAGTTCACATGAACTGGTCTGGGGGACAACACTGCTTTAGGTTCACTGGAAGGGAGCCCAGTTTGTGCACTCCCAGACTGGTCCATGATAAAAGCCAAAGCACCGTAAATCAGTATGATCAGGAGATTTGCCTCAAAAGCACACTCCTGATTCAAACATGCTGATATAGATGCAGGCACTGAAAACATTGCTGCCACATGAGCTGATGGTATCCAGAAGTTAAGATGTTAGGAAGAAGAATCAGGTATATGAAAAAAACCTGCAAACACTTCAAAATTCAGACTAAAAATGCCTGCAAGTGTGCTGATATAACAAGTACCTATGTGGTTGCCCTCCCCACCCCACCTCTTGCCATATGCAGCACATAACACCGGTTTTCTCGGACATGGAGTCTGCAGACATTGCCTGTCTGCTGAACTTCCCATCCCAGCCTCGGACAGAATGGCTCATGTGTTAAGCTGTGTCCACTAAGAGCCTCTGCACAACAGGACCATCCTTTGGGGGCTCTGTGGGACAGGACCTACCTCTCGGCCTGTCCGTGTCTCGTGCCGAGCATGGTCTCTGCAGGACCTTCTTGGTGTTTGTCTAATATACACGCTAAATACTGAAATAATAATGGCAACTGTGAAAGAAAGCAACCTGTTGACCCGCCTTACTGTTTTCACTGCCCTCAGCCTTGTCATCTGCATTCGGCTGGAGAACTCCCTGCTCCTCAGCCAGACACTCCTTGCCAGCCTGGAGGGAACCAGGCCCACTGTATTTTTCTGCCGCATCCAGCCTGGCTGTCACACAGCGTTCCCGCTGCAGCCCCTGAGCCTGCCAGGACAGGCTGGAAGTTGTAGAAAATGATGTCACCAAATGGGCAGGGCTTCTTTGCCACCGATAACATCTCAGCAGATGTCCTCCAAATGTGCTCACGGTTCTTCCCATAATAGCATCTTTATTTTCCATTTACCTTTAATTGTCCCACCTTTTAAGTTAGCAAAGAGGTTACTCTTTGCTAAAGACTATTCATGTGAAAAAACAGAGAAGAGCTTTGCTGCAGTTACTTTAAGTGTTTTTGATGTATTCTTGGGCAAGAAAACTTTGCAATTCAGTAATACACCAGTACTCAGACACTTCAAAGCATACAGGTACCAGACTCCCACTGAAAATGTTTCTGATTTTCCCTTTGTTCATTTACCCTCTTCCAAAATAAGCGATCAGCAAAGTTGCTACACTGCATACCTTACGCAGGCAGCCCTGTGATCCCATTACCTATAATCTGCTCCCCATAAATCCTGCAGGTTTTACTTCCACCTACTGCATCTCATCCCTATTTAGAAAATCAGATCTACCCCAGGGTATCCTTCTGGACGTGTAGAGTTCCACTGAAATCAGCGGGGATCTGTTTAAGGACATGCCTGCAGAGAGTATCTGTTATTCTATATTTACACAGTACCCAGCATAATAGGACATGAAACCTGATTAAAGCCTCCAAACGCTACTGCCATGGAAATCAGTCTTGTTATTGACTGATGACTCAACATGTCTGAATTTAGATGGAAGAGGGCTACTTTCAATTCCCAATTCTTTTATAGACTCTCTGCATAACGTAGCCAAGTCATTTAATCTCCATACCTCAGACGCTCCTGTATTTAATGCAGAGAAAGTCAATCATTGATTAATTCCCTTCCCCCAGCCCCTTCTCTGGTTTTTGATTATAAGTTCCTTGGGGCAGACGTTGCCTCTTGTGAGCTGCCAGGACACCGCACAGCACCAGGGAGCTCTGGCAATCCTATAAATGATAAAATAACAATCATGTTCAGCAGCACGGAAGCAGCTGTGATTGCCCTAATATTTGTCCTCATAGAGTCATTTTTAAATTGAAAGCACACCTGGGACGATTCAGTTCCAGAAGAGACTCAACCTGATCCTGGGATGATGACAACCCCAGAGTAACCTGAGCTACAGCATTGCCTTTAACAAAGTAAGAAAGGGTAAAATGTGAAGAAAGTCATGGATTTTTTTTTCTTTTTTTTTACAAAATTTAAAGCAATGTGGATGGATTCAAGCCTTAAATAATATATGAGCAGCCACACAGCTTTTCCTCTTCATGAGAACAGATGTGGAAAGCTATTATTATAATTTGCAAACAATGTTGCCCCCCTTATGTGTGTCATTGGAGCTTTTTTATGACATGGCTTCAGCTAGACAGTTTCCTACATAACACTGTCATTCTGATTTTATTTCAGACGCAGTTGTTAGGTGATGGTTTTCCATGTACAGGTTCTATTACTAAATAGCCATCCATTACACAGCTAGTTATCTCTCAAAAAATTAGTATTTTGAAACTGTGGAGGTATTTCCTAGGTTAGAATATGTGCCAAAAGTTAAGCCCAGGAGCAACCACAGATCCCCGCATGTATGCCATATAACTTGCACAGGCGACCGTTATTAATACAAATCGCTTCAATTAAAATTGACACGCGAGCTAATTAATAGTACGTTGATTGATAAACAAGACCGTGCTCATTTTATCCAGGCATTTGTTAATTACCTGCCTGACGTTGCAGCTGACCGGTGAGGACACACTCCTGCTCTAAGAACGTAGTGGGTTTTGTGTGCATTCCAGTTTACCGGCGTTTGGCTGTACCTTGAAAATAGCAGTATTTTTGAGCCACGGGATATGAAGTTTTCTGTCTACCTGCATCACAGCTGGGATACAGTATGCATCAGTTCATGCACAATAAGGTATATATTATCTGCCATGTGACGCTACAGTAAATTCTCACAGTATTTGCTGACCGTATGGGTTTTTATTTCTTCTCTCCCCTATTTCCACCCCCCCACACACACATCTGACAGCACTGGCAGCCTCCACAGCGCTCTGTAGCAGCGAGCACACTGCGACACTGTTGCAGGGGTTCCCTACAGCAGAGCCTTCCCCGTGCCATTGATCAAGCCACGAGCACTAGTTAAGTAATGCAAGGTTGCTCTAATTCCCTGACTCATCTCCTGTTCCCCCTGGAAATCCTAAACGTGGTGCTGGAAACCAAACTGCAGTCCCCTGACTGCAGCAGGACAAAGTAACTTTGATTGCTGAGTCACCGCGTTGACCCACACAGCTCCAATTTCTGTTTATAGTTAGCAATAGTCGAAAATGCTCATTGTAATCTTATCACAGTCGAGGTACTAACTGCACATTCCCTGGAAACGCATTCAGCCCGGCTTTCTGCTAGGGGCTCCAATTCCCCAAATCACTATTTGTGTAGTGTTTTACAAAAACACATTTCATTTTAAGTAGCCTTGAATTATTGTATTCTTGGGGTCTTTTTTTTTTTTTTTTTTAAGCATATGTCATCAGCATTCTGCTCTTGTGTTTGCAACTGCTGAGAAAGTCAGATCTTAAAAAGCCATAACTCCCTGACAATTTCTGCCTGTCAATAGCTTGTACGAGCTGTTTGGGCGTAGTAAGTAGTGTGGGGGAAAACTGAAGATTGAATTATTCTCAGGTATGAATTAAATCTATTGCTTTGTAGCCGCCGACGTGTCTCCTTGCTCTGCATGATGAAATTCTCCTCGTTATGTACCGCATGCTTTTACAAACGCTGCTGTCCTGACCATGATGTATGTTTCTCTAATAGAAATCTATGTTTTGCTACAGTGGCATCACTGTGCAACACTTCTGATAATGTTTGCAATGAGTCCCACCGTTTATAGATGCAAATCTTTTGTTCTGGTCCGCGATGTGGCGTGGAATGTATTTGATGTGTGCCTGACTGCAGAGACAAATGGAAGAGTAGAAACATTTGCATGCTACAGTTTGTTTCTAGAATTGATCTTGACCAGTCAGCATAAAATGCATCGTGTCGATGTGATTGCCATAACGCTCTTTCGTTAGGAAAAACGGTTCCTCTCGGACACAGGGCAAACAGGAGCTGAGCGGGGATGCCTCTGCCACCCTTTCAAACTGGCCAGTAGATAAAAGGGCACTTGCAATTCAAAGCAAAATATGAAAACAGATCAATGGAAATAAAGACGAAGGAAGAGGAGACTCACGTCAGAGAAGACACAAATGAAAAGGCATGTGACCAGTTTAAAATACGAATGAGCTTCTGTTAAAAGAGCTCTCTTCAGTGACCTTCTTTCCTGCCATGTGACCAAATTCTTCAGTCAGGCACTGTAAAGTAAAGGAACACTAAAATTGCCTTTATTTTCATTTCAGATCTGACCACATTAGCATGTACTTGCTGTATTCCTTTGCTGCCCAAATAATCTCACTTTCTGCTGAAGTCAAAGGGGGTTTTTCTCATAACCCCTCTCCTGGCTCTGCTCTGGGCTGCAGCAGCGGTGGTGCCTGCAACCTTTTACAATCCCGAGGGCCCGGGGTCAGCCAGATCCCTGCCATTATCGGGCCCGTCTGGGAAGGCAGCAAGTCATTTTAAAGCCAGCAAGCGGCTATGGAAGAAAGCTGGTGTCTTGGTGCAAGGTCTTGGGCTGAAGGGCAAATCTCCCTGAAAACAGCCAGCCCCGGGGTGAACAGAGGGACCCTCTCTTTAGAGTCTGTATTTAACCAAGCCAAATGTCCTAAAACAGGCATGGAGAGGTACCAAGGTGGGTACCTGCATCTATGCAGCCTTTTTAATTTATCAAAATCCTTGCAGAATCACAGACCCAGACCTGGAGGCAGTGTTCACTCAGTTGCACCCGGTGCCAAATGCAGCAAAACGGTAACTCCTTCTCCTCCATCCCCCCTCACTTGGACTTGCAAGGATCACAAAAGAATTTCTGACGTGCTCCAACACTGAACAAAGCAATCTCTGATCTTAAGGGGGTGGGGGTGGGGTGGTGGGGGGAATTAGGTTCAGTTTAATATAGGCAACTGGCAAAGATTCAAATTGCATCTTATTTTAGCCAAAGCAGTTCACCAGTCCTGAGGAGAGATGTGAATTTTCAGCTCCATTCAGATGCCTAATTATTCATTTCTCCTTATCTTGCTTTTAAAATCTTGCCAAGGCTGCACCCATCCCTGTATCTCTAGGCATTTGAATACCACTCAAGAAGCATCTGAACCCTTTGACAGTAGGCCCGTTTTCAAGTCACCACGTAACCTCTCAGAAACCCCTGCAGATGACGGTGTGCTGACAAAGCGCATCTCACCTTGGAACGATGCTGCCTCTTACCTGTAGAGGTACCACTCCATCCACCGTACCTGAAAGGATCTCTGGGACTGTCAGCCTGGTCTCACCAGGCAGGAGCGTGCCCTTTTCTAAGGGATGTTTAAGCAGAGCTACTGTACGTGACAAATAATATCACCTTTTTCGCTCTAGGCAGAGCCCAAGATCAAATCCTCAATTGGTTACTGACTACACTGTAGGGACTTCCTCAAACTACCGAGTCTAAAATGAAAGTGAACAGGAAAGAGGGTAAAACATGCAGGTTGTGCAGCATAAAATCAGACTTTTAAAAAATTCCAGTTTTGTTTTCCTCCCAGATATGTTCCCCACCAAACTTCCTCATCTTCCATTCCCTCCCCACCCAAGTTTTCTGCAAAGATGCCTTTTGGAGATGCACCATACGCTTGTTTTCTTCCGAGCTTGCTTTCAGTCCCGCTGAAGTCCATGTCAGTTCTGAAGAAGGATGTGAGAGGATCACATCTGAGCCCCAGAGGAAGGACACTTAGGCTTCTGGCAGGGCATCATTTATAAAGTCAGAACAGATCTTTTTTATGTGCCACTTGCAATTAGAGAAGCAGCCTGAGCGACGGATAGGCCTGAGCGACGGGTGAAACCTGGGCTGGTTTCACCCCAGGTAAGGGTTAGCCCCATTAAGAGAGACTGACAGCATCTTGTATACAAGCCACAGGGATAGGTTCTAAGCATATCATGTAAGAGGACGCTATGGTTTCCTGTATCATCTCCCACTTTTAGATCTGCTTATAAAAGTGATTATTGTTCATTACCTTTGGCTTCAAAAATGGCCACCTGCAACTTTGGAGTACAGGACACGTTGAGAGTGAAATTTATTTCAGTTCCCTCTCTTTTACTGGCGGCTTTATGCATGGGCTGCAGGTTGGGGTGAGGAAAGTTGAAATGAAATTCAGATTGGCTAATGCAGAACCAAAGTGACTTTTTTAACCTTACAGACCTTTCTAAAACACAGCATTTTGTGTGTGATCCTTGGAGAGTGTGTGACACCAAAGCCCCTCTCTGAAGAGCTTGGCTGCGTTTCTCTTACGCTTTAGACAGCAGGCATCAGTGGCATTGATACATAATTTAGTCACCACCTTCAGGGTACGTTAAATTAGCAAATTCTCTAATTTGCTAGGAATTCGCATAGATGAATTGATGATTAAATAGGTGAAGAACCCAAATGGAACAGTTTGTTGCTAATTTAAATGCCATCTATGTCTAGACCACTCTCCTTGTTACATTCTAATTGACCTCATTATTTCCAAAAACACTCTTATTGTCATTTCTTTTGCGTTTAGATCGTTCTGTATGGGGGCTGGATGTGGGAGGAGGGCTGTTCTGGTGTATTCCAACAGCAGAGGATTTCAAGCAGCGACTTTGGATCGCAGCAGCAGTGACCGGTTACAAAGCTGCAGATCTTCACGTAGACCCAGGGAGAAGATTGTGGGCTACCTGTTTGAACTTCACCACCGTACAACCACATCCACTTTTACCACGTCTTAAGAATGAATGCACCTCCAAAAAGGTCTTCTCGTTTTCAGCAGAGTTTCAATATTAGTGCTCAGACATTCGTTCGAGTCACTGCCCTTTGACAAGCTAGTGCTTGTCAGCCCGACCGAGCTGGGCAACTGTTATAGCCCAGTGCACGCTTCATCTCTTGTAATGGCAGTGGAATGGCACTTCTTGTGGCGGGGAAAGCAAAACTGAAGTAGGGCACAGTTGCTGTAGGGAGCTATTGTTATTGCTTGTAGGAGCAACTACCCGCAGAGTTACCACATCTCAGCTGACATGAGGTAGCTTGTTCACTCGCAGTAACCGGATCGTGCATCTGAGCCCTGCAGAGACCCGGGTTTCCCTCAAATAACAGTATTATCTTTCATTTATAGCAGTAATAACATCAGGTGTAGGATGAATGAAAACTGAATGTTAAAACACATTTCTAGTCCTCTAGGACCTCTATTTTTAATATCAGGAAAAAACCCAGACTGCCTGTAGATATTGTGGGTGTAGAATCCACCATGGTCACTGGTAAACCATTGCAGTGGTCCCTCAGCTGCCCTAAAAACATGCTTTACACATTCAGGCCGAGCTGAAAAAATTTCACCCTCCAATTCCTGGTCCTGTTTCACCTGTTCACCAAAAGTTACGTACAATCATCGATGGAGCCAGAATGGCTATAATTAAGTCTAACTCTTCTAGACTGCACCGGCAGATATCAACATGCATGACCAAAGCAGTCTCTCAGTTCCCTCATTTAGGAAGAGAAACTGAGGTATGGGAAGGAAAAATGACTTGCCCAGGATAGCACACAAAATCAGTGATGGTGCAAGTAGGGGAACCAGATGACCTGGTTCAAGGATCGCCTCATAAGGCAGGAACATTTCAACCAAAGTTCAGGCTAACTTTAGCCTGTCCTTCACTGATTTTAGCTGAATTACCCCTGGCTCAGGTCTCGTGGTTGAGAGAAGAGAATGAGGTTTAAGTTGCATAAAACCGCATTTTGTTATCCCTGGTGGCTGCTGTGATTTTTCTCAGCTTTCTGTAGCTGGAGACGTGTCAGTCAGATGCCGTGCCAGATGTTTCCCACAAACTGTCACATAAATGAAATAGCTGGAACGAGGTAGGAACGTACCCAATTGTCGATCAGCTGCCAGTGCCCGCTGACTGCGTTTGGCAAACTATGGGTCTGCCCTCCTTCCAGTCAACCTCAGAAGACCTGGCCATCCAAGAGACCCAGAGCAGGTGGTGACAGTCACAATGACTGGGAGAAAACAACTTAAGTGGCCACCCTGGGCCAGGCTGCCTCTTTCTCTCACTCCAAAATGTTTGAGACCCCTTGGCGAGGGCTGATCAGTGTGGGACTCTTTTAGTGGCAGTGCTGAAGACCTGGGCAGAAGGGCATTTGCACAACCATGGACAAGAAATAGCTCAAAGCTTGTTGGTGTGAATGGTCCTGCTCCAAAAAACCTCCTGAAAACTTCCCCAGCAAAGTTTCTTTTCCAAATCTGAGGTGCCAGGAGGGTGTTTCCTTCAGATAGGACTACACCTCGATCTGGGGCTTTATAGGAGGTTTTCAGCTTACAGAGCACTGAATGTTTTCTGTCGCATCAGGCCATCAGAAATTTCTGTCGTGTACTCATTTCTCAAATTAAGGGCACAAAAAGATGGTGCAGGCAGCCAAGTCTCACATAGATCCAACAGTGTACTGCCAAATCTTTACACATTGCCACTGACCGCTGCAACAGGCAGCCAAAAGCAGCTCTGTATATCTAGCAACCTCCTCCAGAGCTGGTGCACGATGTCCAGATGCAGAATGTCCCACCTCCCCTGCAGACCACTGGCCAGAGGCTCCCTAGCCTGGCCCACAAATTCCTCATCCCACCATGCGACACCGATAGCAGGGAAATGGGTCTTTTCCTTTCCTTGGGACAGTCTCTCTCTTCCCACCTTTGGATCCCTCAATTCGTGTCAATTTCATCCAAGAAATAAACCCTTTATTATGGAATTTAGAGATAAAGATCAGTGTAACAGCAGCTCTGTCCTTCCAGTGCTTTGCACATTATTAGTCACTGAACCTTCGGATGTATATTAGGAAGTTTGTGGTTTAGGAAATCAATCATCACCTGAAACAATATCCTACACAAACCCTCTAATTGCATCAGAGATCTCTCCTCTGCCCACCACAGACTCCCCTCCCTCTTCTGGTACTTCGGGGAGCTCTTCGGTCTTTTCCAGGTTTTCTATGTTAGTCCTCTGCTCATTTTCTATGATCAAATTATAGATAAATTCATGAGACATTTGCAGATAACTTTTTCTTTTTTTTTTTTTCTTATAGCATGATTTTTCTTTTATGATTTTCCCAAAACATGGGAACGAAAATTCTTATGTGTGCGCAGTATTTTTCTCTGAATATCTCTGCATGCAATTAAAACCCCCTGATTCTGTACATTTTATAAATAAAGCCTCTAGACTTATATTTGGATTACAATGATCTCTTGGGCCTGAACTGTCTTTCCAGTCTCTATTTATGAAGCACACAACACAATAGTAACAATAAAAACAATGTCATCTAGTTGCATTCAGACAGTAAAGATCTATTATCAGCTATATCTGGATATCCTCCTCTCATCAGTGGCATTTAAAAAAAAAAACCTTCCATGAAAATTTCTTACAAAAAAAAAATTTAGATTCTTGGTGAAGAGAAATATTCTTGGGAAAATTCAGTTTTACTCATTTCATCGTTTTTATTGGAAAACTGGGCACCTAAAATCCCTTGCAAAGAGTTCTGTTCAAAAAAAACTTAGGGTTTGGGCATGTTGAGGTAAACCCCACAATTTTTGTTTCAGCTGAAAGCTGCCAACAACAGAGGTCATTTTTTAATTGAAATTCAAAAATTCCTCTTGCTATTCTTTTGTTTTTCAGCAAAAACCACCGAACAACATTTTCTTGCCAACTCTAGTGCAAATAACCTCTCTTCTGGTTTTGACAACTTCCTTGGGATTATGTTACTCTATTTCAAGTTTTTCCTTGTTTTCTTTCCTCTACCTTAATGCCAGCGTTGGCACCAAAGCTTCCCTTAATGATGACATATGTTCCTCACTCATTCAGAATATGATCTAACGCTTTATATAGAGCATCTGTTTATTTATCTGTGGGACATGTGGCTAGAACATAAACTTGAACGAGCTGTGGGAAAGGCCAATTTTAAATATGAAAATAGACTAACATTGGTGTACTTACAGACACTCACAACTCCCTAATTTGATTATTAGTCACAGAAAACGCTTACACATTCTCATGACAATTAGTATAAACATTATTCTTTCCATTGGAAAAAAATGTTTTCATAGCTGGACAAATAAACTGACCCACAACTTGAAAATGAATGTCATTTCAAAATTGCCTTTGAAGGCATAATTCAGTAGCGGTGCTTAATATTCTCAGCTGTCATCGACCACGCAGTAATTAGTTTCAGTTCTAATGAATATTTATTCATATGAACAAGGTATAAGCATTGCAAATATCATATGTATTTGACCACAGTTTATGATGATGATATTGTACGATTGCATGTATGTATTCGTTATTATTACATGAATATTTCATAGATCAGTGTAAAATGTAATTACACGCTACTATGTTTGCTTAATGTCAGTGTCAACAGTTTGATCGAGATTAGCATAAGGTCAAATCATTTTCTCAAAGCAGACCCAAGTTTCTCATCTCTGGTATCAGGATCAAGATTTTGGGGACCATAAATCGCAGTGAGGTGCTCAGGGTACTTGACATTTTCCACAGCCTGACTCACTTGATCGAAAACTTTTCCTCAAGTCAAAGGCAAACATAGGAGAGGGGGGAAAAGCGTGTTTAGTTTTCCTGAAGGTTTAATCCTGGAAGAATCAAATAGACAGAGCATTTAGTTATTGTGTGTGATGCAAAGATCTGCAGTCCATTTAAAGACACTTATCCATCGTTCTTGCTAGTTTCAGGAAGTCCTAAATACAAGAAATCTTTGTATCCTGCTGTCAGTAAGAATAAGATATTGTTTCCTTGCATGCTAACACCTAAACTATTGCATCAGTTGTTTAAAAATCTCCCATTTGCCTGAAATGTTGGAAGTTCTCCTTAATCAGAAATAGTCCCTAAAAATGAAAGATCAGAGGCAAAATAAAGCACTGTTTTCTATTTTTGTCAGTGTTTACTCTGTTCTGTTGTTCTCATGTCATACATGAAGCCATTTCAGTTTCCTCCGTCGAGACAGTTTCTCTTGCAGTTTCAGTGTCTTTCTCACAAATTAAGACGGCAGAGAAAACATGTTTTAAAAATAGGAAAATGTGATTGTGAAACCACAAACTTGTGTTTTGTACAGAGGAGAGGTGAAGATGGTCAGAAAGAAGTACTGCACAGAAGTCCCTTTAATTGAAGTTTTGAATTGACAAAGTCTTGCTAAAGATGAAACTCCTCACTTTGATAGTCATACCAGCCTTGGTATCAGAACTTGTGTACTTTTGCGCGTGGGAGGTGATTTCTCAATATTATTCAGCTACATAATTTCCCTTTTTTCTTGTGATTCCCCATTTTCAGCTCCTTTCATTTGCTGGTAATGCTGCCCCAAATTGTCGATCATTTCTGAAATACATTTGCTGAGGTCCTAAATCATGAAGCTTTCACTTGATTAATCCATCGGTGCTGCAACGCCATGGCAGCACTGAGGGGCTCGGCTCAAGTCCATCGCTGGCTTCATCTGTTTTGCTGTTGCTCGGGGTTTGGGGGTTTTTGTAATGATGATGGGATGGTGGGGAGCGTGAGGTGGGAAAGAAACCCTCTCCGTGGACAGGTTCACAGACAGCTTGCCTTTCCGAGCCTCTTAATTGTGAAGCGTGTGCTGACATTTTCTACTAGTTGCTGTCGACAATCTCTGAATGATGTATATGGTTTTGCTTAAGACTTTAAGTTAAGTAAACTTTATGTTTACTTGCCTTCCTTGTGTGTAAGGCAGAACCTCATGTGTACTCCAAGGGGCATATTCCCACCGGTAAAAACTGGCTGTGCTGCTCCCAGTCCCATTCCCCTGAGCATTACAGACCCAGACCATGCATAGATTTCATGAGAGGTGGGTGGCAGAGGCGTGGGAAGGGCTTCAGAGGTTCAGAGTGCTGAGAAACCCCATGGAGGGGGTCAACTGTTGGTCAGAGATCTCTTTTGAGGCCTTGAGTGGAAGAACTGATGGATTTTTGCTGCTTTTAGGAATTTATTTGGTTTGGAAAAGTTCTGGAAAAGGAGCCAGGATTTGTCTTTGCCTAAAGGTTTTCTAAGTCATGTCAGCTCAAGAGGTTGAGATGGTTCCCAGGTGTTTGGATCGAAACCACCAGCCAAGGTGACAGTATGCACATGGATTGTCACAACATGATGTGCATAGTGCCTGGCACAGGCTTTGTAACACATCGAGTTATGATAAGAGAGTGCCCAGAGCAGTGTCTCTGCTATTTCCCTCTAAAAGGCCACCAGCTACCAAAGCCTTGAAAGATGTTCGGCAGAGGGGCGATGAGAGCCACAAGCTTGCCAGGCACTGCTGATTTTGGGGTTGTGTAGCACTTCGTGTTTCATCTCAGGTGGGCTGTTTTTCTGGGTGTAACAGGTTGATTTCATCACTTTGCTACCAGGCTTCTACCAGCAGTTCCCAGAATCGCTGCGTAGCCAGCACCATTGTAACTTCAGCTGCTAAGCCTTCAGCTCTTCCTGGGTTTAATCTTCCTATACTTTTCCTCGAATCAAATCGCAAAGGTCCGTCGTCAACGAAGAACGGTCCTTTTCTCATTGCACTACTGCTTCTTCTGCAGCTGAATCTTTCCCTGATGCTTCCCCGGTGCTGTGTGTCTAAGGCACAACACGAAGGCACGCAATGCAATGTGCTTCCCCCTTATTATTATAGATTGATGTTGAAAGGAGTGCTGCATGTAAGATTTTAATCAAGAAACTGCAGCAAGTTTATGAGCAATATATATCTCTCTTAATTTGGCCAGCAATTAAAATATGGTTGGCAGGGGGAAAAAAGCAAACTCCTCTCTCACCAACGTACTTTCCAACATGAGAAAAGGATTTTGAATAAAGTGGCAATATGGATGCATTTGAAACTGCGAAATGTGATTCTTAATTGCTCATGATTGTCTCTCCAACAACTGGTAGGTTAACCACGGCAGGCTGACAGCCTGTACTAACTGACAATCAATATTGTTGAAGCGCAGAACCTTTGCCTGCGAGACACGAAAACATTTCATTTTCAAACACTACAGGACATCTGCTTCTGGAAAGAAAAAGTTGCTTCTTCTCGGCAATATGCACCGACTTGTAACTTATTTTTTCTCCTTGCTCGGAGGAAACAAAAGTCTTCTTTATACCATATCCTTTCCACTAATCTGGCAGCAATCCAGTGTGGGTTTAAACAGATGTTCTGGAAAAAAATATGGCATATACAAATGAGATGGGATCCAGCAACTCAGTCATGGATTATTACAGATATAAAATATGAAGAGCTAAATTCTTCCCAGATACGCATTCTATAGAATATTTGGCACTAGATGTAAGAACAGCACACAAACAAATCATTAATACCCTCATTATAATAATTATTATATATTTAGCACAAAGACCCCAGGCTGGCTCAAACCCTTCACGTTAAATACTGTACAGATGCACATTCAGGCTGAGGAGTTTGCATTCAAATGGCTGCATGCACCAAAGGCTTAGATACGTAAGTAACTGTACTACTGCATGTTTACAGGATTAAGCCCCACATGTGATTATATTATTGGCAGCAATGGGCATTTCTTACTTTCCGTGCTGCAGCCTTTGAATAAATCACACAGCAATGAACAATTTCATGTCAAAAGGAAAGAATTTGAGTCCTGCTGCATGTAAGTCTACTAAGCCTTAGGGCTGCCACAGGGTTAGAAGCTCAGTGGCAGAAGTCATATGGACACACACTTTTTACATATATATTACACACAAGGCAGTGAAACTGATAAAATCACCTTTTAAATGCCGAAATGCATCATACGGTCTTCTGATGCGAAGGGCAAACACTTAAGCCCTGAGCTCTGCTAACCCTCCTGGGATGACCTGTAACAGCAGCTGGGAAGAAAGGCTGATACCACGCGATGGGCCAACTGCGAGGTGGGAACGAGGGATGTTGCAACTTTGGGAAAGGCACAAAGAAAGAAGTTGCTTTCAGCATTTACTGATACTGTAGAGAGAATATGGTCTGATGGACAGAATAACACCTAAGTGCAAGTTTACCTGCATGGCCTTGGAGACCCCGGTCTTCCCCTGCTTATGGGTGATTCTTCACCTCCCACATCCAGCCTGAGCTCCTGCTGGCTGGGAGTGTGCATACCATAACCTGCTTCTCTCCAAAGCTTTTATTTTTAACTTTTCCCATTTTTCTACCTCCTTCACCTTATGTCATCTGAATTTGAAATGAATTTGCTTCAGGCAACTCTGGTGTCCTTTCCGCAAAATGTACTCTCCCAAAAAACACCCCCCCTTTTAAATGGCCCTGAGAATGTATAGCAACGAAGCCCAATACTTATGGAAATAAACTAAAAAATCAACTTTTTTGAGCATTCACAAAAGACATTTGATTACTTGATAAATAATTCTGTTTCCTATTGTTGTTATTGCTGAACAAAATAAAATGAAAGATGTTGGGGAGATGCCAGGGTGAGGAGTGGGAGGGATTCATTTGTCCCCATTTTCCCGGCTGCTTTTCTTTTCAGTCTCTAACTTCTCATCATTTCACCAACTTCAGAAAAGTTACAGGGAAATGAAAATACAACCAAACTCTAGCTTTCCTACTCCAGTACTTTTTGAAACGAGAGCTTCCTTGATGGGTTGCAATGGAGAAATAATGAGAAAATATAAATGGGGAAGATAAAGAACTGGGCAGGTCTCTTTTTGCGCTGGCGCCAAGGCGAAACACTAAACATCAGAAATTTGCGAAATCCAAGGATAGCAGAAAATCACCATCTAAGAAGTATCCCAAACGCAATTGGAAAAGCTGCAGCATTTGAAACACTGTGAAAGAAAAACAACCTGAACTTTTCTTTCCAGGAGTACGATGCGTCTGTTCTTTCCTTTCCCCGCTGCCGCCTGTTGCTGCTACACGTATTTTTTGCCTGACCGCTGCAAAGGGTCGGGCTCGATGCGAGAGCAGTGCTGCTCACTGCTGCTGCCCTGTGCCGGGGGCAGATGTTCTGGCGCTGGGAAAGCAGAGGTGCCGGCACTGCCCCTGCCACCCCGCGCCGCTGCACGATACATCCAACTGTGCAGACCCACCCGGCATCCACGGGCACTTTATGCCTCTGCAGAAATGCTGGTGATCAGCCACAGGGACACGGCTTCATTATACGCTCTCGAGCAATTTTAACAGTTTTAGCTGCAGAAGAAGGAGCTGAACTGAACATGTGGGCTGGCTGCTGCAGACTGCCTGGTTCTGGTTACAAACTCAAGAAACTGAGTGAAATAAAGCGCGAAGCTTAGCGTATCCTCTCTAAGCCAGTGAGCAAGTCAGGCTTAGTGGCTTATTTGATGATACTTGACTCTCCTTCTATATGAATAACATCTGCAAATGCGCCAAGTCTCTTCGGAATTGTTTTTGTTTTAAAAGAATTTGTTATTTAGAGCATTTCAGTCAGTCACTCCCTGGCTTGCTGTTTTGGCTGGTCACAGTGTCACGTTTGAGCGTTTCCATCTCCTGCCTCAAGAAACATCATTCTCATAATAATCAGGTGTTTGTTATAGAAGCCTCCGAAGACAACAGGAGACAGCCCTGATACTATAAGCCTACTGCTGGGGGTTAGAAATGAGGACAATGCTAAACCAGGGAAAGAAGACAAAATTAAATGAAGGAAAAGATCCAATTTCCACAACTTCACTGGCTACGTTTAGATTTCTCAGTGGCAGCTCAGTGTTAGACTGTGCCCTGTCCCATGTCGGCACATCCACCTGGCTGCTGGGGCAAGGCCAGTGACACCAGCAGCTTTAAGCATCCCAGCCATCCTGAAGGCTCTTCCTGAAAACTGATGTCTGTTTTTTCTAGAAAAGATCTTGGCCAGAACTTTTTCACAGAAGCCAAGTCACAGGAAGGAATTAGGAGGATGATGCTAGAAAAATTGGTGGCCATCACACCTACCTCCATCATCTCCACCGTAGGTCTAGAGGACTACTGCAACTGCCACCAGTAGCAGAGTGAAAGCAAGCCTAACTCCAGATAATAATATAAAAAAGGCCATCCTGGGGCAGACTGAAGGTACACCGAGTCTAGTGTCTTCTCTCCAACAAAGAACAACAGTGATATGGAAGGATGAACGTGAGAACAGCGTGAGCAATCAGTGATGCTTCCCCAGAATATTTTTCATGCTGTCAGCACTGCATGGTTTTCTAAGCCAAAGCCAGTGCATTGTGTTTAGCACATTTTGGGGAATTTATTGACCATGAAATTTTCTCATGGTCCTCCAAACCCATGCAGTCTCAGCATCCTGAAAGGTGCTGTACCAAGGAGATCCACACACTACAATCCCATAAAGAACCACCTCCTTTAATTCATCCTGAACCTGCTGTCTTGCCTAGTTTATCTGCTGTCCTGGTTCTTATCCTGAAAGAAAGAGGGAAGGATGGACCTCCCCGTACTGATCTAATCCTGTAGGCTCCTGCCATCCCCCCCTGAGCCGCCTCACACCAAGGCTGCAGGAGCGATCCCTCTGCGACCACCCTGCAGCTACATAGGTGTGTGGGTCACTATCCCACCAGCCTGGGCAGCAAGTTTGGGTTTGGGAATGGTCTCAGACACAAGCTCAAAGACAGCCTCCTGTCCGGTAAGATCTTATGCCTCGCCTAGGCAGTGTGGCTTAATTCATCATTGCCCGCGAGGAGTGCAGGTACACAAGTGCGAGGCACTGCACCCGTGCCAGCAGCGTGGCAGCAGACGGCTCAGCCTGCGCACCAGCCTCTGTATGTGTTTAGACAGACAGCAAAGTTTTGCAATCATAACTTTTCCACAATTTGCCTAGCCTTACCCCCTCTTTCCTTCCAGGCTTTAAGGTAAGCAACCTTACAAGCAGCTCCAGAAGTGGGCAGAGGCCAAAGAAGGAAGTCCCAGAAGAGACATCTGGGCAGGGAGAGGTGGGAGGGAGGCACAAGCCCGTACGCCCCATCCCCAGCCTGCCTGAAAAGAGAACTAATATCATTTGTGTGGGATTTTCCTCCCCCTCCCGCAGATCAAAAGGACAGCAGCAATGCAATCTGCTGTTTGTGTAGGAAATGTGTCAGAAGAGGGAAGGAGGGGATACTCATGGGAACATCTGCTCTAAGAAGCCACTTGAAAATTAACCATTTAGGTCCTGATCCAGGGAGCACCTGCCCAGTGTTGAGCCTCAATGACACCAGAGCTGTGCGCCTTCACGGCACCTTCTGCAAAGTCCTGGAGGAGGATGAGGGCGATGAGCAGTTCTTCCTCCAGCTTCCTCGGACTGGGCTTATGTAGACAGAGCAGAGCCCTTCCTGGTGCTGCTGGGCAGGTACGCACGAGGGTCACTCCACCGACTGCGCTGAAGATGAGGGAAGAGTCATGCATGGCCGGAGTCACTCATCTCCATCCAGGCAAACATGGGACAAGTGCAGGATTTGCAACTTGGCTCCCTGAGTCACTGGTGCCAAAAGCAGGGCACAGGGGAGACGGGACTTTTTATCTCATTTGCCTATCGGGCCTTAAGCACCTCCCTTGTCCTGCTCCGCTTGTTGCTGTCTCCATCTTTCTGCATCAGCTGGATCTGGCAGCCTGCAGCTGAAGAACCAACCCATCGCAGAAAATACAAGGCAGGAGCTGCACATCCTGGGTTTTCTCTTCTCTCTGTGACTATTACAGGCGCTCTGGTCACTCACAGCCACCCCTTGTGCCCTTTGCACAAAAACTTGTCGGCGGAATAAAATATTTGCTGACCTGGCATTGTAACATCGCCACACGCAAAGATAAGTACCGCAGAGAAAAAGGAAAAGGAAAAAAAAAAAAAAAAAAAGGTGGTATTCTTTCTTCCTCCTGTGTATAAAATTTAAAATCTCACATTGTCCCAGCGCAACGGCATTGAGCACAAAAGGGAAAAAACAGCCCCGTGTTGTTCTAGGCCGGGCGCCAAAACAACTTGTGCGAGTTTGTGCTGGCGGCGGCGTTCTCCGGCAGAGGGTCCGTGCTCGGCCGCGGCACAGTCGTAACCACCGACCCTGCCTCCCAGGGCACTGAGTCGCCTTCCTCTTAGCCCCCCGCCACCCTGAACCTCCCACGCACTTAAGTAAAAAGTGAGGATTATTTATTTATTTATTTATTTGGTGCATCCTGTAAAATGCGTCCCATGATTGCTGTTTACTGCCCAGGGTGGCACACGAAAGACTGCCATCTCTGTGAAAACATCAACCTTAACCCGGTTTTGGATGCCATCCAACAAATACTTTACCCACAGAAATACTTTTACACAAGTATTTAAGTCAACAGGATTCCTTGCATGAGTAAGGGATTGTGGGATTTAGCCTTTACCCATCTTATTTTTCCAGTATTTTTTTTTCAGCCTCTTTAGAGAACTTCATGATTTTAATACTTTTGCTGCTCTTCAGGTTTTGCCTATTTCCCCAGAGCTCTCTATCACTTCAAACACCATTTAACTTGCAGGTTTTTTCTTTCCAATCTCTCCTCTATATAAATCTCTCCACATTTTCCCACCTTACCTGTAGACATGAGTTAAATCAGCAATTTGATCTCCTAGTTAGGAGAGGGAGATTGTTTGGATTTCAGTTTCTGCATCACAGCCCATCTTCTCAGTATAGATTCTGCATCAAATCACAGAATCATGGAATGGTGTGAGTTGGAAGGGACTTTAAAGATCCCCTAATTCCGGCCACCCTGCCACAGGCAGGGACACCTTCCACTAGACCAGGTTGCTCAAAGCCCCGTCCAGCCCGGCCTTGAACGCTTCAAGGGATGGCGCACCCACAACTTCTCTGGGCAACCTGTTCCAGTGTCTCATCACCCTCACAGTGAAGAATTTCTTCCTATTATCTAATCTAAATCCACCCTCTTTCAGTTTAAAACTCTTACCCCTCATCCTATCACTACGCTCCCTGATAAAGAGTCCCTCCCCACCTTCCCTTTGGGTACTGGAAGGCTGCTATAGCTGCAAGAGTGCAGGTGTAACTCCCAATAACGAAAAACCACATTCCAGGGTTTTTTTTTGCCATAACTGATCTTAAAAGGACCTCTGCTTTCCTTTTCTCTCCCAGTCTGGTCTAAATGCATGTAGTCACAAACCCTCCCCCATGTTCATCCCAGAGATGCAGCAGAGAGCCTGAGAGTATCCCGATTACAAAGGTGTAGTTTGAACGTTGCTCTGGACTTGAGCTGGAGGCTCTCTCTGCTTCACTCGGCTGAAAATAAGTACTTAGCCTTTTGGACTATGGAATTAAAGGCAGACATGAGCAGCAGCACATCACCTTGTGTTTGCTGCTGGCGACGCAAACTAAGGTCCTACAGTCACCTCAGCCAAAGGTACCGTCTAGGCACATCCTCAGGTCTGGGTCTTAAAGGTCAGCCAAACTAAGGGAGATTTTAAAAACATGGGGCTTTGGCCCACTGCTACTTCTTCTGCAACTCTCCTTGTCCATTTAGTGTTACTTTTAGTTTAGTGCATTTCTGTGACAGTGGTCCATTCATCCCACCCTGCTTTGACCAGGTGACATCCCACCAGTGACACCCGCAGGTCCCTGGCAGGTGATTACCGTTCCAGGTTGTTTCCTTTCACTTATTAACTGTTACAGGCTGACCTCCAGCTAAGCGTGGTGCTGAATGTCTTTTGGAAGCTTTTTTTCCAAATGCTCTTTAATAAGTGTCACCAGGTTCGCCAGACAAGACTGACACTTTGCAAAAGCATCAGGAGTGTGTCTTAATGAGCTGGTATTTTTTCACAAGGTTTTGCACGTTTGCTGACATCTCCACCATCCCATATTCTGAGGCATTTAATTTCCCAGAGCAAACTACTGAAAACCTTCTGCCCCATGGGTGCAGGTGGAGTTCAGGCTCTTTGCTGTGTCGCAGGAGGAACTCAGTAACGTAACAGTCTGGACCTCGAACTGCAGCCTGAACCCCCGATGCTGGGGTGAAGCCGCGATGCAGGAGCAAAATGTTCAGTATACAAGTATTGGCTCTGAAATCCAAACTCTTCCACAGGCAGAGAGCTCTACCTGCAGCTAAATTCAAACCTATGCCCTGGTTTCAGGGGGTCCCTTCCACCTTACTACACCTTCACCGGGATGCTAAGAGCTCATCTCCCCATGGACCCAGCCACGCAGACGGCTTTAAGTATCCAACTCTGCAGCCATATTCTTAAGCTTAATGTTATTCACATATTTCAGTGATTCATTAAAACAGGACTTACACTGGGAGTCTAATTAAGACCAAAGTTCCACATTCATTTCCAGAGCAGTAAAAGGCAAGTTATGTAAACTCTCAGCAAGTACTTCTTCTTTTACAAGAAGAGCAAGATAAAAGCATAAAACACATCCATAGGCAAAACAGTAAAGGAGGGGAGCAAAGGTTTTGGCAGACAGTACATAAGAGAAGGAAGTCTAGAAAGATATTTGTATTTGCATTTCTTACATGACATTCTCTGGACTTCCCCTCCACCTGGAACACATCACAGAGTGGAGCGACCAGTGTGATGGCTACTATACAGCCCTGAGACAGCAGCAGCTCTTTTCGACTAGAAAAACGGTGTGTCTGGCTCTCCCCATCCCCAGCCTCCTACTTCTCTCTCCATCCCTGGGGGCCAGACTGCTCTCAGAAGCATGGGTTTGGCACCCAGGCTCCCAAAGGAGTCAAGCAGAAGCCGGGAGCACACCGAGCCCTCCTTCTCTCTGCACAGACCTCCCAGACTCACCCCAAAATCCTTCCCATCCGGTGCCGCTTGTCCCAAAATCCTCATCCTGGCTCCTCTGACTAGACTGAGGAAGAACAACACCAAAGAAGGGCTGAGGCATGGTGAAGAGGACAGGTCTCCACACTGAAGGGACCTAATATGTTTAAAAATTGGTAGTTTATGTACCTGGAGACAGAAACAGGGTTTTGTAATGGAAGAAGTGTGGCTCCTTGAGCCAGGGAGGCAGTTCTAGTCCCAAAGGACAGCACAGAAGGGGTACAGGGATGAGGGAAAAGGAAAACATTGCGGGAGGGTAGGGAAGGGAGCTAGAAGGTCGTGCCACTGTGAGTGCTCCAAATTACAGAGGGTCTTGGAGGCGGAAACAAGGAGCTTGGTTTTGATTCACTACGTGATAAAAGGATAAAGAAATAGCAGAGATGATTGCTGTAGCTATCTGGATGGGTTCGAGAGGGCAGAAGTGGGCATCGCTAAGGCCAACAACAAAGATGTAGCAATGATGGTGCGAACCGTGTAGCACGTGGAGGTTTTAGTATGGGGAATGGAGAAGAGTGAAATGTTTGGGATTTTATTTTTTACCTCGCATCTGGAATGCTTATGCTTGTTTCTATTTGCTCAGGCTGGGCTGATTTGGAAACCTTGTGGAAAAGCAAAAATCAAGAAAAGACTGAGATTATATGCCACACACAAGGGAGAAGATAGAGTCTTTTATGCCCCGAGATTGCAGATTTATCTAACGAGGATCACAACACTTGTTTCAAGAATACGTTTGGCCAACCCCACAAGTCCCAAGAGAGGATCCTGCTAAGAGACCTTTTGTAGACGGTGGGACAGGTCCACCAAACCTCTGCTTTACAAAGCTCAGGGTAACAGTTGGAGATAAAATTGATTTATCCTGGGACAAAACATTTTTTGAGGAACTGCTGCTAAACTGGCACCAGAACACCTCTAGTACTAAGCCCTTTATTCTAGGTTATATTTTTGCTTAGCAAGGATTTCCATTGTGAGATTTCCCAGTCCTAATCTAGCAAAACACTTCGGCAGTATTTAGCCCTGGTTTCTTCTGGGAGTTACTAAAATAAAGTGCATTGTTAACACAGTGTATTATTTGCTTACAAATAGAGCAACACCAATTAAGAACCTCTCCTTTAATAGGAAATTAGTACGTCTACACTGTACCCTACCAGTGCTGCTCAGCTTATCTGAGAATACATCAGCTTCTGATTTAGAGACCTTTGTCTGGGCCTGATAAATCTTACGCCCGGTCCCAAAGCAGACACCAATTTTGTCTCTTACCATCCACTGTTATTTATGGCCTTTCATTGTCATTCTCCATATATCCTGCTACAAACTTCTATACACCTGTTAATTTATAACATAGGTTCTCAGATTTCGTTCCTGGCAAGGGATAGATAAAGAAATAAAACAAATATTAAAAAGGAAATAACTTGCTTAATTGTATTAGATTTTTTTTAAAGTAAATGTATGTTATATTCTGAGTGTGCCAAACAAAACCCAAGCAACACTAAAAGATGGCTGCCAGGGTGATTAGCAAGGGCGAAAGAGGAAAAAAAGAGAAACCTCTCAAAGGGGAAAGTGTGCCTTAGCAATGCCACGCAAATTTCCTTCACCACTGCAAACCGAGAAGTGTGCTCCCTTTACGGAAAAAAAAAACAAAACCCTTTGGATTGTTAAAGGCTGAAAAAGTACCTTCTTTTACCATTTCTAGAAATCCAGAACACGGCAGATAGTAATGAAAACCACCCAGAAGTTGAGGGCTAGGCAAGCTGAGTGAAACTATAGAAGATGAATAACTGAGAGGAAGCTGTCCCTGAGCCGCTGGGACGGGAGCCGAAGTACAGGTGTGACATGAAAAGCCAGGCTGCTTCGGACGGGGATGCCACAAGCTCTTGCTGCGGAGTCAAACGTGACCCGCACCAGCGGTACCTCTGCAGAGTCCTTCGTGCTCTTAATGCATGTCACCAGAGTGGTGTATCCTTATTGATAGCTGCGGTATTGTAAATACAACAAGTTAATATGTAATTTACATATGCAGCTTAGTGCTATGAGCCCATCCGTTTGGTAGGATGATTTGACAATGGGGATGTAAGGCCTCAGACGCTGCAATGTATACGCAGAAATACTCCAGTGCACACACAGGGTCTCATTATCAGGGAGAAATCAGCAGGACAGCCATAAACCAAATACGACTCACATAGGCACATTGCTCAGGAGACTGTCTGCAATATATGCTCTGATTAATGTCTGGAATGGCGATAGTGCAAGTTAATGCTTCCTTGAGTCTTAGATGACGTGCTAGAAAAGATCTTTGGGAAGGTCACGCTCACTTTTATGACTTGACTGCAAATGGAGCAACCCCCCTAATGCTGACCTTGCATTTGACCGCAGGGTAAGCGCCAGAGTAGATTGCAAATTGGGGAAGATTTGTGGACACCAATGGCAGCTCCTTCTCTCAACACTATGGGGCTCAGCATCCTTTGGGTTAAATTCCTCCCTGTTTCAGAGCAGAGAATGGAGCATTCAGTCCTTTTAATGCCCACTGCTGTCTGCATGGGGTAAATCAACCTTTGGAAAAGTTTGGAAGAACTTCTCCAAATAAAACTCGCTATGACCAATGCACTGAAAATACCTTCAATCCCTGCAAGTATCAAACAATCTCAGACCCCGACTCTCCCTCTGAAATGCAACTGGACTACCACAAAGAAGATGCCCTACAAAAAAAAACAACCAACCAAAACAAAACATAAAAGCACTGAAATCATGTAGAAACAAACACAAAGAGGCTTCTGCCCAATGCAGTGAGAGAGAAAACGATTAAATTGCATGAAAAACCTGTTGCTACCACTTCTTCATTTGGCCAACAAAGAGGTCTAGAGAGGCCCCACTCAGTAAATATACACTCTTGTTGGATCAAAGGGGTAAGAATGGAAGTGAGTCCTCAGGCTTTATGGACCTGATCCAGTTGGTTTTTCTACTAATTTCTGTGGGCTTTGGCTGGTGTCCAGGCAGCATAAACAACCAGGAGCGGGGCTAGCCTTGCTTGGCAAATGAGAGCCCTGCCAGCACCACTGATTTTTACTCTCTCTGCCCAAAACCTGGGCTTTCTGTTCAACTCTAGAAGGTTCCGTAGCAGCAAAAGGTTTGCTGGCACCCAGGAGCATTTTAGCTGGACCCAGAAACACACATGGCCGCACCAGCATGCCAAACATGGTGGCTCCTGACATCTTCCATCAGCCCCTGCTCACATTCAGCCATCCTCATGTTTGGCGGCGCGATGGTCGTGATCTCCCCCGAGCACGGACACCGGTCGGAGAGTTTCTTACCGGCCGAGCAGCTGCTGCCTGGCTCCGTTCCCTCGGGGAAGGACTGAAAACGGAGCCTCTCCTCGGCTTCGTGGCAGGGGAACCTTCAGCCTGCAAAGGGCTCGGGGGCCAGAGCGATGAAAGCAGACGGCTTGCGTACCACGTCGGGCTTTCACCGGGGCCTTCAGGAACGCAAGAGCTCTGGGAATAAAGTTTCTGGGGCAGTTCTTCCTGTTGCCTTGCCTCCAGTAATGACTTCGGGCTTGTTTACATTAGCGAGTTGTACTACCAGTATTTTATACAGCCATAGTTAAATCAGTACAGTACAGCACCCGTATTGTATCTTCAGTTGCCTCGGTGTGAAGGTGAGTATAGTATTTCTGAGTCCTGAAAAAGCAAGCCAGCCCTGCGCAAAACGGGTACCTAGAGAAAATGGGAATGCTGGTTGTGCTTTCTGACATTTCAAACACGGTAATGACCACAGACTTACTGTGAAATTGTAATTGGTTTACTAAAAATAAGACACTGCTAGATTGTAGACAATTATTCCTAGCTTACAGCACCCAAACAGGAATTAAAACCTTGGTTCTTTTTTTTAAGCTTATTTTTTGTCCCCTTATTATTAAAGGGGAGAGGGAAAAATGAACAATGAATTACCCAAAATAAGGGATTTCTGCCAAGCAGCATAATTCATACGAATACAAGAGACTGCCTAACATTTCCAGTGTACAATGACAGCAAAACTCGACAAGCCAACAAAACTACAGAGTAACTTAATAGAAATTGCACTTGCATTTTGGGAAAGAAATTGTTCTACTTTTGGTAGAGCCTGCACCATCAGGCTGCGACTGTGGGATAATGCTGTCTTTAAAAGGACAGAGAGCTCCCATTCCCCGAATCGTGTCTGCGATCGTGGACAAATAGATAAAGCTGTGACAAGCTCAGTATTGTTTGTTCACCAAACCTAAAAACTCACATTGTTACAGTGTTTCATGAAAGGCAGCTGCTTGGCAGGATGGGGCAAGATAGCCAACATCTGCTAAGCAAGCAAGGCCAGGCTGCAAGGTCGAGTTATGCTAACATCATAAATTGTGAAAAGCCTTGGAAGGAAGGGAAGGGGGGAGGCTCAGGAAGACGAGGAGTATGTGATATGAAGAAGACATGGAGCCTTCATCCCTGCGACCACCAAAAAGCAAAGGAAGGAAGAGGACGACCCCCTAGCAACAAACCGCGCAGACGCAGAGTACACCACTAAGAGAAACGCTTATACCAAAAGTAGAAGAGTATAAAACCAAAGACTTTTGTAACCTAAGTGCGCGCCATTGGCGGAGTAAGACTCCCGGGCCGCCCAGCGCTGTTTTGCTTGCTGCCGCTTGCTAATAAATACTTCAAATTTAATTGGCTCCGTCTCCTCGCCTCACTTTGTAAAACTAACTTATGACAAAGCTCTCGGCTTTACTGAACGGTGGCAGATTTAACCCCAGCACCTTTAACTCTTTCGCTGGAGCTGAGTAGCTCCATATTCTGGGCTGGAGTTTCCCCAATTTAAATGGTATGGATGCCAGTATTACCAAATGCCTGAGAAGAGCTTTGTGACGATGCGGTCATTTAACGCCCAAAGCCCGTCCAAATATCCTGGCATTCGCTGCCAGTGGGTTTAGATAGTTGAGGTCTGTGAGAAAAAAGTGGTGTCGGCAATGTAACCCTGACTTCGGTGACAAAGAGCCTAAAGATAAAATACTGAAGAATGGGATTAAATTAATAACAAATCTACCAATGAATAGAACTGATGTTTTAAGGTACTAATGCTACCACCGTGCATTGGAGAAGATACACATTTAGAAAATTAAAAAAAAAAAAAAAGTTGCTATCCTGCAGATATTATAATCCAAACAAGGCAATCTATGGGAAGGAAGAGACAGGAGTTTCCCTGCCTTACTTGGAGGCTAAAACGCGGGCCAGACACTGCCACTGCCACCACGCAGGGTGTTCCCAGGGGAACTCTGAGGTGACCCCAGTGCTCTGCTCCCCCAAACCTGGCAGCACTCTCATACTCAGCCCTTTCTCTTGACAAGGGCAGCAAAACCCTAAACATCAACCTCCACCGGGAGCCCCAGTCCAATCCTTCACGCCCGCGGCCACCTCCACCACCACCCCCGTCCCCGGCGCTGCTGCAGCCCGGAGGCTCCCGGGACGACCCACGGCCACGATTCCCGTCCGTCCCCCCTCCGCTGGTCCCGCTCCGGCTCCCAGCGGGGCTATTTGGGGACCCGCGACTCCGGCAGCCGGAGATTGGGCGGCGGGTTTGGGCGGTGGTGGTGGGGTCTGACCCCGGGGCGCTGCGCTGGGAACGGCGGCCGCTCCCCGGCCCCGCGCTTCCCCCTCTGAAGGCGCTCACTTTTGATGGGATTACAGCTAATTAAAATTTAAAATTCAAATCAACGCTCGAAAAGGTCATCTTGGAAAAAAAAATAAATAAAATAATAATAATACAAAAAAAAATCCGTCGGCATCTGCTATTTATCAGCTGACGCGCAACTAAAGATAAATCCAGCGGAGCGCCGCGCCATCCCCGCCGCGGGGCGGCCGCCGCGCCACTCCCGCCGCCGGCGCTC